>NW_024581135.1:6828974-7157073 GCF_017639235.1 Corvus kubaryi
CTCCCCCGGCCGAAGAGGGGCTGAGCCCCGCGGCGGGACCTGCCGCGTCATGCCGCCGGCGGGTCCGCCTCCTCCCCGCCCCGCCGGCCGTGCCGCAGCCAGCGCCGGCAGGAGGCCGGGTCCCTGCGCGCCGGGAGCGCCGCGGCTGCGGGGAGCGGGCTGTGACCGGGCCGGCCGGAACCCGCACCGCCCCTTGCGCGCCCGGTCCCGCCGCGGGGCTCAGCCCCTCTTCGGCCGGGGGAGAAGGGCAACACGCTTTTTTCCTGCCTTTTTCCTCCCTGAGCCGCGGGCAAGGAGTCCGCGGGGTCTGCATTCGAGCCCTGTTGCTTCAGAGGCAGCAGGTTTTGTTTCCTTTCTCTGCCTCTGGCAGGAGCATCCTAACGAGTTTTATTTCTGTTTTAGTATTATTCTTGATTGTTTAAGGCTTGACCCCTCCACATTGCACTGATGGCTGTCCTCATGGAAGAAGTCTGCTAGGTAGAGAAGAGATCTTTCTGAAATGAGTTGAAGCACACAAAGCAGTAGGGCATGAGGTAAACGCAGAGTGATGAGTGATCCACTGCTGGCCATGAGGCTTTTAGCTGTTGCTTCTTTGGCAGGTAGGGTGTGTTAGATCCACTATCCATCTCCTGAGGTGAGGTTACCCAGGAAGTGACAGAAGTAAGGTAGAGTAAGTGTAGGTGGGCCTTGCAGCAGGAAAACCGCAGAGCCACATAAACACCGTGTTGTCACAAACTTTATTTTACATGTTAGCGATTCTCTTTCTCCATGTAACAATATAGAGTCCCTTACTGAAATGGTTTTGTAAGTGTCCACTGCCCGTCCCTTAAAAAGAGATATTTCAGATAAACCCCGTTTATCACTAGGAAGCTAGTGAAGTTTTTAACAAGGGAAGTATCATGAAATAGAGATTTACATCGGAGGGGCTGGCTGTATACATTACTGGATTGCAGATAAGCTATGTAAGTAAACAGAAGCACAGTGCTCTGTTATTGTGCATGACTATGGAGATATCATGGGACTCTCTTCCTAGTTAATAGCATAAGGCTTCGTGGGAACTGTTTGATCTGCGGGACTTTTGCTTGGCAGTAGTTTACTTAAGGTTATTACACTCTGTTTGGAGACTTGTATTTGCTAGCCATTATTGCATTCTTAGCTCCAGGCTTCCCAGAGTTACAGGTTAGTAGGTCAATAAAAATTGCACTGAAATGCTGGAATGGGCAGTCTAGAGTTTTAAATGTGCTTGGGGAATAACAAGGCAGTAATCGGAATGCTGAGGACTTTTTTTTAGTGCATTTTTATGCTGGTCATTTGTGTCTGTCATTGGTGATGAACCAAATATAGGAGTTTCTTTTGCTGTGAATACCACAAATATTTTTACATTTCTTGTTAAAGGAGGAAACAAATAATATAAGATAAATACAGTATTCCATTTCAACATAAAGCCACCAATGCCCTTGGTTGAATTTACCAGGACTTAGTTCCTTTTGCTAGTGAACACTGGGATTAATGCCACTGGCATTACATGGGGCTTTCCAGTTGCAAGAATAAAAATGTCATCAGGTTTCTGCTGCGATGGATTTACATGTTTCTTTTAGAACCTGAAATTTGCTGTGCTGTGCAGGGAAGCACTATGAAAAAGTACATTATTAGGTTGCCATTGCAACCAAATACTCCAGTGAAATTTTGAGTCATCCAGGTTACAGCAATTGCAGAGCTCGCTGTGACCCGGTGGATTCTGGGCGTGTGGAACGAGGCTGGAGCCTGGCTGTGCTGCCCCTGTCTGAAGCCCTGCCTGTTCCCAGAGCAGCTGCAGCATGTGGTGTAAACCCCATTCTGCCAAATCCTTGGAACTGGTGATTGACTGTGTCGGTGGAGCAGTCCCATTCATGTCAAAGTGCACAATTTACGTGGGTAAAGTGAGCCACATGGTGTGTCTCCCCAGCTCGGTGGTGTGCTGATCAGGGAGGATGCATTGGATGTTCAGTGCAGAGCTCTGATGGAAATATGGAAAATATAAAACCTTCACAGTGGTTTCAGCATCTCTCATGCACTTTCCCCTTTCACTGAACATCATGGACAGGAAGATTATATACTTTAGCTCAGAAATATTGTATGTTATTGTATGTACTTTTTGGCTTTTTCAGTCTGGTCTCTTTTTTAGAGAATTTCCTAGGAAATTTATTCCCACTTCAGCTTTTCCCCATCTGCATTTTTGCAATTTATTGCACGTAGCATGCGCTTATTGACAAGTTTTTCTTGCTGAAGTGTAAATGTATGCTTTGTAGTACTTCTTGTCACCCTCTTTCTTAAGCAAAGAACTTCCCTTTATGTAATAATTATTAATGGTTAACTTTTCCTCTCCTATGCCATGTAGGGTTGGTTACAACTGTTGTAGAATGTTACTGCTACTCCACTGCTTGTCTCCACCAGATAAATCCCTACATAGAGAAGCCCAGCAGCAGCAGGAGCCAGGTGTTGTGCATAAATCCACTTCTTACACTGATTAATTTTTTGTTTAAGACTGTGATTTTGCCACCAGTTAGACCCCTGCTTAACCTTAGAGTTACAGCATTGAAATAGATAGGCTACTCTGCATGTAAAGCTAGGTGTGTGTATATCTCTTCACTTATAGCTTGCAAAGAGGTGCTGTACAAAAAACCCCAAAACAACCCAATCCACTTTTGTTTTGCTCCAGTTCTCAGGAAGTGCAATTCAGTAGCTGCTGTTAGCTTGGCTATTTAGCTGAAATATAATCCCATTGAGTGATGGAACTGACCTGGGACTGGTACTTAAGACACAGGCACGGTGTTTCTGCTCTTGGCTGATGTTTCCATGGAGGTTTGAGCCCTCTTTCTCCCCCTGAAACTGCACTGTGGTGAAGTTGAGGCTGTCAGAGCAGTAATGCAGAGTTGACACTGCTCAGGAATGAGAGAATGAAAAGGCAATTTTAATAATATTTGCGTAAAAACATCATCCAGAAAGTTGATGGTGGGATTTGTGTTTATGCTTCCATTCTGAAAAAGGTCTTGAGAGACTATTACATCAGCAAAATTCTGTTTCTTGGTTCTAACTATTTGATATTTAGATCTCATATAACGGAAACTCCTAGGAATGACAGAAGAATCGATAGTATTAGGACATTAGATGATGGATACCATCTCAAGCTGATGTGAATGGAATTTTAAAAAATAAACATATAGTTTTGATATATTCAAATGATTTAAACCTTAAGAGAAAGTTCTGCAGCAAGACTTATGGCAGAAACCCTCAACTGTCTGTTTCTTAGAGAATTTATTTTTCTTCTGTACTTATCATTTGAAACGAAAATAGGAAATAGGAAGGGTTTTTTTGGGTTTTTTTTTCAGAGAGAATCTTTAAAATACAGAAATTAATGGCTCATAAAGGAGAATCAAGTACTTCTGTGTCTCTTGCTGTGGTGTGTGCACTGACAGTTGGCATCTGAAACATAAATTATTCCTCAGAATAATCAGAGTGAAAGTAAGATCTTGAAGGAAAAACCAAGGTATGGGGAAAAAAACGTTTGATCTATTGCAGAAACAAAGTTCTCAACACTGCTGTGTGCTGTGACAGAACAAAAAGAAGTGCTCTTTTCCCCATCTCTCTTTATAGGATTCCTCTTAAATCCATGTGGTTCCAAGTGTCTGAGCCAAATATATACCAGTTGCTATCCATGTACATCCTTGTTCCACCTTCTAATAACTTCCCTTGCTTTGTGTATAAACCTCTCTAAAAAGGCTCTTGGCTCCTGATGGCCTGTGTTGTTCTAAATAGACAATGCAGCTGCTCTCTCATTATGTCCACTTGAATCCTTTTAGCTCTTCTCTGTGCCAAGGTTTTACCCATGCTCTTGGTCTAAGCCACTACAGGAAGCTGAAATCCTTATCCCATTGTATAGTTGATGATGATAAAGTAGTTTGTGCCTGAATATACCACACCCTTATTCTAAGTGGGTTTTTTTTTTCTGAAGATGAGCTATATGCTTTAAGCATTTCAAATTATAATTTCAGGTTTCATTGCCATAAATAGTAATTTCTGTGACAACAGATGTTGATCTTTACAGAACTTTCCTTCCATTTCTTTCCCTTTCTCTTCCCTTCTTTGAATTGACTGCCTGTGTACCTCTTCTCCATGCCCACTGTGTATGTCTGCATTCCAGTGGATGTTCCTAGTCTCAGGCATAGGAGCCAGCTGGCACTTTGTAAAATGATGACCTCAGTGACTTACTGCACCCTGAAGGGCAGCAGTGTCCTGACTAAGAGCACACCTGTGTGAAGTGTGGTCAGAGGGGAATGTAGGCCAAACCCAGTGCAACAAATGCATCTTTCTGTTGAGTTTGGGAGAAGACCAGAGCTACCAGTGGAGCCACAGTAACCATGTGTTATGTCTTGGCCTCCTTGGCATGTGCAGTAAAGTGATTCCTGGTGGCTACCGAACATGAGATTGAATCCCAGTCGTTCCTGGTGGTGTTAATGGGAATCTGACATGCCAACTTTCAAGCATATAAAAATATTTTTTCATGTAAATAGGACATGTGGTAGTAGAGGGACTTCTGGGAATGCCTCTGGTATCTAAGCTCTAGATGGGTGTTTGTAGTTCATAATGTAGGAACAATTTGGTCTAAGTTTTGCTGCAGGGCTCTCTGTCAAGTAACATTGGCTTTACTACTTTTGCTCGAGCTTGTATCCTGGAGATGATGAGTAAGTTATCCAGCCACCATTTTCAATGTTACCTAATGGAAATTAATAATTACAGAGTTGCAGTATGTGGCTATGGTTTGATTTTTTTTTTTTTTTTAATGCTCTTTCTTGTTAAATAACTTTATTTACATTTGCTTTGACACTGTAGTAGAGCATTGGTATTACCAACTGACATTGCACAAAGGAGAAGAAAATTATTTGCTGTGGTCTCTTGTGGGTCCCGGACCACATCTCCACTTCATCTCCCAGCTGGCCCAAGAGGTTGCATCAGCTGCTCGTCCTGGGCATGCAGCAAGGAGTCAACAGCAAGGAGATGCTGGAGACCTTGCATCTGTGTTATATCTGGGGTGCTCAGGTTGTTGTCCTGGAGCACAGCTGCAGGGGGGAATCAAGGCACACCATCATGAATGGCGGGCCCAAGACCTTAAATGTCAATGCAAGTCAAATTTTCACTGACAAAATGCCCCTCTTCACATTAAATTGGCAGTGCAAATGCACCTAATGAATTAAAATATGATCACAAAGAATGTCTGTGTCCAAAACTTTACATTGTATGTGCGAAACACAGCTCAGCAAATGATGACAGATTTAGACTGCAGGGTACAAAGAAAAATGAGGAATCATTAGTCGGAGAGCGAGAATAGATTTGTTTTGATGTCAGAGTTTCTATTTGTTCTCAAAGCCTGACATTCTCACTAAGTCAGATATCTGAAGTGTTGCTTCAAAACTGCTGAGCCTCTGTGTCTGGCACTGTGTCTTACAGGCCCATATGTGACTGGTAGGTAACAGGAACATACAAATGCACATCACCTGGTAACCTTGGGCTGCCTCTGTCCAAACTCCATATCTGAAACCCAGAAAGTCCCAACACATCCCACGGTTTCCAGTTCTGGACTCCATGTAAAGCATCTCCTGGTCTGAGCTAGTATTTGTGGGGCTTCATGTCTCCCTGACAAGGAGTTAGGAGTTGGTTCCTGAGACTGCAAGTTCACAGAGGGTCAAACACCGCTTCTGGTGTTTTGATAGGAAAGACATGGGTGAAAAAGGATGGGAATGAGTGGCAGTGTAGTTGTTCAATGTTCAGAGAATGAAGTAAAACCAAGGATGGCTGTTGCTTTTAAGCCAGGAAAGACTGTAACAGACCTGTATGGCAAGGAACTGGAACCTAGGGACAGCAGAACTCTAAGAGTAAGATGACCAGGTGAGAGGAGGGACTGAGACATCAAAATGATCTTGGCAGCTGAGGAGGAAGGAAATAACCTTGAATTTTGATTTGCTTCCTCTTGGAAGAAAACAGTGAAGTTGTGTTCAGAAAGAGAACTGCAGGTTTGCCGGAATTAATCAAAGGCAGAAAATACTTAACTGCAAAGGGATATACTATTAAGTTTGAAAAGCTGAGTTAGGAAAGTCAGAACTAAAGGAATAAAAAAAATGCAGTGGAACAGCCTGTTCAGTCTTGGGATTTGTGATACAGATGTTGCAAAGTGTGAAAGAAGGAGTGGAGAAAGATACTAAGATCTGCAACAGCATGTATTTCAGTGAGGGGTGAAACCAAGTTGTAAAACTGTAGGAGAGTAAGTGTGGTGTTAACAGATGTTAGAAATCTTTTCTTTTACTGGGACTTGTTTTCTGGGGGAGAGCTATTCGCATCAAAGAAAGAATCAAATTTTTCATAGCTAGTTAAAAATATTTTTCTTTAAAGCCCATGCTCTTAACTTACTGGTGTAGTGTGCACCTTTAAAGCAAATGGTGGCAGTGGTCCCTGACGGATTTACTTCCTAGAGTAATGAAAATGTGCTTTATTATTTATTGTGCATTTTGTTGTCTGATTCTGGGGTTTGTGTGAGAGTGGAGGCTGGATAGTTTGGGATGTATCAATATGTGAGTTTATCTCTCCCTTGTCGTGTAAAGGCTTTCTAAGAGAGATATTTTTAGCAATACTTAGATAAGTGTTGTTGGAGTCTGGATGAATCTCCTTGACATCTTCACTCGGCAGCGTGTAGCTGTGATAGTCTTAAGGACGGTAGGCAAGACAAAGTTTTCAGTCATGGGTGTCTCTTATGAGCTTAAGACAGGAAAAGAAGTCAGGCTTTTGGCACACAAACCCTATTGTCCGTCCTTTCAGTTCTTTTAATCTCCTCTTTTATGGTGGCAGCATGGACCACTTATTTTTGAGTCAGATCCAAGTTAGTTGAACCCTAACTTTGTTTGTTTAGTAGTAGCTGGATCAAACCTTGGTATGAGACATGTAATAAATAGTTCTGGTGTGTTTTGCTGCAATTTTCTGCTGATATAACTATGTAGAGGTAACAGGTGAATTAATGACAACTGTTGTTAGATCTAAAATAAAACCCATAGTTCCAGTCAAGCATGGATTTATTGATGGCACTGGGGGGATCTAAGCATGTGTAGCGGGTTGGGTTTGTAACTGGGCAGAATGACAGCATGTCATGATCCTCTTCCCTCCAGTCACCCCAACCAATATTTCAGATGCAGAGCTCCTACATGACAGGATGAAATCACAGCCCTACAGATGGGTTTCTCTTCCCATTTGAAGCAGTAGTGAATTTCCCTCTGCCTGCAGAAAACTTGCCCCTTTTTGTTGTCAGGTTGTTCTTTTTCTTTTATAGTGCTATTACAAATTATCCTGTCAGTGAGGTCTGGATAGGATGTGTGAAAGCTCCTTTTCCAAACCGTGAGGCACTCAGTCAACCAGTGCCATAGTTTGGATTAAGACTGCATTGAAGGTCTTAATTTATTTCTTTGACTGTCTAATATGTAGTGTAGGTAAATACATATTTCTGAGAGACTGCCTCCACTGCTTTATAGAGAAAGCTGCTCAACACTGCTAATTTATTAAAAATAAGGGACAGGCATGTATTGCTAGATCTTCAATAAATACAGCTTAAACACCTTCTTTCCTCTATAAGAGAAAGAAGTTTTCATCTGTGGAAAATCATTTTTTGCCTGCAGGATTGTTGAAGGTTGTGATTAAGGTTACAAGGAGACAGACCAATGTGCCTGGAGAATAATGTCTGGGATTTCCCCAGAGCTGTCGTTGGAGACCTGTTCCACCTCTCCCTGTCGACCCTAAAGGGACGGCTGTACCACCCTGGCGAGGGACCTGCAGGGGTCAGAATTGGATCATTAGTTGTGAGCAAGAGAAAATGCAGGAGAAAACATGGTCTTGACCTACTTGTTATTTATAGTAATTCATATTGGTTTAAAAGCCTGAAAATCGCCTGCTTTGGTTCAATTTGGAATGAGCTGGGCAGTGGAGTAGTTGGGTTAAAAGATCTTCAGCAGGCAAAATGGGGCTACAGCAGTAGAGCCTGCTGTGAATCCCCAGCCTGCTGGGTCTGCTCTTACAGGCAGATCCTCATGAGCTAAGGAGCAGATGGATCATAGCCTCTCGGTGGAAACAGCAGGATGGAGATACAGACATGCTTGAATAACAGCGATTGCAATCTGTGAGCTAAATTGGATTTTAAAGTTGTCTTAATATCCTGTATTTTAGGCACGTGCTTTATTTTTTAGCTATTTTCTGCCCATAGGCATAGACTTTTTTGGATGAGGCCATCATTGATTTGTGGGTGCTCAGAGGTTACCAGGATAACCAGATGACAGCCCAGTGCCTCAGACACTCAGGTTTTGTAGTGCGTGTCAAGGTTCCAAGGTTTCAAGTCAAATTCTTCAAGAGGTACCATTTCCGCAGCCCCCAGCAGACCACGCCTAGCCAGTGCAATGTGAGAATTTGGCTCTTGATTGAACATAAACCTGGTCTGTGTAACTCTGATGTTCCTGGGTAGTCTCCATAAACCATTTAAATAAGAATTGCTGGTGTCAGAGAAGGAGTTTTCCAGAGAAACTGGAGAAAGTTATCCACAGAAAGAGAAATTATCCCCTAGAGAATACCACAGAGTCACAAAATTGTATGGTTGAATGAAATATCAGGCTCTGTAATGGTGGAATTATGTATATGCTTGAGGTGTATGTACACTCCAGCTTTCTTCCTTATAAGTTTCTTGTGGACTGAAATCTTCTTACTTTATGAATACTGTTCTGGATGGAACACATATTTCTTCAGAAGTTTGAGTCTCATCAATGACCTGTGACTGCAGTTATTCTGTGGCTGGCAGTGAAAGTTTTCACATGCATTTGCAGTAATGAACTTCTGGCTCCTTTGTGTGTCACCTTTTCAGGGAAAAATCCTTCACAATCTCTCAGCATTTATAAAAAAAGGTTGATTTTTTCTGACTGTATTAGAAATCACGGCTTTTGTTCAGGCTAGCTATATGGGATAAAACCTTCAGAAAGGATAAGTTTCAGTTAGTGAAATGTGACAGTTAAATAAGATTAGAGATTTCCTCTTCATCTGCAAGTATTTACTTGAGTATTTCTATCATAATAAGTAATAAAATATTTTCTGTTAGGAGATCGAATGGTTTGCACATTGATATTTTAGATAGCTGTCTATTTTCACGTGTTTTTATGCTCTTTTTGGCAGGTTATCATAATAATTATCAATATGATGATAGTTTATAAGGCTCTGTATTATCCAGGTCTGTAATAGTGCTATAATGTCGTGTCAGCTTTGCTTCCAGCAAAATGAACCAATACTTTGCTCTGGCTAATGTGCAGCAACTTTGTAGATGTTGATAATTATGACTGGTGCCACTGAGTAACCCTCTAAAAGTAGCATTTTGATTTTTTTTTTGTGCTGCACTGGGATGGCAGCCAGTTGGCCTCTGAAGATAGTTTCCATAGCTACTGTCCTACAGAGAAAGAAAATGCTGCCACAGCATTTTTCCTTTGCACCTTTATAGTTTTTATACAAGCTGTCAAGACAATTAATTTTCATCAGATGTATTGGTTATTAGCTGTTGAAAGCAGGGGGGCATGGGTTGGTATATATGATGAAAAAGAGCATTGAACTAAGTAAAACATCAAGAGATTTCTTTATGTACACAATATGAATGCATTTCAGATTTATAAAATCCCATTACCGCAGCATCTGATATGCCAGAATGCAATCTATGCTCAAATGGCAAGGTCTTGAGACTGCTCAACTTTGTTTCTGAGAATAAGCAAGCCTGGCACTGACTTCCACTGTTGTTTGTTGTTGGATGTTGTGATCTAGATTTTTAATTCCTTTTACAAATGAAATGAAAAAAAAATCCTTATCTCTCAGGAAAGCTCTCAAACTTTGACTAGCTTAAAATAAAGACAATGTTATGTGCCTCTGTGCATAGAAGAGCATAAAAAGGGCAGTAAATACTAGGGCAGTATGTTGTGTAACAGTGAGCATTGAGTATGAGATTGTTTCTTGTGGACGGCATGGGTAATGTCTTCATTGCTTTGTGCAGTGAGGCTCAACACACATTGTTTCAAAGTTGGGTCTGGTTCTGGGAGTCATTAATGTGGTTCTATTACCAGCTCAAACGGCACATTTCCTGTAGAGTGCTCAGGTAGAAATAAGTATTTGAGTACTCAGATCATAATATTTGAGCAATTTGTGAAAATTTATGACACCTTTTCGCATTTTGTGTTAAATAATGGGAGGGGCTCTGTCAGCTCTCTGCAGTTACTGATCCAGCTGCTTTGACCTCTTCAGAGGCTGTGATGTTGGCTCTCCCCAGGTTTGTCCTCTTCTGTGATGTCCAGGGACAGTACACAGATGTTCCTGAATGGCTCTGTCCATAATCATTGACTTCAGGAGCAAACCAAGTTTGCTTAGGAGAACCAGCACCAAACCCATGTATTAGAACTGGTGAGAACGTGTTGACTTCGGCAGTGTTAAGATCCTAGTGAAGGGCAGAGTGCTTTGTGGAAATACAGAAGGAGAGGATGTGGAGGAAATTAATACAGGCATAGAGAGGAGGGTGGGCATTGGGGGGTACAGTTAAATAGGTTAAAGCATGGCTCTGGCCTTTAGTGGGACTGTTTGGTGGTTGGCCAGGGAATTCCTGGGAAAATCCTCTGACCGTTGAGGAAGGAGCAGATTTATAACCTAAATGAAAAAGTCCAGCCAGAGTGTGACAGTGGCTGGAGGTCTCTACTGAAGAGCATATCAATAGAACAAAAGCCTGAAGAGTCAGAGGAAATTTTGCTGTGTGGCAGGGACAGCGTTTTTTCCCCTCCCTGTCCAGTAAATCTCTCCCTGTGTGATTTTTGGCTGGCCAGCTGGGCACTGGCAGAGGGGGATGTGTGTCCGAGGCTGCTGGCACTCAGGCTCAAGGACTGAAGGATGGCAGGAGGCACTGGAGTGGTGGGACTGTAATTAAAATCCCATCTGGGGGATTGTGGCTGGCCCTGGAGGAATGTCCCACAGGTCCTGCTGAGCCACTGGGGCTTCCAGCAGGTGCCTGAGTGGTTTTGCTGGCCCAGGGAGCGGGGCTGAGCCTCTGGCCTGCCAAGGGCTGGCGAGCCCCAGCCTGAAGTAATTTCTAAACCCTGCTGATCTGCAGTTCCAGCTATCCCACTCCGTCATTGTCCTGCTCTGAGAAATCCAGGCTGGTTGTTTGTCTGGGGTAACTCAGCTGATTAAATACATGTCACTGTAAATGGGCTGACTGAAACCAGCCATCTGGCTGCCTGTTTAAAGTGTTAAATTACTGCTTGGTATGATGGCATAATTTTCTAGTGGTTTTAAATACTTTTCTTCATTAATACTTTTGGCTATCAGTACTTGTGTGCACTTAGAAACATTTTCCTTGTAAAAGAAAAGTTGATTGTTAATGTTGCAGGGAATGCTCCAAGAAATATTGCAGCTTTTAAAGAAAATATGTCTTTGGGAAACCGTGTAGACCATGATCTGTGTATACGGGAAGAGAAAAATTATTCCCTACCTATCTAGAAAATAAATTGTTTTCTCTGTCACTTGCGACTCTGAGAAATTGGAATAATAGGATTTTTAAACAAAGCCATAGTTTTTATAGGTGCATACAGAAGCACTGTCTATATGTAGGTACAGTTCATAATGTTTTCGTAAGACATTGCTGAGGTAAAATACCTGTTGACAGACCTCATGTACCTTGAGAGTTTATCTTTTTCTGTCCTTTCCTTATCTTTATCTGAGACTGGGAAAAAAGCAGCAGCATGCTAACTAAAATATATTTTAATTTAGCATGTAGCTGTATTATATTATCTAACACACTGGGACGTTGTGTGGATGCCACGAGCTTTGCAGGCAGAAGCCAGGGAAGAGCTACTGGTGTAAGGCTTTACCTTTGTGGGCAGAGCCAGCAGCAGGGCAAGGCAATACCTCTGTGTCTGGTTCATGCAGTCTCACCAAAAATGTTTGATAAAGGGATGAATATGTGGAGGTTTTGTGCAGAAAAATATCCTAGCATTTCATTTCCACATGAAATTAGATGATAACAGCTTTCAGTGTCAGCTGTGAAAACTGCTTTTGTGGGATGTGCAGTAATGAGCAGGTACTAGTTTTATAATAAGGAATAATATGCAACCTAATATGTTTATCTGGGCTTTTTCTGCTTCACTAAAAAAATTTCTTAACTTGTCTTCTAGATAACCTCCAAATGGCAGATGAAACTAATTAAGAAAATATCTTGTTAAGGAAAATATGTCAACATGGAAGTATCTTAGTGCATCAAAGTCTGCTGGTTCTTGCAGCCTGGTGAAAAAGGAGAAGCGATTCTCTTCTGCTTTGGGGACTTTCGGGAAGGAAAGTGAACCCAAATATCTCTTAGATATTGATCCCCTGAGTTCAGAGCAGCTCTGACCACCTGGATAACAACTTAGACCATTAGTAACATATATTCAACTTTCAGCTTTTTATGCACTCTTGTAAAACACTGAAGAGCCGCAGTTACAATTTTGCTAATGAACCTTGGGTGTGGAGGAGGTCGCTTCTGGCTTTCTCTAAGAAAATTGCTGGTTATTGGGCGGAGTGGATGTTAAAGTAGGTGCTTGTTGCAGCCTCATTCTGACCCTTTTATTACTAAAATAAGGTATGGAATTAAAGGTAAACCTTAGGTTTAAGCAGAAAAACATCAAGGTACCCATCTATCAATTTTCTGTCAGATGTTTTGATCTTATATGCTAAAGGGATGGCCATGATGCAGGAGAGTTACCTACAAAATTAATTACCTGTTTTATATATGTCTGTTTTAACTCCTACTCTAATAATCTGGATACTTAAAGTGTGGTTCTACTTTATGATCTCTAATATCAAAGTAACTTAAAATCAAGATTAGGGTCACTTACTTAATTGGAAAATGCCCTTTATTTGATTTATTTTCTTGTTACAGCTTTTGACTGGGGAATTGAATTTTGAAATAATCAATACCTTGATTTAAAATGGAGCTTTTCCTGATTCTGTAAATGAAGTAATACTTGTGGTGATGCTATGTGAGCACTGTGTGATTTTTATTTTGCTTTCTGCCAAAGGTGATGTAGCTGGCTGCGGTGATGGCTGTAATAAGTTATTTCAGAGCACAGTTCATTACCCAGATATAATACATCTGCTGTGAAAAATGGCAAAGAGCTTTATTCAAACATCAGATGATTTCAAAACATGATATTTGTTGCTGAAACTGGAGAAATGTGGAATTGCCTAAGTGTCTGGTTGACATTTGAACTGCTGAAAGCATTCCCATTTTAATACTTCAGACAGTTAGTATTTCTTAATATACATTTAATATGTTTGGAAATGCCCAAACACTAACACATCTTAATCCTTATTCATCCGTATCTTTTAAATTATGTGTCTTGTTTGCTGAAGCTGAACTTCCATTGAAGTTGATACTATTTGAGCTCTGAGAAGCTGGCCTCATTCTCAGAGCAGAGCTGGCTGTCTTTGGGGAAAATGCCCCAAGAGGGTTTAGTTTGTCTGGGGTTTCTTGAGGTGTTTGCTTCCCTGATTCAGGTTTTAAACAGAAAGCTGTTTTTTTGGATTGTGTTTACTTGTAAAAGGATGAAAGGACACTGTTTTGTAACAGCATTTTCAGTCACATCACAAATAACTGGAAAAGCTCTATGTAACAGTTCTGGCCCAGCTTTGTTGAGCTGTACTAACTGGAAGGATAGATAGTAGTCTACTTTCACCTGATAATGCTTTGTCATTTAATATTCAGAGAACAGAGCTTGAAGCTGTTATACTGAAGAAGTTCAGAGCACCACTTGTTGAGTTTTTTGACTGAGCTCAGTAAAACAACTTGAGCAACACAAGTGGATCTTGTGCCTGTTGCTATTCAGTCTTCCCTGTTTTATTCCTAGTTGTGCCTTGACTGTATGTGAATTTAAACAGCTTCATAAATATAAAAATACTGCCATTGCCCCACTGATATGTCTGGATTTCATTTTCGGTGTTGTTAAGTGTTACACTGGTATATTATGTGGTAAAACTGTCATTGATAACTTAGTTTCTGCATCTCTACTTGAACATGTTGGAAAGCATTTTGCATATATTGCCATATGCTGCTTCCATTATTTAAAGTGACAACTGTAATTTCTCTGTTGGAATTAGGCTGTGTGCACGGCTGTGTGCTCAGTACAAACACTGCTCTTTGAGGAGCGCTCTCAGTCTGGGCTGAGGTCCCTGTAGAGCCACATCCTTTCAAAAGCCAAGCTTTTCTTCTCCTCTTCTAGGTCTATTGAGACAGCAAAGCTTGGGTTTGAGGTTTCAGTTAATCATCTAATTTGTCAAAACACATAATCAGCCAGAGGCCACTGCCTTTGACTTTATCTAGTCTTCTTTTATAGACAGAATGATAGAAGAAACAATTATATCATTAGCATGGAACTGATTTTATTGCTGTAAGGCTGCATGAATATGAATTCGTGTGTTGGGTTACTGAAGGATACTTCAAAGTGATTTTCAACATACTGTTTGTTTTGTTCCCAGCATGGTGAGACACAGTGTAGAGAACATTATTTTGTTTAAGGCACACTGAAACACGTTCCTTAGCCTGTGGGAGGACTGGGGGAAGTCCAGCAGTTTATAACTTTTTCCGAGGCAGTTTGTTACAGCATCACTTTAAATTAAAAAAAAAAGAAGATTCTTCTTATTAGCTTTCATCTGTTTTTCTCTTCATGAAACTAGTAGCTCTAGTAGCTTACCCAAGTCCATAGAAATTTATAGGAAAGTCTGAATTACCTTCTCTTTCAAAATCTTTGCATTCAATAAACATGATCGCATTTCTGAAACTGAAAACTAAGTGGCAGTTATTGCCTGTTGGTAAATCTTAAGTATGTTTGATGTAGACATTTAAGAAATCGTCTCAGAAAATAAATATTTCATTTATTTTATCTGTCATTTGCTAAGAGTCCTATTGGAAAGCACCTGCAGGGGCTGTATCAAAAGTGCTGTATCCAAAAGTGTAATCTCACTGTTCAGATTATTTGATTTTCTGTAAAATGATGTGAGAAGAAATTGTCTTTTATCTCTCAGAGTGATGAACAACAGAAAAAATTACTCCAGGGCCCTGATCTGAGTTTCAGCTGCTTTGGCCTTAAAATGGAGACGGTTCCCAGTGAAACATGTCCACCTGACTGAGCAGTATTTCTGGGTCTTACCAGAACAGTATTCTTGAGGGTGCAAAATGGTCTTACAAGAAAAAAAAACCAAAAAGAAAACAATTTATTCAGTAAAGAAAAGGACTTTCTGACCAGGTTTGATCCTTTTCTGTATTTTCTCTGCGAGTGGAAGGTTATTGCAGATTGGTTAGTGATTTGTACCAGAATATCTAAGTATTGAACAATTGTGTAAATGCAAAAAAAAAAAGTCAAGAGAGAGGGTTGTGAGCAAAGTGAGCAAAGCATAAAATCACTTTGGTCTTGCTTCTTATCCACATGGTTTTTTCAAGGTATTTCAGTGTTCAGTTAGAGCAGGACATGAGTGACATCCGGAAGGTTACAGAGTTTGCAATAAATATAGCTCAGAGAGAAAAAAGACATAGCAAATGCAGCCTGTTAAGAAAACCAGAAGTCCTCATGCTGTGGGCTTTCTGGATGGATAGAAATGCATCACACTGTGTAACACCTTCCTTTAAGGAGAGATTACAAAGAATACCAGGAATTGTTGTGATGATCTGGGAACAAAGGAGTGGAAAACAGAGGTAAGAGATCAACCAGTAATGAAGCAAAATCAGGCATCTGCTTTGAACTGTAAGAGCAAAAGTGAAAGGCTTTGTAGAGAGCAGGGAGGAAAATCTTTCTAAACATTCTCACAAACAAATGAGAACTGGGAGTATCTCTTGGGCAGAGCCGAAGGAAAGCTAGTTATGAAGAAAGCAGAGGGATCTAGGAGTTTGGTTGAGCTTAGTATCCAAAACAATGAATTTGGGGTTTGTGCCTTACACCCATTTTCCTTCAGTGTTGGGTTTCATCCTTTTTTTTTTTTTTTTTTAAGAAATGTATTTCTGTCTTTTCATTTCCCTAAAAATACAAGAGGTGGCTTAGGGGTGTGTTTCTGGGAACTCTGGTTTACAGACCCAGTTGCCTATAGTCTTCATCACTCTTTGCAAATTTGTTGATTTTCTAAAGATGGTAATTTACTACCAGGATGTGGAATCAGCACTTTGCACGAATGTTACCCACAAAATGTAAGAGTAATTAGGATCAGGACTAAGCAAAGACCTTCTGGTTGTGGTAAAAGGTTTGTGTGGAAGGAACAGGCACTGTGAGAAGTCATAGTAGTGTACTGACATTTCTTGCTGTTAGTTTATGTCTGGGTAATTTTGGTTATGAAAAAATGTTTCCGTGATTTTCAGTTTTACGTGAAACAAGAGTTCTGACTTCATTTTCATAGAGGACAACCATATAAATTTCAGCTAACACCCTCTCAGACAGCCTCAGGGGATAAGACGGAAGGAGTGAGAATTCTTTTGTGCTTCGATGCATTGGTTGGGAAAGTTACACTCCTGTTAAGTGTGATGCATTTTATGTTAATAAACAAAAGATCATTAACTGAAGACTGAAGTGCTGCCAATCCTGAATCTTTCATGAGCAATAAATTCTCATTAAAAACCCCTTAGGGAAATGTATGTCCTTTCAAAAGAATTTCCACAGCACATCATCTCCATGTGACAAATCTGCCGAGAAAAAATATATATGAGGAAAAGTGATTGGGGGAATTTGTTAGCTCAACTTTTAAGTCCTTTGCAAAAAGAAAACCTTGTTTGCTTCTTTCTTCCTTTGTTTTTCATTTTCCAAGGTTGTGTTACATCCAGGCTCAGTGAAAAAAATAATTCACTTCCCCTAGAAATGGCTGAAGGGGTTTGGGTCACAAACCAAAGTATTTATCATACAGCAGGAGATAGATATCTTCTGGATTCCAAATATTTACTTAAGAAAAAACCCCAAAACTAACACGAGTAAACAATACAATAAAAATAGTATAAATCTCTATGCTGTAAGGATCTGATACTGCAAATCATCCATAACACCCCAACCAGAAACACCAGAACTGAGACTCCGTCTAGTCTAGAGAATGGCTTGACCCAGATTAAAACTGAACAGCAAGAAAAGAGATGAGAATTTACACACTCACAAGCTGGGAGACACTGCTAAGAGCAATGCCACTGAGGAGGAACAGCTCTGTGTGCCCTAACAGGAATGCTGTGCACGACCTACAGCTGTAGCCTGGCTTGAAGTCTGGAATGAAGCAGAAGTGCTGAATGATGTGTTCAGGGCAGGCAAGATGGGAGAGGTGGTCTTACACAGAGTGGTTCGTATCTAGTACTTTCTCTGTCTCTTCTGTCTTGAATGAGCATTAAAAAAATAATCTTTTGATAGTTCTATAGGCAGAACTTCTCCATTCACATCTCTGCTGTTGCTTTCAGTGTCACCAAGTCACAGAAATAAAAATAATTTAGAAGCAACATCTGCTTCAGCAGCACCTTCCTTGTGTTGGTGACTGATGTGTTGCCAGGCCCGTGTCAGCTCTACCGAACAGCCCAGTGTCACCAGCTTTGGTACTTCTAGCAAGGAGAGCAGGTGTTTTTGGGGATTAGGGCCAAAAAAAGAGTCTTGTGGGCATGTGAAATGAATAGTGGCAGTTTGTGTGTGTTGGGAATAAGAGGGATTAAAAGGTAGTGATTTACACTGTTGTCTTTCTCCATGGGCCAGACTTTCATGTAGCAATGACCCTGTGCCTCTTTCTTAACCCACTTTGAACTCAACTGCACTGTCAAGCTAAGCTGGGAAGTTTTGAGCAACCTGTTGTATGGTCTTATCATCACACTTAAAGAAGTGGAGCTCCTGGACCATATGCTGCTGAGGGAGGATCAGGTGAATTAGTCATGTACCAGAGAGACAATTTGCTTTTCACACTGACCTGGACTGGAGAAGGTCGTAAGAATAATGTGGTGGCTCTGAGGATGCTGTCACAAAGCAGATAAACACCACTGTATGTTTTAATTAGAAAAGTGCAAACTGTAGGCCTCATGCTGTTAAAGGATTCTCAGGGAGAAATTTTGTACCATTTAAAGGCTTTGATTAAATATGCTTTGCTTAGTGTAAAATATTTTTTTAAACTAGCATCTGGAAAAAAGAGCAAGCAGTAATTCTTCTTGAATTACTAGCTGTGCAACAGCTGCCTATATTGTAATGTAAAGTTTTCTTTTGCTGAATTAATATTCCAAACTAACTTTTATTAGTCCTTTCCTTCTTTTTTTCCTGTTTGAACACCGAGGTTTTCAGTGATGATAATTGTTTGAGAACTTGGCAGCTTGCCTAATTGTACAAATTCCCACTGTATGCTTCTTGGATTGCAACCTATTGGCAGAAATAATACAGCATTAAATATAAATATTGCTGTTAATGTAATACTTAAATTGATAAATCAGTCACTTATGTCAAGAAATTCCAAACTACAGCACTGTGAATTTGTCAAATTGTTTTTGCTCTATACTTTAAGGTGTGGATTTCAGA
Source organism: Corvus kubaryi (assembly GCF_017639235.1). Classification (NCBI taxonomy): domain Eukaryota; kingdom Metazoa; phylum Chordata; class Aves; order Passeriformes; family Corvidae; genus Corvus; species Corvus kubaryi. The sequence continues at coordinate 6,847,592 of NW_024581135.1, forward strand.
ACAGAGACAATAAGGTTTCTGGTTAATGTACCAGTTTAAATAATAATGAATTTTGTGTGATGGATCCAGTGCTCATTTATTTTTAGCAGTGGCTTTTAGTAGTTTAGCTGGGATATATTGAATCAAAAGGTTTAAACAGGGAGCAAATCTGTGCAAGATTTGGCCCTGCACTTTGCTTTCTGATAAATGCAAGGTTTCCATAATGCATGGACTATTTAATTCATAATGTGAAAACTTGTACTTTACATGTATTTCAGAGTTCAGTATTCTGGTGCTCTTTACTTGGTGTTTTTTGGCACTTAGGTTTTGATGTTTTATACTTGAAGGGGTTGCATTCAGGTGGATAGCCAGGTGTAAGTCTCTTCCTGCTGCAGTTTACTGCTCTGTGTTTGGGCTGTTTTTTAAAAGAAGTCTGTAAGTATCTCTCACTGCTCTCTGCAGGCTTTAGACATTGTTAGAAAAACATGGGGTTTTCTCTCTGTTTTTTTCTTTCTAGAAAAACTCATTTTTTTTCCCAGACCAATTTTCTTCTTCTTTGGTCTGGAATCTCAGACCAAAAGAAAGGCTTCAGAGGAATGTATCTGCAAAAAAATTGCAGTTGAATGCATAATCTCATGAATAATGGTCATAAAGTGAGATGTTCCAGGAGATTTGTAAAATGATTGCTTGGTATGATTCATAATTATCTCAATGATTTGGCATTGTGTCACACAGACATTAGTCTTTTATTCTGCAATTGAATAAGTGCCTAATGGGGGAGAAATCACTTTTTCCTATTTTTTTCTTAGTCAAGAAACTGCATTGATGTGATGGCTGATGCCATCTCTTGCTTGGGAGCTCTATTTCTTGTCATTCTAATTATTTCTCACATACTAATGAAAATTATTTAAGGGTCTGTATTTATAAAGCTTTTGCTCTTCACTTACTGTTTTTTCTGCATCACCAAGGTTAAAAACCATCTTGATGTTCAAGAGAAAAAAACCCCAATGTTTTAAACTTTGGGTCTAGACCTCCTCAACTATGGTTTTTTGCCTAAATCTGTACAAAATTTGAAAGGTGGGCAGTACTGTGGAGTCAGAGCTAATAATGGAAGAAGGCAGTCCAACTTTAATAAATAAACAGATATAGATAAATAGATATATTTGAAATGTTGTCTGAAATACCAAAGAATCATTAAAGTATGCAGCCTTGCACACATAATTTCAGTGCTGAAAACAATAAATATCAATGAAATAATAAAGATTGCCAATGTGAGAGAGGATGCTTCTGCTGAAAAGGCATCGCTGCGTGTTCTCGTGCTCGTGCTCAGAGGAGGGGAATTACCCTGCTCAGGTGCCCGGCTGACCTTGGATGCTGTGCCCATGCTGGGAGAGTAATTTGTCATGGAAACAATTTGGGGATAATCTGCCATGGACTCCTGATAAGCTTCCCTTTCTAGTTTCTTTGCCATGACTGTCCCACTTTTTAGCCAATGTTTTTGCTTTTATAATGAAGGCTCTGCCCTCATGGTGTTCATCTCTTCGCCTCCTCCTTTCTGACCTGTTCTCCTGTGATTTCTTCCATGGCATTTCTTTTGTATCTGGTGTCTTGTTTGGATGCTTCCAACTAGATTGTTGTCTTTGAACTTCTTCACATTGATGTACATGAAAATCCACTGGAAATTGGTGAGGAGCTCATGAGGATTGCTGATACTTATTTTAGATTATAGTTACAATTTTTTTTCCTTGCTTTAGTGTCACCCAAAGAAAATACAGTTTAAATAAGTTATTACCTGTTTTGCTTGTCTGGATTTGGCAGAATCATGTCTGATAGAAGAGAAGTTTAATGTAAATTATATTTTCTGTAGGCTTATCTTTTATTACCAATAAATTAGCAGAGAATAGGAGCTGTTCCTTGCTGGTGGCTCATCCTATCTTTCCTGCTTCTGCCTGACAGCATTAGTACTTCTGTTATTGTAACTCCAGTCCTTGCAATTATTGTAAAAGTAGTTAAATGAAGCCTGTACTTCGCTCAGCTTTAAATTTGCAATGAATATTTTTTGTGCAGGATGACTCCTTTATTGCCAGATCTGGCTAAGGCGCTGAGGCTCTGAAAGCCCAGTTCCACAATGCTCTGACATTTATGGAGCAGCGAGCGCGGTCGGTCGCTGTACGTGACGGTCGGGGGAAGCAGCATTGCTGAGCGCCGCGCCCGCAATCGGAGCTGAAAGAGGCGCATGAGTTCACTGCAGCCATTCCACCCTGGGCCCTTCCCCTGTCACATCTCATCCACTCGATGGGGTCAAGCCTGGTCAGCACTCAGATGGGAAACCTCCCTGGAAAACCAGGAGCTGAGGGAAGCCACGCACAAACTGTGTCTCTCTGCACAAACTAGCACTTTGCCCCTGGGGTCAGTTGTTAGCACCGTGCTATGTTTAATCCATGTGTGATGGGGTTTAGTTGTGGCTTCTTCTGGTTCATTGGAAACACAATGCTGTGTCTACAAGTAATGATACAGGGGGAAAAACGTTATGGAGAAGTAATTTTGGTAGGCGGTAGATAAGGAATGGTTCCAAGGCACAAGGAGGTTTGGGAGGCCTTGCAAGTCTGGGTTCTGAGTCTCTGTCAGTTTTCTGTTTGCTTTTTCCCCATGAGAAAAAAAGTATTTATTCACCTTCTGAATATCACTGTGATAGTGTAGAGTGGAAACTTGGTTGGGATTTTTCTGCTCCAAAATAGCCTCCAGAAGGGATGGAAGGACTCGTTGGAATATAGCTTGGCCATTCTGCTTGGCCACAGTCACCAATGATAAAACAAATATTCACTGTATTTTCAAAGTTTGACTCTTTCAGTGGTGATTTTCTGGCTTTTCAAATAGTGAAAGTTATAAAACGACAAGAAAAGGTGGGCTTCACTTTGTGGTGCAGGACTGATTGCTTCTGAATGAAATTGCTTCAGAGTGAAAATTTCCAAGACAGGATGAAACATGAAGAAAACACATTCCTGTTCATGGAAAAAGAGGTGGATAGAGAAATGAATGAGTAACTTTGGAGCTTCATACCTATTGAATTTTGTTGTGTAGAGAAGTAATAATTTACTTAGAAAATAGGAAAAGTTTGAAATCTTCAAGTGCCAATGTTGACACTTGTTGAAAATGTAAGAGCTGTCAATACATGCTGGCAGGTTGTGGAGCTGATCAGGACAGGAAAGGACAGCATCAGGGTGGATAGAGCCCTTCTCTTCCTAGGGGATCATGTGGCTTAAGGTTTGCTGAAGCATTAACTTCAGTTTCAGATGATGTTTCTAAGATACTTCCCATTCTTTTTGAGTTTTGACTGTGTTCGTCATTAAAGATAAAATTACTTTTCGTCATTAAAACAGTAAAATTACCACTGAAAATACATCCTGATTCTGTGTAGCTGAGGTCTTGGCAATTGGATATATTTCAGCACATTTTAACTTTATTCAGAAGCTAATTTAAGTAATATCTTTCTTAGATGAAGATGCAAAGCCCTATATCTGACAGTTTCTGAATCTGAAGTTTCCAAATAAAAATGAAGATCAAAGTTTGGGAAGCTGAAGTACACTTCTAGAGTTTCTGGGTTTATTGTATCAATGTACAGTAGCAATACAAAAAGAACAACTGAGAAAAATAGAGCCTTTCATGTACCCAGTGTAGCTTTTATTGTGGTGCTTGATCTGAGGAGATGTGTTACCACATCAGGAAGAGCATCAGCATTTGTTCAGAGTTAAGGGATAGGTAGGGGCTTGTGACTGAATTGACTTCCCTGCCTTTGTCCTGTGGATGGGGGAGAAGCTCGAGCAGAGTGGTTCTGTGGTGGAGCCCTGAGCTGTTACTGCCATCTGATACAGGGTTTCTTTTGTCTGGCAGTTGAATGAGTTGAACCTGGTGGGAAAGGAGAGTGAAGGAGAATTTTAGTTAAAGGAGAGTTCTGAATATGCAGAATTATTTAGCACATTTATGTTTTTCTTGGACTAAATGGGCTTTCCTCAAACTGTTGTTTTTTAGAACAAGCTACTGCAATATCTACCAGTGATACTGAGAGTTGAAATGTATCTTTCTTCCATCCACACTCTGACTGCTTGTGTGCTTGGCTCCATCTGGAAAGGATATAATTGAATCCTTGTTTGGCTTCTTTAATTATTTCTTTGCAAAGTCTTTGGCTGGGAATTTTGCCACTTACAATACAAATATTCAAACCTAAGAGCATAAACTGTGCTTTCAAAGAGCATTTTTGTAAACCTTTTATCATTTGGAGGTTTTTCAAAAGAGAACATGAGACCTTCTCAATGAACATGTACTAATTGTTTAAATCCCCAGAGAAGATTTTGCTTCCTTGCAGGTTGGCTGTAGTTGCTAATTAACTTTGTTAATTAGTCATGCTATAAGGATGAAACATGCTTGATTAAAAATAAATAAAATCATATAGCAACAAAGCGATGCTACTGTTTTTTCCTATTTAAAAACAAAGATTAAAAAAACAAGATTAACTTTGAAGCTGCATGTCAAACGTTCTTTACATTTGAAACATCTGAAAGACTAAAGCAGCTAAAAGCTTATTATTTTTGCAGCTCAATCATAGTAAAATGTTTTGTAATACCACGTTAGAAATGGGGGCTGAGAGTAGTCACTGAAGGTGCTGCCTTAAGCAGAACTGACTGAGATGGTGGATAATAACCAGAGGGTTTATTTGGTCATCCTTAGACATAAAGGTCCTTGTTCCCTCCTGTCATCTATCTCATATGAAAACTTCCAACACTGTGAATTAGTTTTAAATGCTGTTGGCTTGTAAAGGGAGTCTGGCCACATTCATTGTCAATCACACGGGTGCGCGTTTGTGTAGCGGTGGTGGGAAACGGCTCGCTGTGGGCAGTGGGCCACGTGCATCACTAACAGAGCTCCCTGGAACAGTCTTGGGGTTAACTGTGCACGCTGAGCTTCTGCCACACGTCCTGCCCAGAGGAAGGTAGCCATCTGCATGGGCTGGCTGGGAGTGCACAGCTGCTTCACCTGGGGGATGCTGGTGGGAGGGAGGAAGCGGGAGCATAGAGTTTGCTTGCCTCGAAGCTGACTCTTTGTAGACATTGTTGGAACAGATGGCTCATCTGTACCCACTATGGCACTTTTTTTTCCCTCTTCTACATGATAGGCTGGTTTCTTTTTCATTTTCTGCTATTGAGAAGTGGTTCTGTTCCTAACAGCAGCAATGTTATAAACACAGTTTGAGAATGCCTGTCTTTGCTGTCCTTCACTGGGAAAATTGCTGAGAAAACCTTTCTGAATCTCATCAGGGATCCTCACCCAGACAAGGAAGACCTGGCATCGTTGGAGAAGCCCTCTTTGTGAATGGACCTTGAGGGGAATTTATTCTGATAAAATTCCAGAAATGTGGAACTGATTCCATGTTGGAGTTAACATGGAGAGAGGGAAGTAGGAGTATTCCTGATGTAGGAGGCATAGCTAAATAAACCTCTCCAGACCACTGGCAGGAAATGTATGGAGGAGTGGTTTGTGGGGGGGTTGTTTGTTTATTCTCCCCCCACCCCCCACATATTTTCTCATAAAATATCTTTAGGCATTTGTTTTGCAATTAAAAGGTCAAAACCTCCTCAAAGGGAATACTTGCTTTTTCCACTAGAACATATTAGGGCACTGAAGCAGTGCAAAAATGCGAGGGGCTATTTCCAGCAGATGAACTAAATCCTTAAAATAGGATTAACCAGTTTTGTAATTTGCCTGTGATAGTATCTGAGCAAGGAAGGGGGGAAGTGGTACGTGTCTTTTAGAAGCTGTGTTTAGGACACCTGTGTTAAGGCTCTCAATGCTGGACTCTCAATGCCACTTCTCAGTTTTCTATAATGTTTCACATGTGCCAAAGATCTTGATACCATGCTGGAGAACACAAACCCAACTTCTACAGGGCTGTGGCTGTATCATCTTCAACTTTTGCTGATATTCCATGGTTTCAGCATCATCCCTGTTTACAGATCAGGATTTTGGCAATGCTTGGTGCTAATCTGATAACCATGATTGTTGGCTGTGTGGGGAATGCTGAGGGGTGCAGCAAGCATGTGGGGGTAGGTGACCAGCAGGGAGACTCAGCTTAAATACCACATCTTCTGCTGAAATGGAGAGAGGGGACTGGTGCAGTGACCCAAGCATACACTGAGCTGTGGCCGAGTGACGGGAGTGCTGTCATTCCACAGGAATTAGGCAGGCATGCTCAGATTTTCCTCATCAGGAATGGTTCCTGAGAAATGGTTTAAAGGCTACTTTTTTTTTTCTGCACATTTGGGAATAAAATACCATAGAGCAGTTATTTTCCATGCTGGATGAGAGTGGCCCAGTCAATGATAGGACCATTTACAGAGCCTGGGCCCTACTTCTGCCCTGGCTTGGCAGCTTTGTGGGTCTTTGGGGGATGGAGTTGCCCCAGCCCATACAATGGGAAATTATCTTTCCTTTTCTATGTATGCTAATCACTACTTTTCATTCCTTTCTTACAACTTTTCAGTGTACTTAAAAATGTGTTGTGGTTGCCAAATCCTTAATTAAACAAAGTAATTATTAGTTGAGTCGAGCCAAACATTTGTGTAAGGATCTTATATGAAAAAAGGCTAATTAAAAAAAAAGTCTAATAATTCAGTAGTTGCAAAATGCATCACAGTGTGTTTAGATATAGAATAGATGGTTTTAATTTCAATTTTATGCATATATTTATTGATGATGCAGCAGCCTTCTGGCATGGGTTAATATGGTGCAGAATAAAGCGGATGGGCAGGGCTATAGGAAAATAAATAACACAATATGATTTGCACAGTCTGTTTCTATATCACTGGCATGATGAGCTACTTTGTTGTTTGAATGAAGCAAATGATGTTTGGATTCAGCTGATTTATTGGCAGCTCTGTCAAACTGCCACGAAATGAAACAATAATGCAGCCACTAAATACTGCAGGAGAACACGGGGAGGAGAGCGGGGCCTGCTGGGGGTTACCTCAGCGATGTGCAGGAATGCTGCCCTGATGGAAGGCACTGGAAAATGAACCGCTATTCACAGGCTTTTCTTTCCGTAGGGAGAAGCTGTCTGTGGCTCGGCTGCAGCGGGAAGTTGCCCAGAGTAAGAGCGAAGGAGCCATGGTAAGCTGTGCCTACTCGCTGCTTTGCAATTCTTGTCTTGCTGCTTCAGGCACATTTGGTCTGGCTGGAGGTGGTCACCAGAGCATCAAGGCTGTCTTGGACACAACAAAGGGTTGCCAATGATGTACTCATAAATGTGAAGAAACTCAAGGCTTCGCTTGCTTGGAAAAGCCATGATAGAGAAAAGCTGCTTCATTTTTCTGCTGATGGTCCTTACTGGAATTGGAAGCAAGGCAAGCACAGAAAGGCAATTTCTGATGAAAAAGCAGTAGATTTACTTGCCTATTAAATCTTAGCCAACCACAGAAAAATGGAAGAACACAAGCATGGAAGCTTAAAAAAACCCCTCAATCTGATAATTTTGTAAATCATGTAGTGCTCCTTGTATCTTCATTTTTCATGTACCAATTCATGAGATTAGCCTTGTAAGCAAAAGATGAAATGGCAGATTTTTGGTTAACCGCAAACCTCAATTTATAGAGTGCCTTATCTCTTCAAAACAATTTTCTTTAGGAGCTAACATGTGCTGAGTGTGCTTAATTACTTAATATCTGAGGAACTGCTCCCATCTGTTAAAGAGTTTGTTTGTCCCTATCTTCAGATAAAATGTCTTAAGCTTCCATGGGATAAAGCAGACCTGTTCAAAAACCTTCAAACCCAAACTGTCCCCTTGAACATACGTGGAAGTACCGCTGATCTGAGTGAGTTGCACAGTTGGCCGTGAAAGACTTTGGTCCCAAGTTTGTTTAACTTAGCAGCTGTTGAAGGTCTCTGGGGATGGGGTGCTCTGTGAACTGTGTGATGCAGGGTCCTTAAAATGCCACTAGCCTCCAATGAGGGCCATTTATAAATCCTTAGTGATTAATACAGTGATGTGAGATTTGGAGGGACCTAAGTGACAGGTGAGAGAAACCAGCTCTGAATCTATTGTTCTCACCACAGCCCCAGATGTGCCCAGCTCAGCTGTGGGAGCCACTGCCCTCTCCCATCCCAACACCACCCCAATGTTCCTGCCCTTGGGGTCTGCAGCGTGGCTGGGTTGGCCGCAAGGAGACTTTCCGATGGGGTTTAAGCAGTTGGGAAGCCTGGCCCGTGGGTAATGTGTGTGAATGGGCACAGAAGTCCTGGAGGGACTGAGGAACAAACTTGTATCAGGTAAAGTTGCAATCCAAAAGTCTGTGACTGAGATAAAGCTCCTGCTGCCTCCAGGAGAAATTGTGCCTGAGGAAGAATGGCAAAGATCAGGCATTGGATTTGCAACTGCATTTTAGTTTTCAGTGTAAATAAATGTCAAAATCTGGGAAGAGCTGTTTACTCTACTTGAAATATTTCCTTCAATTTTTTTTTTAACTAATTCCCTTGGAGGCATAGCAGTAATATAATATATTGAGTGTAAAATATCCTTAGTGGGATAATCCAAGGCTATATGAAATGAGCAATACTGATTAACCTTCTGGAGCTGGTAAGGCTTTTGGTATGCGCACCCACCTTGTGGTCTCCTCTCTTGACTGTCAGACACTTCTTACATCTATGGGGCTGTGGGATAGATCACTTCTCCCTGCTAACCAGGTTGTAATTTTGTATAATTTGTTGAGAGGCCAAGTGTTGGAACCCATTAGGAGCTGACAGGGAGCTCTCCGGGGGTGCAGTCTTCCCCCAAGGTAAATACTGGGTAGTTTTTCCCCTCTTCCCTGAGGGGTAATACCCACAATTATCCTGCAACTAGAGCCGAGAGCTAGCGCGCCTGTAGAGACGATTGCTTTGAAGCAGTTGATGTATGGAAAGTTCTTTGTGTCTTAGAGCTGGTGATTTTAATATGAAACACAGCAGTCATTAATTAACATTAATGAACTTGCGGGGCTGTGAGCAGTGTGAGAGCAGCAGGGGTCTAGGGGCTGGAGTACTTGAACCCAGGGGAGGCCAGGGATGAAGAAAGTCGTGTAGCTGCGTTCCCAGGGCGTGCGGCGAGGAGCCGGCTGCACACGCTGGGTTTGGAGCAAACACTTTACAAACATTCACAGCGAAATTTCGGCGAGGGATTCTGAGCCAGCAAGCCTTTGGCAAGCGGCGGGGCTCCCTCGGGAGCAGCGCTGGCTGCCAGCAGCCTGCCCGCCGGGTGCCCAGCCCATGTGCTGCTCTTTTTGGTGTGATGGCCATCCCCCGGGGCCAGCGCCGGCGGCGAGCAGGCTGGGCAGGGCCACCAGCCAGCCACAGGGCGCCCGAGGGCTCGGCCGTGCTGTCACCGGCTGCGACTCAGGATCAAAGGAATGGCACCCCCGCAGCCTCCCTGCCAGTGACAGGCCACAGCTTTATTTAATCACTAATTAGCTAATCGCCTTTACTCGCTCCCATTTTCTGTTTGTTGTGCTGGTTAGATTGGCACGAAGGTTTTCACGGGACCAGCTCCTTCACTTTGGAAGGGCACAGGTGACAGCACATGGCACCTTCAGTGCCACCTCCAGTGCCTTGCTCGGTCTCGTGGAGAGCATTTCTTGCAGTGTGAAACAGGGCAGGGAGCACAGGCTGCCCTGCATCCCGGGAACTGTGTAAGGCATCACACAAGCCTTTGGCAGGATGGTACCTCATGTAATACCTGCTAGCATTTCCTGCTTATTTAAAAAAAAATTGTTTGGGTTTTGCTGTCACAGATTGGTCATGAGGGTAAGAGGTGACTGCTTTATGTAAGCCACACTCACTTTTAGGGTGAGCAGAGTCAGAGAGCAGGGAGTGTGTTCCCTGTCCCTGTATGTGCTGGAAGGATGTAGTGCAGTTGATTTTCCCTGTCCTTCCCACTTGGGTTCACCCAGCACCCCAGGAACCGCTGCAAGGTGGACACGTGCATAAAACCAATGACCAACAAACACAAAGCATGTGCTGTAGAAGCTACTTACACCATGGTGCCTTTGCTCAAGAAATGGGTCTGTGCATCTGTATAAATAACATCTGGTGAGTGATGATGAAATGCATGTTTATGAGGAGAGGTTTTTCTGAGGCTGAAGCTCAGGCAGTGTGTGCTGTGTGGTGCCAGTGTGTGGGACCCACAACACTCCCCAAAAGAATTGGGCTTTTGATATGTCCCAGAGTTACAGTTTTCCTGACTGATTTGTTACTGGAAGGTACTACAGAAGATGAAATGAAGACACTTCATTTCATGATAAATGTTTATCACCAAAAATATACAAGTAATCTTGTAATATGTTTTTTCCATATGATTGTATGGAAAATCTGATACCTCATATATTGGATGCAGTATGTATTTATGACTTACTTGAATGGTGAACTGAATAATTCAGGCTGAATACCTGACAATTGCTCAGGTTTCTTCATTTTATGAACCACCATCAGTAAATATTGATTGTTCATTATTAAAATGCAGGATTTCTTACTACCAATCCATCCCTTGAAAGTTTCAGCAGCACTGAGCCTGGATTGCTGTCTGGCTCTTCTGTCACTCATGGTCTGTAATTTCATAGTGTGCATGTTTACAATTTTCTTAGTCATGTCTCTTCTGACTCATCAAGGATGACTCTTTGTAAAGGAAAAGGAGATCATCAGTTCATCTGTTTACACTTCTCACTGCATCTGGTGGGGACTGTGCAGGTGTCTGTAGTGACAGAGATCCCATTATTAAAATAAGCAGCTTTCAAAGCAAATCACAAGTTTATTTCAAAACATGTTGAAGACTGAAAACCACATTAGTCATCAAAGTATTTTTTTTATCTTTGAAGTGCATGACTTTGCACCTTTGGACACAAAACATGACCAGGAAAAGTATTCATTTTTGTGAAATTTTCTTAACAGTGAACAGTGCTGGGTTAGGAAAAATATAAAAAAAATGCTGCCACACTTAACATGGCAGAGTTTTTGCGGCAGCATGTGTTATTTTAGCAGAAACTAGTTTAAAAGCCTAAAATGAACCAAGAGTATACATAATGATACCGTGTTTTGATAACTTGGATTCATTAATAGTTACCCAGAAAAAAATGGTTACTTTTTTTTTATATCTCAATTTGTATCTGTCTTATACAGTTTTGTTAGTTTGTTCTTCCCATCCAGGTCCTTTAATTTGACTCTGTTTTCCATTAATTCACTGGCCTGTAACCTACATAAAAGAAATTGTACCACTCTGGCAATTTAACTGTGAAGGTTAAAGTGGGATGATACTGCCTTTTATAACTACATGGTTTTCACTTGGGGTGGGCCCTAGGCTCTGATTTACCATGTGTCCTTTAAGTGATGCAAAGTGATTATCATGGGCTCTTCCTGGTACCCGTCTATTCCACACCTGCACCCTTTTGTTGAAAACACACCATGTTAAGTGAATGTGAGGTCCCCACTGAATAGATTTCCACCCTCTGGTAATCCTTCTGCATTAGATTGATTTATGAATGTATCAGATTCTTTGTTAGCATGTAAACCACTAATTAATTTAAAGCTCTCTGTGGAAAAATTAAAGCCCTGGTTAAGGCTTTCAACAGGCTCAGATGGTGCTAATAATGGAAAAACAAGTTATATTATTGAGTTTTGATGTGATCAGCACAATTCTTGCTTTACAAACAGTTTTTGCAGTAAAACAGTGGAGACTGCAAGTTTTTAAATAAAGAGTGGAAGAAATAAAAAGGAAAAGGCATAAAAAAACCTCGCAGTGTCAGTAAGATGTCCCATTATTATAAGGAACTGAGTCACTTCTGCTTGTTACAACTTTCTTAAATGTAATGGGTTTAGGTATATGTAACAGCCTCTTCAAAAACCACGGGAAGTCCAAACCACTCTTGTTTCCAGATTGAAACAGAAGTTGTAATCAGCTTTGAAAAGATCTGCCTCTTTTCATCAAGCTCTGCCAAACCGGAGCGTTCACATGGAGATGGATGTGTTGAAGTGCAGAAAAGGTCTTGACTGAAATTGCATTGAAGTCAGTTGAAAGTTTGACTGTATTATCAGATTTTCCAAACTCCCAGGGGGGTTGTATGTAATTTCTGTCGCTTGCTCTTTTGCTCAAGTTCAGGCTTTTAGCGTGGGTGCTAGTTTTTGGTGAGGGGAAAGAGATCATACCCCAGCTTGATGGTGCTTTGTTGAGCTGAGTGAAAGGAAGATAGAAAGCCAAATCTTGTTTATTTCTTTTTTCCTTGTAGGAAGCTGAAAATGCACAGTTCTAGAGGCAGCCCGTGATTGTAGGAAATAGTGCCTCTCCTGGGAGCTGCATTTACCTCTGCTGGTGCTCAGCTCTCGCAGGGCACTGAGACTCAGGCCACCATCCCGGCCCTGTGGCCAGCACCGCAGCTGACATTAATGCTGCCCCATTAATCAGCTAGCAGGGAGCCCTCTGAGCAGCAGCAGGGTCAGCGTGCTCAGAGCCCCAGCTCCCAACATCTGCACTATGTACCAGCTTTTTAGGGAGGAGGGGGAATGCTGAGGTTGCTCTCCAGCCAGGGTATTACAGATGGCAGCACAATGTCCTGCCACGAGCGCAGAGGCGCTCGCTGTCACCAGCGTGATGAATCCCTGCGAGCCCCTCTGGCCGTGGGGAAGGCTGCTGTTGCAGGAGCACCCGGGTCATTTAAAAATAGAGGATATTTAGTAATAAATGAAGTGTTAAAGATGAGATATGAAAGGCTAAATTGTCTTTCCCACCTTCTGGGTCCTTATGTTCTATGAAAGCTTCTATCTGTGCTTTAATTAGAAAGTAGCAGAGAGAGAGAGGCAAAGTAGCTGTTTTGAAATGTCTCCTTGAATATTAAATATCCTAAGCCAGAAAGAAGCAATCTGACCCTTGTGCTGCCCTCTCTGTGAAGCTTTGTATTTATACACAGATAGCCCTGCTGTCTGGCTCCTTTTTCTAAGAAACTTCACCATATAGTCCTCATGGAAACTCAGTGACATTAGTAGTAGTTTTAGCATCAGTAATGATTATTGAAATTCTTTACAAGCCTGGTTTAATGCTCCTGGACCTCATTAGTTTTTCATACTTCATTAGGCCAAATGTCCTCAATCACAACTTTGCAGTTTTATCTTCAGTAGTTTTAAAATAAGACCTTATGTCCTGGGTACTAATTGTTGTTTGCTTCAAATTTGCAAATGCGTGTATATTTTGAAGTTCTGTATTTTAAAGCTTTTATGAATGTAAGTATTCTCTATGATTCAAGCTGCTGACACCTTCAGCAGTCACCTTCCAGCGGGAGCCTGATTGCCTCTGCTCAGAGCCGGCCGCCCTTCAAAGCATGGGTTGCCCTGGCGTGGCTGATGAGTTTCGGAGAGCTCTTTATCCGCCGGACTCCACGCTGGCGGTGATTCCCGTGGATTTCCTCGCAGCGCGGCCGGGTCGGGGCCGGGCGCTCCCCGCTCCGCCCGCGCGCCAGGAGAGGGCGCTGCAGCCACGGGAAAGCGCCCCTGGAACTCCCGGGGCTGCGGAGGGGCGCTTGGAGCTCGCCATTCCAAAGGCAGCGGTGCTCCCTCCACCCGCCGCTTCGGTGGCTTTTTCCGTAGGCACCGGCTCGGAAAAGCCAGCACTGTATCCAGAGGAGCAGCGATAAGTTTTTTTCCCCGCACCGAAGTGGTGTCTCTCTCTCTTCAGCAGGTATTTAGTCAACGTAAAAAAAAAGTCAAACAGAATTATGTAAAACTCACTGAACACTGAAAAAAACCCCAAAACCAAACAGCAACAAAAAAACCCAGCATCAAAATGTATTTATATAAGATCTGAAAGTAAAACAGAGGCAATCGGTAGAAAGCATGTCATATCACCTAAACTGCCCTCCAGTAGAAATTGCCATTTATAGGTAACAAAGGCAGGAGATGTGCAAGTGCAGAAAGGGCACAGGCAGTGTCATAGCATCTATGGGTGTATGGAATATCGAAGTGGCAGTTGGCTCCAGCGTGAAGCAAATCCTGCTTTATGACTGGAAGCAGATGGATCCTGCTCCAGGCAATACCTCACTGCCTAATGGGAGTGATGCGCCCATGCACTAATAACAGTGAATTGCAGACATTTTCATATCAAAGGTTAAGCTCTGCAATCCTGAGCTCCTTCAGGCAATGGCAGGAGTTGACTCGAGTAAGTCACACACTCACTGGATTAATATTTTTGCAAGGGTGACCTGAATAAGTCCACCAATTTGCCGGCTGAAATGGCAGAACATTTATGGTCTGGTTTTAGCTCATGCAAAAGAGGGGTCTCAGGTAGGACTGAATTAATCACAACATCTAAGGATGAGGAAGAGAAAAGGTATGTGTGCACTGGGCCAAGAGTTTGAATTTTATGCAAACTAGGAAGGTAAATTTATACAGATTAATGGTGGTGAAACTGGTGTGGTATACTTGGTGTTGCAACTTTTTTCTTGAAGTAGCTGGGGAAATTAGTGTATTATAAGAAGTAAAAGAAGTCAATAGATTTTTGTTGGGCTTGGTTTGTTTGGTTTATTTTTTGGTGGCCTGTAGTTAAACTGTTACTGTAGAATTTATACTACTTGCCAGCAACTGCTTCTGTAAAAGGTCTGTTTCCATTGTTAGTTTGGAGAACAGAATAAAATCCCTTAATTTATCTTCTTAAAACTTTTTTGAAATTTTTTTTTTCTAATTAAAAATTTTGGTTTTTTTTCCCCCCCCACTTGGGGCAGAAAAGGTTACCAGGAGGGAGAGAAAGTTCCTGTATAAGGAAGGACAAAATTTATATACCAAGGGTATTGCTCAGTTGTACTGCATCTCTTAATTTCCCATTTATTTAAATTCATGCAGTGTTCTTGAAGCTTGTTCTGTGAAGTCAGTGCTGACCCTTGGAACGAGTCAGCTCATGCAGTGCTTTAAATCGCATTTGAGAGTGAAAACTCCTTGCTGCAACAAGTCTTTATTCAGCATCCAGCCCATGGGGCCCTGATCCATAACTGCTCCACAGCACCAAGAGAGCAGGGTAAGGTTCTGCTGGTTGTCCAGCTCCCTCTGGGCAGGGACACAACAAAGGTATATTGAAAATAGTCTGTTGGGGGTGAATTAAAGAGAGACAGCAGAAATTCAACAGGGAAATTTCAACAGGGAAAAACTGTTGGCCCATTTCTGACCACCAAACACTTTGCTGGTAGACAGGAAAACTATTTACAGCTCATCTGAGCAAGAATTTGGACTTTCTATTTTGGACAATATTTTGTGCCATTGAGTCCCATGAGCTTTTTTGTTGTTTTTCTCTTGGCAGAGCATAATCACATCTCTCTGCAACTTCTCTCCAAGATTTAAAAGAAATATTAAAACATAGTAAGGAAATAATGTCTTTCTGTACTAAACATATTTAACTTTTTACAGATCCGTATAACTTGAGCAACTGTGGCTCTTCCTGTCCTTTCCCTCCCAACTCCAGTCTCATAAACATTAATTCAGTTTTTGCTTTGTCAGGAATTTG
Source organism: Corvus kubaryi (assembly GCF_017639235.1). Lineage (NCBI taxonomy): Eukaryota > Metazoa > Chordata > Aves > Passeriformes > Corvidae > Corvus > Corvus kubaryi. The sequence goes on from NW_024581135.1 coordinate 6,863,118, forward strand.
CTTTTACATACTTTCTGTTTGTTTTGGCTCCGTGTCCATTGCATTGTGATAAGGCATCTTCTGATATTCTATGGGATCTTTCATAATGAAGATCTCATGACATAGTTTTCCAAGTCTGGAACTGGTGATCAGACTTCCTTGCATGTCCTGCAAGAGGAGACTGTCTAGACTGTGGGAATGACTCTGATGTTTGGATTGTGTTATTTCCATACCGCTTGGCATGATGCACTCTGTAGTTAGTTTGGAAATTAATGAAAGTGCCAGGCCTGGTACAGGGCCTTACCTGGCTGTGAAGTGGCTTTCCTTCATTCTCCAAACTGCATGGAAAAGTTGTGCATTCTGTGTAGTACCTTCCTGTGTGACTGTAAATAATGAGGTGCCTAAAACCCCTCTTCACTACATTCATTAAGGGTCATGTTCTTTAACTTTGGTGTCCTACAAGGCCTGTAATTACCTTTGCCACCTGAACCCTTTATAATCTTGGAAAAGGTTTAATTTCTGATCTAAATAGCTAATTTGTAGAACTAGATTTGTTCTGACTCTTTTGCTGGTTGTCCGTGTTGGTAGTAAACTCTTTGGGGAAGAGGCAGGGTCTTCTCAATAGTGCTGGTTGATGCTTGGGCCCTGGAGTGCTGGTGTGCCATGAACAGTCACAGCCCAGGGGCTTGGAATGAACACTGAGAGGGGATTTGGCCAGTGTGCACTGTTCACACAGCTGTCATTGTGTAATTACATCTTTACGATGCACATTTGTGATTGGCATCCATGGTGACGTTGCTTATTTAGAAATACTTTCTGAGTGTTGGAGAAAAATCATTATCTCTTGGGAACATCCTGTTCCTGGTGGTAAGTATTAAAAAGCGCCCTGTGGCAGTGGCTGGCACAGTTTTCCATTTAAGAAACTTTTTCCGTGGGTGTCTCTAGAGGAGCAGGTCAGAATTTCCAGGTGCTTGTTGGAAATCTTGAGTTATGAACTACTTCCTGATGTCATTCATAATTAACCACCTTAAAAGGGAAAACTTGTGATGCAGGAGATATTGTCAGAAAATACATGCACTAAATGGGAAGCTGAAAATTAATTTCATGCTAAAACTAGCCTTTGAGAGTTGCCAGCTCTCATAGTCTAAAGGCAGGTTCCCAGTGATTGTATCTTCCATCAGTGGATAAGGGAAACCTGTTAACAAAGAGGTGGGAGGAGATAAGTGGAAGTCAAGATGTGAAGACTGCATGTGATCTAACACACATCTGAAGGAAGAGCTTGAGAAGGAGCACGAGCAGGTGAGCAGAAATTCTCTTGCGAACCACAAGAAACAAGAATATCAGCTCTGGAAATGTGTTTAATGTGTAAAGGGAGACAGAAAGGAGAAACTTTTCTTAGTTTTGCTCTCTCCATGTAGCTACTGACTACAGCTTGATGCCTGGGCAGGAGCAGGACCAGCAGTACTCGATGGCATTGGTGCCCATAAACTTGCAGCAGCTGAAGCTGAGCCAAACCTTTGTGCACCTGATTCCTGGGAACCCAGCTCTGCTTGTGGGGTCATTTACAGCGAGGGTGGTTCCTCAGCCCCATTTAGACAAGTTTGTTCATATTTCTCCTGGGTTGAATTTGATGTCAAATTTGAGGGCTTGAGTGAGTGACAGGAGTTGTTTGTTTTAGTAATATATTGCAGCAGTCCCCAGAAACGTTAGGAAAGAGCAAATTTCCTGTTCTGCAAATGTGCAGTAGAATTTATTTCTTGCCAGAGCTTAAAGACTGTATAATTACAAAGAGTTTGCTAACCCACTCTTCATACTTGTTGTGCCCAGTGGGCTGTACCCAGACTGGCATGGCTGGGATTCAGGAAGCCTCTAAAGCCTTGCTGAGCTGCCCTGATTCAGGGCAGAGGGGTCACTCCCCTGCTTGTACTGGTTCTGCCCCAGTGAAAGACAAGGGAGCTATGTGTGGAAATGATCTGAAACCTTAGTGTGCTGGCCAAAAAGTACTAAGAAATTCAGACTGCCTCTCCTGACTCCTGTTTCAGTGCTCTACATGGCAGAAAATGCACATGGAAAGTCCTGAGTTTTAATTATGTGATTATGTGTTTTATTGTCCAGGAGCAGAACTTCTGCTAAGTCTCATAGCTGCTGAATTTTTTTCAACTGTTGCTGAAGGTAGAAGTGGCAGAAGAGGGGACAGCTGCACTCCAAGGTTCTAGTAGTTAGTATTTTCTGTAGAAAAAGAAACATAATCACCTTTTTCTCTTCAAGAATATCAAGCTAAAACTTACAATTGTCAACACTCACTATTAAGTTGAAAAAACCCAGATTTTTTTAATGTCTTAAATGAGATATGTATGTGACTACGTGCTATGAAGAGATGAGGATAAACTAGGGTTAAATCCAATAAAACAGTTACATCCTATGTATAAAGATTAATGAGGACATGAAGACCAGAGAAGAAAGTGTCAAGAGTTTTTATATCTGTTTCTGACCTTCAGCTGTACAAGTGTATCCAGGCTACTTGTTCTAGTAAGAAAGGGCTCTAAAGGAGTAGAGCCTCTAAAGGCTGGCACTTAGAGTTGAGCTGAATTTCATCTCTGGGAACACAAACAAAAATTCAAATGGACCTATACTGAAAAGTGATACTGCAAAATTATATCAGGTGGAGACAGAGTCTTTTAATTACTCCATTTTGACCAGCGAATGAATTAAAAACTGCATGAAAAAATTGTTATTTTATTTTTTCATGTTCTGCCAGGTACCAGACTTTCAAACTCAGGCTGGCCCCTGAAAGTTGAGTCAGTTCCTCTGTGAGTGTGTGTTGTCAGCACTAATAAAGGTTTTGCAGTGGCAGCTCTGTTAAAAATACCATAGAAGATGTGCCAGCTAACAGAAAAACCACAGCATTTCCCTACTGCCTATGGCAGTGCCTGCAGTGCTAGGGGGGTGAATATGGAAAAGAGACACATTTGTCAGAAAACTAAAGCAGTAGGACTCTGGAATCCATGCAAGGAACAGCTGAGTAAATAAGGCATCTTTTTTTGCAGTTACTTACCAACCATAAATGGACTCTACAAGTGGACACAGAAAAACTGAAATAAGATCTGACATGTTCATGAGGAATGCTGTAAAGAGCCTGAGGAAAAGAAATGCTGTATGGGAAGGTAGCAGCAAAGTAGTGATGCCAGAGGTGTTAAATGTGTCAGCTGAGAAAGGCAAATATAAGAAAATATTGATATATCCCAGATCTGTGGGGATCTGATGGCAGTGCAGACTGTTCTGAGCACATCTCATGACTGGCATGCTTAAGTTCTACTTCTCTCAGCCTCACAGATTTTCTTTAACCTTAGGTCTATTTCAGTTAACTCCTTGACATCCTATTTATTAGCAGGAAATTCAAACACATTAATGAGAAGTGGAGAAAGTGAAGAAGCCCTAATACTCCCCGGAATCAGGGCAAAAAACCACATACTATCATAGTGTGTGAGTAAATCCCAGAGCTTCCTGGAGCACCAGAGTTCCACTGACCAATCCATTAAAGCCAAATAAACCTCTCAGAAGTGTGTTTTTTCCTAGTGCTTATCCTGTGTTTATCCTGCTGCCTTAGCTCCTATCTCGCTAACACAGATCCAAGCGGGAAATGCTTGGTTCAGCCCTGTGCCCATTTGTTCTGTGAGCATTCAATCCTTTAGAAAAGAAAGCATTTATATCATCTAAAGGCCACGTTGGTCAGTTACAGAGGAGGCAGGCACACAGGCACTGCAGATAGGCAGGAGGCATTTAGGATGTGGCTGTGTCCCTGCTGGGGGTTACTGTCACCCCAGCCTGGGCTGGGATTATGCTGCTGCTCCATCATCTGCTTCATTGCACCACCCGCCAGGTTACTTCAAAGCCCTTCTGGGGGCTCAGTTAAACCTTGCCTTGTTCCTGTGCTGAGCCTCAGGCAATTCTCTGCTGCCTGGAGAGGCTGGTGACCTCCAGCTGCTGATCAGGAGGGATCAGCCTGGGGCAGTGACCTTGTCTACCAGCACAGCTGGATCTAGAGGAAACCCGGTGGCTGGGCCCTCCTTGTTACTCGTGCTCTGGGCCTGTGTCCCCCCTTCACTGCACACTTCAGGGAGTGTAGCAGTAAATACTGCATTGCTTCACATGAATTCCATGGGTTAAAATCCATACCAGGTGTAAAAGTGCAGCATGAGTGACATATCGCCTTTCATTGACTTTTTTAGCCATCCCTTTTCTTCTGCCATTTCACAGACTGTGTTTTATTTCTGCTGGGCACTTGTCCACTGCAACAAGTTCCCTAAATGGACAGGCATCAATGTTTGAGAAATCAAAGTCCAGCATGACTATGAATTCATAGTCTTCCATTCACTCCTCTGTCCCTACTCTGTCTGGCCTTCATAGCCATTTGGAAGTATGCAAAAAATACTGTTCTGTGGTAATGTTTACATAGGCACTTACTGAAATATTGTTACCTGGTTAAAAAGAACTGAAATCTTCTGAGTCTGAGCTGACCACTGTTCATGGAATTATCTTATATAGACACTCCAAACAATGCTGACAGGACCTGGAAAATGCCTGACTTTTTAGAAACCCTTTTGTAAATCTTTCTTAGCGGTGGGATACCCTGGTTTTCAGAGCTCAAGGATTCCCTTCACTCCTTTCTCTTCAAGTCTATGTCTAGTCTGAAATTTCATCCAAACTGACAGCAAATACCTGTTACTTAGCTATAAAAGAAACCAATGCCACATCAAAAATTAAAAGTAATCTCAGCAAGTTCAAGAGTGGAAATTACCCTAAACCATGTGGCCTAAGGCTCATCTTGTGCACCTACACAGAGCACAGTTGTTGCTGTAGGTCACAAAAAGTCCAAAGAACTTGAGTGAACTTCAAATCTTCTGGCTCTTGCTGCAAGACTTCTGATCCAAGAGGAAGTTTCTGCTTACCAAATATAGACAATATCCCACGAGCTCAGGCATATTCTTGAACCTGGATCCTTCTTGGACCTGAGTTCATTTATTTCTTATCTTTGTGAGTGGGGAGTTCACTCCCATGGCCTGTTTGTTCAAATAAATCTACTAGAAAGTGCCTGAGAGCCTTGCTCAGGACACTCAGCTCCGAACTCTCAGAGTCTGTGAAGTATTTAGGTGTGTAAATGCAGGCTATAACTGTGTTACTAGTTCATGTTTTGGTGCCAGTTTCGTTCATTCATAGATACAGTTTTGTTCTTATGAAAAACTCAAGTTCCAAAACCTGAGTTCAGTTTCTGTGAGCTGGAGCTTTTGTTTTGTCAGACAGCTTTTCCCCTTCTGTTTTCTGCATTGCTTCCTTCCCTTCAGGAAATGTTCAAGAATTGCAGATCTGACAGAAAATTGTAGGACAATCAAACAACTGACACTTTTCTGGCCCACGTGGGTTGGCTCTTGCAAGTTGTTCTCTACACACACTCTTGTGTGCTGTTTTATGGTTCAAACACCATTATTATAAAATTTCTGGAATCAAACAAGTGGGAAACATAAACAGAGAGAGGGGATTTTTGCTTGTTGGCAACTGAATTTAAAAAGGCTCTTTGTAAACAAGTTACCTTGGTTCTAAAACTTTGTTTCTAACAAGAAGATATTGTATACACGCAGTATAGAAAACCAAACAAACAGCTTTAAAAAGCCTAATGTCAAGCAAGTCATCTTACAAAAAAAAGCATGTAGCAAAGGGCTTGAAATTATAATTACCCATTGTAATCTAAGATGTTTCAGGGAATTTTTTTTCCCTTGTATTACTTAGCAGTCCCACTGTTTTTAATTTTGGTATCGACAGAGTTTTTTACTTCACACTTTTGAATACTAGGTATTCATATGGATTATGTCTATCTTAATAGAGTTTGCAAGTTTTTATTTGAACTTGAAAAACATTTCATTATGTTTAATTTCAAGAAATGAGATTTCTTTAATTGCTGTCTGTAGAAGCTATTAGAAGCTCAATTACATTTGCAAATTCATTCTTAAAAGTGTTATCATTTAAAGATTACTAATTTTAAAAAAAAATCATGACCTGATTATGTGGGACTTTCAGGTTCACTAATAGTATTCTCTCTACACCCCTCCAACTATAAGAAAATAATGTTTAAAATGGAGAAATGAATTATGCTAAGAACTGAAGCAAGTTTTCAAGATTGGGCTATGAATTGCGAATTTGAATAAATAGCAATAGTTTTATTAGGGAGACAAGATTTTCAAAATATGTATTACTTGCCTACATTCAACATTGCAAATGTGACTCAGAGATGAGCTTTAAGAAGCTGAGAGAATGGTGGCTGCTGGGGTGCAGGTGTTCCACCTGGATGAAGCCTACCTGTGCATGTGCTGCTGTCAGGGGCTGTGTGAGCTCTGTGTCTGTAGCTGTGTCTCCAGGACAGGTGCTAAAAGAGGTCCACAGAGTTCACTTCAGTCTATTAATTTCTGGAAGACTATGAGGGGGAATTTTTGGTATTTAATTTCTTTTCCCAAGGTGACTCCAATTTTGTGTGGCCTGCCATTGGGTGTTTCACAGAATTAAAGAGCTGCTGGGTAGTGAGAGCTCCCTTTTGGAGCACTGGCTGTTCACCACAGCTCCTGGAGGGGGTGGGCAGACAGTGGTGCTCGCTATCCAGCTCTGAGCCAAAAGGTTTTATGAGTTATTTATTTTTTTCCCATGTAAAATAAATGTTATCACAACTCCAACTATATATACAGTACTGCTGGTGTAATAGCCTGCCTAATTCAGATTAATTGTAGGCTTGCAATGATAAAGGAGCTTCAGCACAGCAGTTATTCTGTGGCACAAATGCAATTAAAACCATATCAATGCAGTATAAATAATGCTAAATTAAGTTGCTGTCCTTCCACATGGTGGCAATTTTGAGCTAGTGCACAATGAAAACTAGCATCTTATTTTGTTCAGAAGGAGTAACTACACCAAGAAACAGTTTCTAATGTCCTTGAATTGCTCTGGAGCAGTGTTATCACCCAACAATATGAAGTGTGTAAACTACCATCACCAAAATATCACTAATAATAATAATAATGAGTATTTCCTGTCTTGTTATTTATTCATCTTAGAGGCAAGCAAAGCTTGAGGTTTATATCTGAAACTCACAGGATACATGTGCTAGTCTGAGATGAAGCCAAAGAGACAGATGTGCTAGTATATAAAAATTTCATAGTGGAAAATAAATGATTTGCTTCAAATTATTTAATTTTAACTGGTTTCAAGGCATTTTTAGAAACTTCTAAAACAAATTATTTAGTGTCAGTTAAATTTTCCTGGGTTTTTTTAGGGCAGCCTGTCATTTTGGGAGATGAATGCTGTTCTAAAGAACCATCATTTTTTCTTACTGGTAAGAAAAAGCTAGAAAACACCAGCCTAAAATTAGGATACTTCTTTTTATACTATTTATATCTTACTGTTGCAAAGCTGTAGCAGGAATAAGTTTAAGGAAAATGGTTACATCATAAAATAATTGGGGAAAAAAAGTAGAGGCTTAATATAAAACAAGGAAATTTCTTCCTTAGCCTCTGTAGTACAAGTCTGTGTCAGGCAAAAGATGAAATGAAAAATGAAAAAACTTGTTTTCGTTGCAAAGCAGCCACACAACCTCACCATTAACTTTCTTATTTTGAAGAGACATGGAAATAAAGCCACCCTCTCCCTCTATGAACCCTCCAAGTGTTTATGTTATTGCTGTTTTTACTTCAGTGCTTCACTGTGCTTTAAATACACCTGAACTTCATCCCTGGGAAGGTTTTGTGTGTTTAAGTATATTTGTCAGTATTCCCAGTGTAGCTGGGAAAGGTAACGAGGGACAAAGGCACATTAACTGCCACTGTTGGGAAGCCCTGCTTTCAATAGCTGGCTAATTTAATAAGTCTTTCTTCAGTAAAATGATTCAGCTGTAAGCAGCCTGTAAAAATTGTAATAAGCACAATAAACAGTGCACTTCTTTTCTCCCCATTCTTTGGGGTAATGCTTTTTCAAGCTGACAAAGTCCATTACAAGGAATGCTGCAATGTTGTGCAAAGTTGTTTGTCAGTGCCTGGGTTTATTTTTGCAGAGAAGTATTGATTACAGAATGAGAAACATTTGGTTTAACAGGGATCGATGAGTAGCAAACAAAGGACACTGAAGTTTGACTCATTTTAATTTGAACGAAAATACAGTACCCAGTGCAATTCATGATGAAATAAAAAATGATATATGCTCTCTGGTTTTTAATCACATGTCTTTCCTGTCATTTGTGAGTGAAATAGATAGAGGACTGTAATATCCTGTGTGCTGGATTTGAGACCAGGTTGCACACAGGGAGTTTGGAGGAAGAGCACTGGGAGGGGGACAAGCAGGCCCACCTGCCTCTGGAGAGAGGTGAAAATCTCACCAAAGGGATTTCATCCACCTTCTCTGTAAGAGAGATGAGGGCAAACCACCTTGGACTCCTTGATTTGTCTGATTTGCAGGACCCAAACACAAGCTCTCACAAAATACCTGTAACACAGAGAACACTTGTACTTCCCTTTCCCCAACTTCCTGGGCTGTGGGCAGCCGGGGCTCAGGGATATTTTGTGACACTTGAACAAACCCCATTTGATCACCATGAATTTTGTTGGGAGAATTAAATATTCATTGCATCAGAAAGAATGGGTTACTTTGTTAAACCAACTGGGAGACCAAGTTGCAAATTCCAGTTTCCATTTCAATTAATATTTCGTAATTAATTGTTGAAAAATGGAACTCCTTCTCCATTCCTCTCTCATCTCTTGTCCCAGACTATTCTATGGCTCCTGCCTGCAGCAGTCTTTCAAAAGGGTATGCAAGGGTGATAAAATAGTGGGTTTGAATACTTTGAATGTGCATATTTATTCATAACAGTATTGGGCATTGACTTGTTAGAAAAACTAACTGTAGTGCTTCTAGTAGTTGCTATTTGTTTGCTTCATTCAGTTGTCATTGTTGTCTTCTCTGTGTCTGTATTCTCTCTGGCTCGTGGGATGTTGTGTTGTAAACCAGGCTATGAGTCTGTTAAATTATGACTTTTATGGCAAAGTATCAGAGGCACAACATCAGAAAATGCATTAAAAATAAATACATAAAGACTCAGTTTAGGTTAGCAATGACTTAATGGTACTTTAAACCAAGAAATATTTTAATCTTTTCTTCCCATCATTTAAATTCATTGCGAAGTATCTGTTTGAAATCGATATTAATTACACAGAAATTGTGACCCTCTTTAGCAAATGTTTTAAAGCAGTTGTTAAAATTTTAATGTGAAGGTTATTAGCCTGATTTTGAGCAACATTAAGCCTGTGCTAAATATTCTCATGTAGACTTTTTTGGACAAAATATTGGTCCCATGTTTGCATAATTAGCAGTACCATAGTAAACCTCTTCTTACGATGCACTGGGGAAGCAAAGGACAAATTCAAGGCTTAATCAGTAGCTCTTTCCCCTACTTATACTGTAACCTTAATGATGAGATTGCATGTGTGGCCCTTTTAAGACATTTTTGATATTTGAACTGATCAGTCTGGTTATATCTCACTGATCTGAAGAGTTGGTTTTCGTAAGACTCAAGGATAAGCTAAGCAGGAGGGAGCAGCTCCTAGTGGAAGTGTTGGGCTGTTCCTGATGGATAGCAGTGCCCTGTGCAGCCTGCATGGGGTGTGTGTGTGTACTCCACCCCTCTAATTCTTCCCTTACAGTCATCTTTAGTTTTAAATCTTGACACACAGCCACGTTTTTTCTTTAATGTATAGATAAAGTTATTTATTATGGTGGTATGAATTTTTATGTGAAAGATAAATTAAAAAATTAAAAAATGAAATGCTCTGGTGTGGTGGGCTAACCTCAGCCTTGGGTCAGCTTTGCTCTTGCTCCCCTTCTCCAGTGGGACCTGGGGGACAAAAAATGACAAACAAGTTCATACACCAAGATAACGACAGGGAGACAGTTTTGGAATGAGAAATCTGCTTGAGTTACTGAAATGCTTGAGCCTCATGAGGAGAAATCACCAAGTACTTCTCTGAGAAGTATTGTCATGATGTTGGGGCTGCTATTCTCATGAGACATTTGATGATTTTACCAGCAGTAACAAGTAAAGGAGTTAAAACTCCAAGTCCCTGACTTGGAAGGCTTTAGTGTCATCCATGTCTAGATTTAAAGTTAGCAACTAAACAGCCCTGAAAGGAAAAAGAGGTAAGGCATCATCCTTTCCGTGCCAAACCTTGCCGTGCCACACATTCCCTCTGTGTGCTGGTGTCAGACTGTTCAGAAGCAAAGGACCTGTTGTGCATCCCTCAGCCCTACAGCACCATGTGCTGCTGTCTGCCTTCCAGGCTGCCACCTGCCCCATGCACGCTCATGCTTCCTCACTCCCCACACAAGACATTTGCAGTTTGGTAGAATGTGAAAGAACCGGGTGCTGACATTTGTGACACATCCCAGGGGAACTAAAGGAGCTCCTCTGGGGAGACACTTGTATGGCTGCACAGGGTCCTTAGACCAAGAGAACAGCTATTAACCAGTAACTCTGAGAATAAATGGTGTCTCTTGGTCTCTTCATGGAGTGCTGAGTAACAAATCATATTTTTCTGTCAAACGCGTTACTTCCAATCTAGTTATAAATAGTTTTCATGCGTTTTGTTTTGATCGTGAGCAGCTCACATTGGATTCCTTCCTTAGCTTTTAGAAGATGACTTAATGTGTGGTACATGTGCCTGCCTGGATGAGGAATGAAACATTTTGACACGAACATTTCTACAGCTACACAAAAATGAGCTCGCTGAAGTGCAGGTGCTGGCTCAGGAGCATAATGAGCAGCCTGTGAAACTTTGTTCCATGCTAAAATATTCCAGTACTTGCATGAAAGTATCAGTAGAGTTTGCTAACACTGTCTTTCACTCTAGTTTGTTCACATGAATTTTTTGCCTGTTTGGAAAGTTATCAGGAATTTGACTGGATGATGTGATGAAAGTCAGGCTCTCTGGGGAGGCTGAAAAGGGGAAGCAAGAATGAAGTAAAGGTTATGCTTCTAAGAAGAGAAGGGTTCAGCTGTGCTGCAGAATGCAAGGAGAGGAAGCAGGGAAAAATAGTTTGAGCAGAGCTCATGGAGAGAAGAATCTGCAATTAAAGAGGAATTGGCAAGTGGGAATACATAACCTCATTGGAAGATGGCAATGATTTTTCTGGTGTTAAAATGAACTGAAGCATTTCACATGATACTTTTTTTTATTTAACCTTTTCTTCACATAGCATGCTAATTCTCTTACTTTCTATTAAGCTTATATTCACTATAAAACCTTTAACCAGTTCTGTTTATTTCTTCTCACCCGCCTTTTTTTTTTGCACAGGAATAAAGTGGGGTTAGCACAGAGGAGCTTATAAAGTGCATTATGTCAGCACAAAATTCCTGCAAAGTTCAGGGATATGTTTTCTTCTTCTAGGACACAAAAAAAAATCTAAAAAATCTCTGTTTAATCCTGGCCTTTCTGCACGTTAGGCTCACTTCTCTCTTCTGACACTTCATTATGGATTTTCTGGGTTTGAATGAAAATCTAGTTCTCTTTTCTGGTGGATAAGGTCACTACAGCTGGGAGCTACTTTCTGTGTGTAGTATACTTGAGTGTTTTGTGTCCTGCAGACTGAAAACTTCCCAAGTATGGGTGGTCTTTTACTCCTTTTTCTCCCCACTTCACAGTATTTAATATCTGTGATCTGGCTGGCAGATCTGCTTTCTGCTTGAAAGAAATGTCAGAAGTGCTGCAAGGTTGCCAGTAAATTCTTGTGAGGAATCCTGGCAGTGAGGGCTGATGGTGTTGTTGCTGTGCAGCTGTCCCATGGGCAAGTCTTTGCCCCATTCATACTGGAGAATTTGGTAGCTGGGAAGAGAACCCAGAATTTCAGGGCCATAGGTCAGTGCTTTTGTTTCTTGTCTTGTAGCCTTGTGACTGGTTTGTTGTTCATCCCTTACCCTGAAAGGAGCAGGAGTTTTGTACAGCAACAGTATGTGCTCATATAAACTGTGTTTTAATTCTTGCCTGTGAGGTGGCTGAATTGGAACTGGACATTTAGCTCTTTCCAGAAGTTCCTAATGTTTAGGGATCTCATTCCTGTAGTGTTATTGTTCTTTTAAGCAAATTTGTTGCTCGTTTAAGAGTACTTTTCTTAAGGTATTTTCTACATTCTTTCTTCATAAGAAAAAATCCCCATTGGATATGCTGATCTTTCTGTGTAGGATTATAACACAGACTTCCCCACATGAATAGAAGGAGTAAATGGCAGCAACAGCATTCTCTGACCTATCAGCAAGAGGTAAATAAAACCTAGAAATAGCTTGCACAGCTTTTTGACCTGTAGGGAGAAGTTTGGGTTTGTGAATCTCTGCTGTCTATGCAGTTCTCTACGAGAAGGTGTGGGTTTGTGATGAGCAGGAGCATGGCTGTGCCTGTAGGTACAGCACAGTCCCTCTGCAGGACAGACAGTGGAGGTGTGAGCAACCTGCAAAACATCCTGGCAGTGAGATGGAGAACAGGATACACATCTGCTTTCCAGAGTGTCACCTTTTGTCTCTCCTTCCCGTGGAGATCTGGCTTTGTACATAATGTAGGAAGATTTATTTGAGGACCAGAGCATGGTCAGCATAGCAGACATGCAGAGGTAGTTGCTGTATCGGAATAGGATCATTGTGGCTGTTGTGATGCTGAGTAAGCCTTGAAGGCATGGCTGAATCTCTGGCTTACAGTCCATTGTCGTAGTTAAGCTTTTCTGTCAGGTAGCTCAGGCACAGCCTTGAGTCAGCTCGGCCACTCAGGTGTTCATAGTAGCGCTTGAGTTTCCTCCAAAGTGGCTTCTCAGTTCCTGTAGGGACAGCTGCACGTTTGGTTTTAAGCCCAGTTTCTGTAGGCACCACTATCTTCTGAAAGCTTTTCTTAAGTCCTCCTATTTTTTCACAAGCATATAGATATTTCATTTAAACCTTTGCAGCCTCCCTTTGTGGCAACTGTTTATTTATCACTGTCTTTAAGATCCATTTTCCACTTGGCAATGTTCATATTTTTGGTCCCCTGGTTACTGCTGTTGTAAATTATTATCCAGTAAGATTTATAGCTGGGAGATTTGTACAAATAGCCTGTCTCCCCCATTTAATGGCTTATCTCTAAGATACCTTTGTTATTTACTAATGAAACTGTACGGATAATTTTTATATACATTTTTGCAAGTATGTCATGAAAATTTAGGTCAGACATGGAACTACATCAGGCTGTCTGACAGGCTGCAAATCTCCCTGCATCACAGGCACAAAGCCTGTGAACCCACTGTAGCTTCACAATGACTTGACCTGTTCCTATGCATGGGAACCCCATCACTGACAGAGTATAGTGTAGTACCACGTAAAATCCTTGGGGGTTTTATTGATTTGTTATCTCATTTAAATTCACAAGGATAAAATTTAATTTCATTTCCATTTAACAGGGTCATATGGAAAAGGCTGTAAATACATTTTTTTTTTAATTGCAATAACATTTTTAATAACTTTTAGGTTAATTTTTCTGCTGCTCTTAAATTATATTTAGCCACTATTGAAATAGGATTTTAAAATCTTTAGGTACCCTTTATATTATGTTCTTTCTTTTTTTAAAAAAAAGGGTTAGGCCATGACATATGTAGATTTATCCAGGTAGTGCTGTATGTTTCGGGTTGAGGTTTTTGGTCCTGTGTTTTAAGAATTAGCAACCATTTGCTTTTGAGAACTATTAGTAAAATTAATGACACTTTTATTGTTCTCATATTGGTTTGATTTGTACTCAGTTTTTAAAAACGTATTCATTATCATAATATTTCACTAAATAAATTCAAATAGACTCTGTTCTATTGATAGGGATCCTCTTCTCAGCCAAAGCAAGAAAATTAGTGGCTGCAGAATCAGGTTCTTTTCCTCCTCATGAGGTTTAATCATTAAGAGATGGGTGACAAGTTGTCCTCTTGACTTGTTCCATGCTTCCCATGTCTGCATTCAAGCAAGATGGGTCACAAATCTCAAGCGTAATTTTTACATTTGTTTTGAATGGAGGTGAAGAAAAAGCCCTTTGAAGGAGAAGGTGGGTGTTTGTTTTTCAATATGCTGACATCCATGAGTGAACTGAGGAAGGGTTGCTCAGTGTGATGGGATATCCTGAAAAAATTCTTCTCTGTGCAACATTGCTGCACGAAAATGATAAGACTGGATTAGTAGGTTAATTATTTTGATTTTTTGATTATTCTTCCAAATTAAATCTCTTTTTTTCCTAAAAGCATGGTTTATGTGTAAAATTAATGAATACATTTCTATGGTATTTCAGCGTGAGAAGCTGATACATGAGTTGGAGGAAGAAAGGCATTTGAGACTCGAGAGTGAAAAAAGATTACGGGAGGTGACCCTGGAGTCAGAGCGGAGCAGAGCTCAGATGCGGGGGCTGCAGGAACAGTTTTCCAGGTATGTTGCACGAGTAAACTGCATTCAGAATATGGGAAGAACATACTTTGGTGCAGAAACATTGTTCAGACCTGTTGATAACTTAAATGGATCTAATCTAAGGCAAAAACTGCCCTCCCTCTGAAATTCTATAGACATCATATGCTCTTGGCTAAATGATTGTTGGAATACTTAAAAGGCTTATGCCATCATTTTATGGGATGGTGAAAATTTTCATTTCTAGGGATTTTGTGTTTTTTAGAATTCCCAATAATTTTCTAAGTGTAGGTCTTCACTTCTCAAGAAGTGCTTGCCACAGATAAGTCATTATGTGGCTGTTTGTGTCTTGTAAACAAGAATGGGTGTGATCAGTCTGAATAAAGAGAGGGAAAAAAGAGAAGCCTTTTGGCAGCTTTGGGCAAGCTCATCCTGCTTGGACCTGCTTCAAATCTCTTCCTGCATTGTCTGGGCCAGAGCTTTGGGCTAGAACAGAGCTCCATTTACAAGAGAACCAGCTTAGAACGGGGATTAACACAAACCATTCATATGATAATAGTAAGGATCTGAGTTATTTATTGTTTTCGTGATGCATGATGAGATCTTGTACATCAAACAGATTTTTTTCATTGTTTTTGTCACATGAACAGAAACAAAACAATCCAAAAAATCAAAAGAGACAATGGAATTTCGTGTTGTATATTTTCCATCAAGACTGAATATTAACCCATTCCCTTAGACCACTGAATTGTTGAAAAGCTAAAGTTCAGCTTAATAAGGCGAAAAACCCTGGAGGGTTATCTTTTTCATTGGTTATGTTTCTTGGGGTTTTTAGGGTTTTTTGCTTTGGGCATTTTTTGTGGTTTTCTTTTTTCCTCAGTGTTTGCCATGCTGCTCCTCTGATTTGAATCTGGGTTTCTAAGCAACACTGCAAAAACCATTGATAGCAATAATCAAATTTGTTCTCTGTTATTTTGTGTTTGGAAGATTTGCATTAATTCTCTGCAGAATTAAAAAAAACTATTTAAAAAACCATAAAGTATTCAGTTAATTCTGAAATTCTCCATTAAAAATGTTAAGGATATTTCTTTTTTAGTTTTCTGTTATTCCTCTTTGTTGATCCTTGGTTTCATTTTTACATATTCTGATGAGACTCCTGAAGTAATACACACAAGATAAATCCACCCCATGAGTATTCCTGGTTAGAATATTTTTCTCTATTGTATATTAATCTTTGCTTAAGGAAGAATTTCCTGAGGTCCTGATTTTAGAACAGCATTATTGTTGCAATAGCTAGAAACCTTGGAAATTAACTTTGAAGGTGATGGAGCCATGGTTAAGAAAAGACGGGGTGAGGGAGAGCCAATCTCCAGAGTGGTACTCCCAGCACCTTCATAAAACTTTAACTGTTGCGTATTCAGATCTTTTCAGGAGAGCTCTTCATTATTCCTGTGGAACTGCAGTAGTCTGATTCATTTCTACCATGTTTCTGAAAAGAATAACTATTTTATTAGTTAGGATCCCTGAAGTCCACTATCTTCAAATTAATCCATTCTTTTTCTTCCACTGCTATTTGCAGTCGAGCGTGCTCGGGTCTATCGAGAAGCAGAGGGACGCAAGCTCTTTGAATTAAAGTTGTTTGTCTCTTTATGTCTGTCCCTTTGATTTAGATAAAGGTGAAGGCCATCTAAATCAGCATTATGTTCTTTTTAAGGCCGACTGCACATTGGCTAAACTGTTCGAAGGCAAACTTAAATATCACTTTTCAATAATGGCCCCTTGGTTCGCCCTGTTATTCCAGTGAGGAAAACTCCTGTTGGCCTCATCAGGCTGCGGTTTTATTTTAGTGTAGGCCAGATGCTAGGAAGAGAATGTGTCGCTTAACTATTTTGTTTTATTTTAAAACATTATGTTTGTTATGATGAATATTAAAGGATTTTTTGTGATGTTGAGTAGAATATCCAGATATTTGGTTACACAAACAGATTTCCTTCCTAAATGAGTGTATTTTTTCTTACCCTGCTTGAGCAAATAATGAAACTGGAAGCTGGATAATCTTGTGCTGCTTAGAAATTCTGTATTGTTTGAAGGATTTGCAACTTCTTTTCTCAAATTGAGCACAATTAAACAGGACGAGACAAATGGTGATGGAAGGAAATGTTAATATCAAGTGAAGAAGATGACTAGAGAATAATACTATGGGCTCAAACATTCTGTCTTTCAGATGTAGATAAACTAATGTCAGAAGATATACTATAGCATAAATCTTTTCAATATATGTAATTCCTGAACTGAGACGATTTACCTAGACATTTCTACATATATTTCTTTGCATTTCAAGCTATTTTCTTTGCATGATTGAAAGAATGAAATGTAATAGTGAGTGGTAATCTGTAAGTTGACCTATGTAATCAGGAGAGTGTTGCTGCCTATTCCTAAATGAAATTGTGGGAAAACTTTAATCTGTCATATAAGCATATGATTTGAGATGGAGAACTTCAGAAGGCGAGGGGTTTTCTTATTGATTGACGTTTCTGTTGTTACCAAGTAAGCAATATTTCAGCTTAGTAGTCTGAAATAAATCAAAGTTCTCTTTCTTAACACCTGTATAAATCTGCCAGAGCCTTAAAGTGACACAGTAGTTGGTTTGATAAATATGTGATACCTGCTGAAAGAGCTCTTAAAACCAAGTTTCTTTTCCAGAATTGTGTGTCCAAGAAGTTTTAAATTTGATTTTTAATTTTATTGGAGGTGAAATATGTTTGAGGTGTGGAGAAACCCTGCAGGAAAAATATTTAATACTAAAGTTGGGTTTTTACACTGTAGTTGGATGCAGTTATCTTTGCATTGCCTTAGTATAATCTCACCTTGACTTGAAATACTTGATGTTTTCTTTCTTAAACCCACTGAGATCTGTGGCTTTGCTGCAGCTGTTGAATTCCATAAGGCTTTTTGGCATGACATGTATAGCTGCATGTTGCTCAATTGCACAGAGACCTACCCTATAAGAAAAAATCAGCCCAGTTTCTTCCAAGACAGTGCCCTGCAGTCTGACTTTCCCATTTTTGTTGTTGTACACTGTGTCTCATTTACCTCCTTGTTCTTGGTTTCAGCTGTGCTTTTCCTGCTTTCAGCATTTTCCTACAAGAGTAGGAACAGAAATGCAACATCTCTGCCCACAGCAGTAGGTGTGATTTATAGTATCATTCTAAAAAGCACCCTAATAGACACAAATAAACTGATAGTGTTTCCCTGCTGTACATCAGTAAGCAATAGAACTTGTTGGCTGTTGAATGAAACAGTTCAGGTGACTCTAAAGTGGGATTAAATGTTAAAGCAGTAAAAGAGGTAGCTTTACTTTAGTTACTTTGATCTCTGTTTTGGTCTGAATGAAACAAATTCAATAAACACTATTATAAAGTATATCTGGAAACAGTAATTGAAGAGCCCATTATCAAATCTTAAAATCCCTTTTGGGTAGATTTCAGAGACTCTTTCAGTTGAGGTTGTGTTGTTTATCGGTACCAATGTCTGTGACTGGAAAATTGGCTCAGGCTTTTAAGAATAGATGTTATTGGAAAAATAGGAAATGGTCCTTGTTTGATCTGCCGGAGTCCTGTGAGTGGGATGAGTGCAGTTCTCATTAGACTGCATATTCCTCTCACATTAATATTGACCGTAGGGTTAAGCCTGTTGCTTCTGACAAGGGAAAAAATGACTGCTACAACTCTTGGCATAAAAGGACTGTGTGTCTGTTGGTTTAGGCACAACCTTTGTGGTTTTTTCCTATGATTGTTAATTCCCCTTGCTCCATTCTGTCTTGCCAGCAGGTGACTGGGAATGATAACTGTTTTCCTCGCAGCTGTGATAAGGAGACTTTTATGCTTTGCATCAGCGTGTTGATGTTGAGTCATCAATTTTAATTTGTAAAGTCTGCTTGATCTAGAGGTCACACCTGCTTTCTCTGCCTTTCTCAGAAGGCCTGCGTGGCCTTTCTGCCATGACTGGTAACCCACCTCCAACAAAGACCACATCTGGGAAGTACACACCAGCTCAGTAGGCCCTGTGGTTGGTCACTTTGTCTAAGGTCAACCGATAATAACATTTTAATCTAATTTCTAAGAGATTAATCTAAGAGATTAAAATGCTCTCCTGGCAGCTACTGATGGCATTCCTTTGATTCTGTCATAGGAGGGATGAGTAAAATACTGTGTGGGAGTTCACTCCTTTTCTCAGAGGGAGACTACAGAGGAAGTTGTCTGCAATTCTCGTTTGTGTAGTTCTGCAGTAGCCTCCTGTCATTCTCCCTGCATGGCCTGTGTGAAGGATTGTTGTGGGAACCAGGTTGGCTCAGAGATAAATGGGGGAAGTTGCTGGACTCTCCAAGCCTCAGGACATGGTGTGAATGCTGCTTTTCTGGAGCTCTGACCTACTGCTTAGGATATTGATCTTACCTTTTGATTAGAATTGACAGAGTTAAAGAATGAAGTTTCTTTTTGATTAACACTGTTGGGGTGAGTATATTAGTATTTTTATTTATGGGCATCTACAACACTTGGATACATATTTCATCTATAATAGTTACTCAGAACTGTCAAGAACTATTGTAAGTAAGATCTAGGAGCTTTTGTTTGAATAGTTTTCATCTGACAGAAAATAAAGGAATGGCTTTACTAAACTCGTGAAACTAAGCCCAAAGAGGAGATTGCCCCAAGTTTATATGGAGTTTGACCCCACTCAGTTTCTGGGCTACTTTGTAGTAAATATGCTGGTTTCCTGTTGTTTGGCCAACAAGAAGTAAAACAGAAATTTTATCATTTTTGATACGAGGCCCAATTTTTTCCGCTCTTAATTCTGTGTATGAATATGGTTATTTTGAAAATACATACACATGAGAAATACCTTCAGTGAGTGTGGTGTCTCAGTTTTCTTCAAAAACAAAATTCTCATTCTCACATTAGAAACCATCAGGTTGAAATAATATTTTCATACTGAAGTTGAGAAAGAGCAAAAGCAATGAGCTCAGAGTGACTGCAGAGAGTGACTGAGGAACCAGGGTAAGCTTGACACACAGAAGTCATGCCAGGACCAGAAATTACAGCAAGCTGGATTGCATGATGTATATGGACTTGTGTAGCACTTTCAGAGAGCAAAGGATTGCATTGCTCCAGGCATTATTCAAGATGCACAGGAAGGGACCTCCAGTTCTCCATCTTCTGTGGACTCTGAAGGCACTGAGGCTACATTAAGAGCCAGCCCTATTTCAGTACCCTGATGCACTGGTAAATCGTGTGGTGGTGTTTCATGACAGCCCTTAGTTGCTGAAAGCTTCTTGCATGGGGACCAGAGAAAAAGGTAATTTTATCTTCCACAGGCAAACACGTGGTGATCTGTGTGCTCAGGAAATTCTGTGTCTGGTTTGTATTTGTCTATGTGCTCACAGTATGCATCATACTCAGATTTCTGGAAGTTTGCATCTATTGCCTTTTACTGATTTCTCAGACATTAAATGATATTCTGCTTCCTGTTTCATTGGGTAGAAGTCTTCAAAGTCTAGTTTATTCATGTGAAAATCAGATCCATCTTTCTGAGCCTGAACATGGAAAATTCTCTACTTCCGATTGTTTGCATACCTTTGACTTTTAAAAAATTTTCAATGTTTCATAATATCTGTATAGCAAAAGAATATTAAAAAGGAAATGGAGGAAATACCCAGGCAGTGTGGTGATAAAGGTCTTAAATCCTTTCAGTGGAATAATACTACCTTTGAAACAGTATTGTCATTTACCATTTTGAACCCAGTTATTCAAAGAGATCTGTGTAAACAGAAATTATGTCCCAGTAAATTGATTAGAGACATTCAGCTGGGTAAGAACAGGTGAGAAAAAGGCCAGCAAAGAACAGGTGTTACCTTAGGATCTATCATGGATGACTCTGGTAAAATAAAAGGCTGTTTTTAAAAGCATCAGTCTGGTGTGGACTACAGGATTGTTCAGCAGAGTTGTTTTCTACACCAGTCCAGTGACTCCATCTCTCTTTGACTTCTTGTCCTATCCAGTAGTATTGTACAATGGCACTTTTTATCAATGACCCCTTCCTGATATGGAAATTACAGGAATGTTTTGAAACCTCCAATGCATGTGCCTGTCACAACTGGTGGTCTTTCCCATGCTTCTCTCAGTCACACACGAGCTGTCCACACTTTGGGACTGATTTCTTCAAAGTGAACATTTACCCTGGAGAGTCACAAAGACACACACATTTAAAATCAGTATAAATGAGACTGATCCTCTGATTTCATGATTAGCATTAATTGCTACCCAAACAACATGGATTTATCCCATTTTAGTGTACTGATCCTCTCAGACTTGTGGTTTCTTTTGTCACATGATTGAAAACCCATGCTCAATATGCAGTTTGCAGATTATCGACTGTTCCCCTTTACTAATGGATCAGAGAGAAACATGAGTTTATGATCGCAATTCTTGTGGTTGTTTTCCTGTTAGGTGCTTGAGGTGGCTTGTATTAGTAATTTTTTTGTACTATAAAACTCGTGCTGTAAACTGTAAATGTATCATTAATGGGCAGTGGTGTGCATTCAGATTGATGGTCATAGGTGCAGAGCAAATTAAACCATGAGGGAATGCTATGATTAAAAAGATGACATAAAATCAAATGAGCTTCATAGTTATACTTCTCTTCTATGAACATGATTGGAACCTTCAAAGGTTCAGTTGACTGAGTCTAAGTTTTACCTTTACAGTTTTACATCCAACTAGACCAGGGAGCCTACACTCCCATTTTAATTGCAAGCAGAGAAAATCTGATCTTGAAAAGTGCTCATCCTTTTTAACATGCTGGTGTGACTTCTGTACATCTGACCTAGTGAGTGGCATCCCTGTCCATGGCAGTGGAGTTGGAAGTAGATGATTTCTAAGGTCCTTTCCAACCCAAACCATTCTGGCCCAAACCATTCTATGATTCAACTCTCATTAAAGACAGAAGGAAAAGAGTGTTTCAAGCACTTTTGGGGAGTTTAGTGCCTTAAGTAGTAGGGAGGTACAGATTAGTGGAAAAGAGGAGATCATGAAATCCTGGCTGTTGTTTCTCTGGGTAGAATAATAGAGGAATACTTTGTTTTGTCTAGATTTAAAGCAAGGCTTTCTGGTTTTCATGTGTATATGAGGCAGGGAGGAGAAAAGGCCTTTCCCAAAAGTACTCTAAAGGAAGTGGTACAAGCAACAGTACAGGAAAACAGGCACAAAGATGTCCCTGTCTTGATATCACTTGTTGTACCCAAAGGTGGGCCCTATAGATTGGCACTTCTGCTCTCCTCAGTGAGAAACTTTTGTGGAATCATATCTTTACTCTCAGTTTGCATAGCTGGCTTTCTAATGCTGGTGTGTGGGTAAAGAGCTAGTCTTTGAACATGACCAATACATAATTTGCAAATATAATCAGTTTTTCATCCTGCTCTCCATAACCTTTTAAGTATCTCCACTAACTAATGAAAATAGAATTATTCATCTGCCTGACTTGAGGTGGTAATGCATTTTTTCAACCTAGTAGCAATTCGTAGCCTGCACAGATTGGATTGTTTCACAGGAGAATTATTATGGTAATTTTAATTTTATCTTAGAACTTGTAATTATTCCACAGTATTGTTCTAAAGTAACAGCCTGTGCAGCAGTTCATTTGTTTTTCAGTGTTCAAAATTGGACAGGGCAACTTAAAAATTTAGTTTTAATCTTACTCTTTTACCAAAACATTTTGGGTGTGTGTTTCTTTCTATGCACACATTTCAAATATGATTATTAAAGGTTGCAGTGAATATAGTTAAAGTGAAAAGCTATTACACTAGATGCACACTTTTTTGGAGCTTGGCTTCTAAGGGTATATGATAACTATTAAGATATCAGGATGGAATTTGTTCTCCTTGTATCAGTTCATAGACCTACTTCTTCTAATTATTCATGCCTTACTCTAATACTACATTTTCACAGTTGCTCTGCAGGTCTGCCCTCAGGGATTTATCTCCTGAAGGCAAAAGGAGTTTGTTTCAGCTGCATGGATGTTGCTGGTTCATTTTCTTGACATATGCCATGTAGAAGAAAAAATGGGATTTAAAAAAGAAAAGGTGCTTGGTTTTAGTCCATCAGCATCAGCAAGGACAGCTGTGAGGTCTTTCTTCGGATTCTCCCCAGGTTTGGATCTAGACTTGGCAGCGGGAATGTCCCATGGAAAGTAACAAGTATTTCCCTTCTTAAGAATGAAACACTGAGGGACAAGTGGAACAGTTTCAAGTCGTCTGACATGATTCAAACTATTCAAATAAATAAGGAAATTGGTGAACCAGATTCTCACCAGCTCCTGAACAGGGCCAGGGAACTGCACTAAAAATGTAACAATAAGAGACAGGTATGTCTGTCTGGCTTATGGCAGGAAGGGACCTCAGTAATTACCGTGGGCTTTGCCTGTAAAGGGTTAATTGCTACTTTCTTGATAGTTTTTGAGGCATCATTAATCATCCTGAACTTACATGACTAACATTACTATAACTCCTAACTCCACAGGGATTCTGTCACAGTTTAGTAACAGTTACTGTCTTCTATTTCAGGTAGCTTTCATTGTAGAGCATTGCCAAAAATCCTAAGGTGATTATCTTTGGTCATAATGCGTGCTTCAGTTTGCAGATACTGTAAGCAAATGTAGAAGGATTTGAATGATTGTTTCAGTTTAATGTAGTTTTAATTCTGTGTGTAGTGCCCACCCCAAGATCTCAAATTTTACGAACTGGGCACTACTACCCTTCAGTCAAACTGTGTATTAAATAGCATTAATTAAATATGTATTTCAGAAAGCATCCATCTTCTAAGCATGCAGTGTAATAACTACAGATAGGTTATCCTGTAAACATTGTCCAAAGGATGTCAGTAGAATACTGTATTGCATGAAAAAATGAGCTCCTCTTGTGACAACCAGATAATTAAGGATGTGCTGCAAAAGGATGCAAAAAAATTACAAATCCAGTTCAGAACAAGTCACGTCACAGAGATCACTTTTAGTCTTTTAGGATGTTGTTTCACACTCTTAGTTAACATTTAACCTTGGAGAAAATTTTTCTTTTGCATCATTCTGTTTCATGATAACTGAATCTCAGTTCAGTTGCTTTCTAGGAAGATAAGGGATTTTACTCTTGGTTTTCACCACCACTCCAGATAGGAAGGAAGAAGTGGCATGCCAAGGAAGAGCTGCATTTGTCATGAGTAAAGTGGTTAGGAGGAGATGTGAGATCGTGATTATTAACACTGCAAGGAACAGGGATTTCTGTAGTCTTGTTTTGGCACAGGAGGTTGTGCTGCATTTTAGAACTTGACATACCTTTTTCTGCTAGTGTTTTTGTTCTTCTATATTTGTAGGATTTAATTGTGCATTTTTCCATGCCAGCAGAGAAAGATGTACATCATTCCAGAACTGGAAATCCAAGCCAATTTTGTGTTTTGAGCTGAGTTTTCAGTCTCTAGGAATACAGATTAGATTATTAAATTGTAGTAGCCTTATCAGTGTTAGCAAGCAGCAGTGTGTTAATTGAATGAACATGGCATGGGTTGAGACTCTGCCTCACCTGATGAGAAGGAAACATTTTTCTCTCTTTAGCTGTAGGTTTGATCCTTCATCCTAAAGCCCTTTTGTAGGCACTGAATTGATTGTGGTTTTATTGCTGTGTTCTGTTTGTCTTCATCTGGCAGATTCCCTCCAGTTTGTGTCTACAAACTGTGAGAAAGCTGATCCTTTATAGGTTATGTGTGGATGATAAGCAAGTAACAATAAGCCTTTGTGTATATTGCTTTTTACTGGAGAAGTCAGTAAGAAACCAGACAATTCTGACCAACACTACTACTTTATGAAAGGCAGGTAAGGCAGAGCAAGGTAATCAGTAGATTAAAAAGCCAGGGACTTGACTGAGTTAATTACAAGTATATCTCAGATTATGAATGCTGTTAAAAACAAAGTATTTCTTCATCTTCTCATGTACTGCAAGTGTCTGCTGCTGCTACGCTTTTATTCTCAAACTGAGCAGAGAAAACCACAAAACAATCCAGCTGTCAATGTCTTCCTTAAAAGGCAAATGTCTCTCAAATTCTGTTCTTACATCATAGTCTCAGCCCTTCGCTGAGAAAAGAGCCCCTTTTGCCTAAGCCAATACAGTGAACAGTGGGAGGGTCTCTTATATTGGTGTGAATTTACTGTAGGATGTTAAAAAAATACTGAGTTTCAAACAGGCCATTTGGACTTGTTCCTGAAATATTTGTTGACAGTTTTAGTGTATACAGGGGAGAATCACAGGTCACTGATTTTACTAGTTTTGTACTTTCTTGAGTGTCCTTGTGAAAATATTTTAAATATTCTAGGTTTCATTCAGCTGAAATTTATAGCTTTGCAAAATTATGAATGATATTTTCCTGTTCTGGACTTGCCTGCATTTCACTGTGAGCCCTGTGCTTCATATTTTGTGACATATTTAGTGTTTGTTGAAGTGCTGTATGGGTGTTCTCAACCAGTGTGTAAAAGTACAATTATACTGGCAACTGCAATGTGAAACACAGGCATCAGGATCCACCCTAGTGCTGGCAGGATGAGAAATGTCAACTGAGGTTGTTGTAAGAGGTTTCCTAATCCTGCTGAAATAAAGAGTGAGATTCTTTCTGAATCACTGCCATCTGGAGTATATGAAAATTTGAAATAACCTTTTATCATTAGTTTGGCATATGCTATGGAGCAGTATTGGCATTGATGAAGTCCTAATGAAATTAAATACTGTGCTATGAGAAAAACTCACTGCTTCATTATTTCATCTAGGTTCTTCAAAATGCTCCTTTCCAATTTATGAAGGTTATTGAGTAGTTAAAAATGTTTTAAATCTAGAAGATACAGTCTCTGTTTACAATAATCTGGCATTTTAATATGGGTATTAATCTAGGTATAAATACAACCAATATGCCTGCGGTAGAGAATAATTTGTAATTCATACTATAACCAGGTAATTTAATTCACTTTCTCTGTTTTATTGACTTGTTCTACTTATTTGGTAGGTATTTTTTGCCCATAAATTTTTGTGTCTAAAGTTAGGCCAAGAAGCTTCATGCCCCACCTTGTCAGGAGCAATCCTGGCACATACTCCTGCCATGATTTCACCATGCCCACTGAGGAATATTTATTGCGTCCAACTGTTGCTGTTGCACACCTATTCTGTACTGAGCTGCTCTTTTTGTAATACACACAAGTACTGCTCCCTTTATGCATGTTTGCTCTTTTATCAGGTTCCTTTTACAAATACATACTGACTACCACCAAGCAGAATTTCTGAATGGCCAGTTTTATAATCCTTGCAGTCAGGACAGACTGGTATTTGCTGAGTTTCTGCTGTTCAGCAAAGCTCGTATGATTAGTCATGTTTCTAGTTAAATATTCTGATGTGGTGTGGGAATCTTGGAAGATTCATCTTGAATCTTCAGTCTGTGCCTTGGTTCTCATTTTGAAGGGTTAATCATGATGTTGTTCAGAGAACTAGATGATGGTCCTCTTCACTGTTCAGATTAAACAGTATAAAGTCTGAGAGTTAGTGTTGGATTTAGAAGCTGGAGGATTAGGATTGTTTAACTAATTCCTTTGAGGATGTGATCTCATTCTGATGCTTAATTTGAAGTGGGACAGTGGGTTTCTTTATCCCATAAATATAGTAGATAAGAACATATTTTATTTTAAGCATCTTGTTTAGTCTCTGTATATTCTTATGTAATTCTAACAGAAATTTATGTCTGCAGTATTGAAGTTAATTTAACATTTAAAGAGGGCCAGCCAATTCTTGTGCTAGTTCTGTTTATTTCTGCTACATAGACAAACCTGAAACATTGCTAGCTATTCTGTAAATGGTATTGCTCTCAATTTCATAAATGCATTGGGATTAAATAGAAAAAAAACCAAAGAAGAGTATCATCTTTTATTTCTTAATGTTTTGTATTCAAACTTTTTAGTTAAACCTCTAAATGCATCTGCTGTTGTGTGTACATATCAGTAACAGTAATGCAAGTAATACACAAGGGTACATTTTAGGCATTCTGAAAACTTGATTTACTTGCTTTGTTAGGATTTTCCAAGACAAGTGCTGGTTTTACAGCTAACTAATAGCCTGTGAAGCTGCAGAGATAAATTAAAAAGAAACACTCCTTCTCCCACCAGAATATTTCGGGGTCAGTCCACACTGGGATGGTAGCTGATGTGAAAGTATTCAGTGAGTAACACAGCACCAGAAGTAGTGTCTGCATCAGTGTATCCTCCAAGCCTGCCTGCTCCCCCAAGGAATATTCCCTGGACTGCTGTGCAGGGAGCTCCTCAGTGAAGCGCTGTTGGTCAGGACCAACACCAGCTCCTCGTTGGTTATTTGAGCTGCAGCACTGCTTTTGAAGAAGAGGATGCAAATCCTGCAGAAATAACAGTCAACAAAGTATGTTAGGAAGACAAGCAGTTCTTTTAAGGAGAAATAATCACACTTCCTGAAATTTCAAACCTACATTTGAAAAACACGTTAATTTAATAAATGGTAGTGATAGCTTCACTGCCTTCCTGGTCCGTGGAAATAGAGATTTGTAAAGATTGGTTGTGTCCCATGTTATAGAAGCTGATACAAGTGTAATAAACAATATGATTTAATAATTCAGAGTATACCTAGCTTGAAATTTTCTGGTTTTGACCTGAAGAAACATTTCTGTAAACATGTTTCAACTTTTGTTTTCCTGCATCTAAATCAGTTGGTTTTAAAAGAAGATTATGAAAATGATTCAAAATCTCTTGGGATTTGTTTCCTCTGTTGTTTTCAAAATGAAAATAGTGACGTTTCACAGCTAAGCAAACAGAGAAATTCTGAACAATTCACTAACTAATATTGCTGTCAAATTATACATAGCATTAAGAATAGGATGGGAAGTATTTAAACACTGAAAGAAAACCTTGGTAACTGAAAATCTGGTCCATCTACTAGGTGAAGAAAAGATACGTGTAAGAATGAAAAGACACAAATGAACTCTAAACAGATGTCAAGTCATTCACAGACAGATTGCATTTAATGGAAGCCATAAAAATGTTTCAAGTGGCTACTGACCCCATTATTTCTAACCCCATCAGTGGCAGATCATCAGACCTGATGTCTTTCAAAGTAGTTGTACATGTATGTGTATAAAAAATCTGCCTTGTGGGCCTCCAGAATAACCCAGCATGTGCTTTGGTGTTGTGTTCTTAATGATGAGTGAGTAACAAAAGAGCACAGTCCACCTGAATCCGGTGTGATTAATCAAAATTGTGCAGTTATGTTATGAAATGGGATCTAGGGGCAGAGACAGTGATTATAGCACAGAAGGTGTGTGCCTTTGCTCTGACCCAGCCAACTAACTCCCTTTAAAAACACCCACAGCAGCCAGTGCTGAGGGAACTGAGCAGGAAAAGGGACAACTCCTTGTGTGTCTTGTTTCCCTTCCGGAGTCAAGAATGGTAAATTCAGGTAACTTGTGCTTAGTGAGGAAGGAAATACTGGAATGCTCTTTGTTAAGAATTTTAAATGATATTTTTAAAAGCACATTTGAAAACAAAGAAAGGCTAAACATTTATTACAAAATTTTAGGGTTTATGATGGTTCCTTAGGATTTGAGATATTCAGAGCAGGGACACAAGTGCTTCCCCAGGAGTTTTACAACAAAACTAAATTCCCCAGTAGGATGTGGGTAGAAATAGGTCCTCTCCTTTAAGAAAATAACCTCATAAATAGGCCACTTGATAAATATCTGTGTGTTTATTTTTGAGGGGGTGTGGCAGAGCAGAAGGCTTCATTTTGC
This sequence comes from Corvus kubaryi, assembly GCF_017639235.1. Lineage (NCBI taxonomy): Eukaryota > Metazoa > Chordata > Aves > Passeriformes > Corvidae > Corvus > Corvus kubaryi. Next base: position 6,891,459 of record NW_024581135.1, read on the forward strand.
AACCCTTTTTTATGAGTGGAGTGAAGGGTTGAGAGGGACAAGTCTTGATTTCCTTAAAGCGTTCTCTGTGGGCGTCCCTTGCAGGGAGGTGATGCAGGAGGTGTCCCTGGGGCCTCTCCAGTAGCTGCTCTGGGTAGTTGAGAGGCAAATAACCCAGTTTCTGAGATGGGGATTTCAGTCCCCATCAGTGTATCTTGTGGAGGCAGCAGAAGAAAATACCAGTAAAGGAAAAGCAAATGTATGACATACATATATGAGACTTCTCATCTGTAGAATTCAAAGTGTTCTGCAAAGTAAATCTTTGTTTTTTCAGTAAAGCAATGTCACACCTGACACAAAAGATCCCAATCTTGACTCTGATGAACTTCATAAGGTGGATAAGAGGATTGAGTTATTCATCAGGCATTGAATGTTTTCCTGAAAAACAAAGTAGCAGTTGGTCAAGCCTGTTAAGCAGCATTGAATTAATATTTAAAAATACTAAAAAAGATTAAAATTGAACATGAAAAGTGGGTTAAATGGGAGAGAACAGTGTTGCTGGATGTCAGGAAAATGTTCTTCTATCTGAATTTCCAAGCTCCGTGGTCTAACCACCAGTGTGCTACTGATTATACAAGACCTTTTACAAATATATTTTCTAAAATCCCTAAATTTAAAAATACCTGACACACATTTCCAAAGGTTCCTGTCCAGTGTAGAGATGTTTACAGTCAGCACCAGTCTTCTCACTAATCGAGAAGATGAAAGCTCTGCTTACCTGGTCTAAGTCTGCAGGCTCCCAAACCAGATTAAGAACATTTGGGACAAAAAAAAAAAAATAAAAAAAAAATCAACCCACTGTATAATTTTGGGTTTCAAAATTTGGTGTGGCATAGATGATGCTATTTCAATAAGAAACTTGCAGGTCCAGTACAGAATATTACTCACTGCAAGCACGTTCTGATTGAGTTCTGCTAAAGCTGATTTAAAAGGTTTATTGTATTAAATACTACTACAGAGATACCTCGCTTTCTGATAAACAGAGGAATGGCAGATCATATCTTTGTAATTTCTGAACACAGTAGATTGTTATAAATGTCATTAATTTGCTCTGATATATTTTTGCAAAGAGAAAAAAAGGATATGAAAAAGAAGTTGGAGGACAAGAATATTAATGAAAGGTGGGGGGAGGAATAATGCTTCTTGTCGCATGCTTGGCTTTCCTGTTTGGGGTTTAAGAAAGTCTGGCTATTAGGATGTGGATTAGTGGAAAATTCATTCTTCTTCCTGATGTAGGTCAGGCACTGGCTAACATGTGGTGAAGAGAAAGCCTGTTTTCCCCAGCACAAGTGGGAGCAGGAGCTCTGTGGACTTTGGAACAGAGTGCCAGACAGAATGAGTGGGTCTGATGTCCTGTGCGCTAATGAAAGAGATTTGAAATGTATGAGTAATGAAGGCTTCATGCAGAAGAGTGTCTGCTCACTGTGGGGCCATGTTAATGCTTTTTCAAAAAGCAGCTCAGTTCCCGAGTAGCCCCTTGTGAGAAGTCATTTGTCCAAGTCAGAAAAGGAACTGGCGATGTCCCGGAAAGTGCACGAGAGGGGTGTCCCTGGCAGAGCCTACTCACTGGAGCCTGACTTTAATTTCATGCTAAGAGAGGCTGTTTGCAGGTATTGCATCTTTCTGGAGAAACTTTTCTTATTGATTGTGTTAAGTCTGAGAGAATTTAAGATGAATGATACAGTAAAATTCATGAAGCTGATTATATACTGATAGAGTTCACTTGTGTGAACTAGATAGAGTACGTGTGTGCAATCAATTTTAAGAGGTCTTTAGACCCTTTTTGGAGAACTTGAAATGTTGGTTGGAAGAACTGTTCCTTCTTTTAGTGTTTTATGTGAAATCTCATCATTCTTCATGCCATGGAAAACATATATAACTCTGATATGTAGCAAAGTGTGATTTATGCAAGCCACAAATTTAATTTACCCATGATTTAGATACTTTTATTATAATAGTTTCATAGATGTATCATGGGCTATTTCCATTGCAACAAAAGTGTTCTGACAGCTTTCTTAATTTCATTTGGAAGTTGTGATAATGCTATTGTTGACTTAAAAACTAATATCCAAATTTTAGTCATCTTCGGTCTTTTTCTTCCTCTTCATTTTTGTTCAAATTTTTTAATTCCCATTATTTAAAAACCTGTCATGGCAATGATTTCTGAGAACTGACTGCACATAGACCAGCTCCATCTCATGTGCATTTCAGACTGCATCTTTAGAAGGTTTGCCTTCTTTAGAGACAAATTTGCAGTTGTCATTAAGCATCTATCCTATTTATAACTGCAATATGTTTTCGCTGTTACAGTTATATTTACATTTTTTAAGTTTTTTGCTGATCAATTATGTATGGCTCTTTTAAGGACTAGCATTTAGAACAAAGATGAAAGAGAGAGAGTAGCTGTAAACAGTTGAAAGAAAACCTTACTTATAAAGCTAGTATTAGGCATCTTTTGTCTTCTTTCTTTTTTAATTTCTAGCTTCCATTGTCTAAATTGCTCAGTTTAGTCATCACAGGAGTAGAATAGAATTTCAGAATTATTTTTGTGCAGTTAAGTCCCTGAATTTTTAAACTTTGCCATCAAGAAAGACCCTTGGTCTCTAGGATGAGACGGTGCACAGGATTGTAAAATGTATGGAAAGATTGCTAGAAAATGAGAAGTTCTTACACAGTGCAGTGCTGTCTTTGTAAGAAACAGAAAATCTGTTGCTTTGTAACTTTTGTATTTTTTCAAGAAGCTTAAATTGTAGCTGCAATATGCTGGAGGTCTTAAATTGCAATATTAATTGAAACTATAATCAGGATCAGATAGGAAGCCATCATTCTAATTTTCCTTATTTGGCTTCTCTAGCGTCTTTTGGATGGATGCCTCATGAAAAAGACAAGAGTAGCTGAATTTCAAAAAAAAGAGTAAGAGTTTAAAGTGGTGGATTGTGTGTTGTCAATTTGTTAATCAAACTTGCTGTGCACTGATGTTGTAAAAGCAGTGGCTTAAACATCTTCGAAGACTCCTTGTGAGCATCTTTTTTTGTAGACCATTGTGTCCATGGAGTAAAAGTGTTCTCAGTTGCAGGTGATACACCTTGCTATGTCTGTTGGAGCTTCAGTGGGCTTCCATGGCATGTAATTCCTAATAAGTGGCTGCAAAATGTGTGTGTGCTGCAATGGAGTTAGTTATATCCCTTGAGGTTAACTGAGTGCCTTTGTCGTGTGTAACAGTAGCTTTTCCTGCTGTCAGCTCTTCTTTCAGATCTCTCACAAAATTACACTGGCTGATATCATTTTAAGGAAGTTCACAGTGGAAATTTTGGTAATGGGAGTATTGATTATATGTTCAAAGCATGACACTTGGAATTGTATCTTTAATTCATTTCTAAGGAAAGATTATATCTACCCCCTGCGGATGTTTTAGTAACTAATCTGGATGAATCAAATTCTTCCTGCTGGGTGTAATTAATTTTTAGGCCAATCTAATGTTTTGTAGACTGCTTGTTTTGTATAGAGCAGCTTGACTGCAATGAGCTGTGAACTACATCAGCCAGCTGAAGACATCTATCTATTATCTATCTATCTGTCTATCTATCTATTATCTATCTGTAGATGTATGTATTTTCCTGATGATAACACCACGAATCTGTTTTCCAAACATTTTTGTGAACACTGCCCTTTTATCCTCCTTTCAGTCTACTGCCAGTACTCTGAGAGAAAAAATTGACACAGAGGCTTGGGGTATTCCCTTTCTTTGTCTTGCTAGGTTAAGCACCTTTCTGAGATGATTCTATTGATAAAAATTTAAAAAAAAGAAACAAAAAACAAACCAAACTTTGGTCATATAAAATATCTAGGGATATTGAAAATAGTTTGCATCTTTTATTTACATGTTATCCTGTGTAAAAATAGTTGAGGTGAGATGGTGAGAAGTTTGTTTAGACTACAGGCTCTTTACAGCTGGATTTTCTTTCTTTTTATTAGGCAGGTATTGATGTACAAATACATAATAAGATGTTTAATTCCAGGAATTCTTCCCCATCGATCCCTTCAAGTTCAACTCATGCAGTTAATTTAATACTAAAGGCAGTTTTGGTCACAGAGCAACTCGAACAGTCCTGCTTACATGGGTATGTTCCACCCACTTAGTGTAATGCAGCAGTAAAATGGGAAAATTTATCTGTAGGTATTTCTGTGTGTCTTAGCACTACATAAAATCCTAACAGAGAAATTCTGCGCTAAGTGTGCAGCCTTCTTCATAACTGGTGAACAGTATTGCTGGAGATTGTTTCAGCAACAACAGTGGCTTTTTTTGGAAGGTGAAGTTAATGGTTTCTGACAGGAATCACTATGTAGGCTTGTTTTCTTCAGTTTGAGCTCTCATGTGTTAAGCTTTCACATGTCAGACTTAAAAAAAATTTATCTGTGTTTACAACTCAAGGACATATATATAGGACAATTTTGATAGCACCATTCTAAGGCTATTTTATGAATTTTCTGGGTTTTGGTGTTTTAAGTTTGCATTTCAGATTTTTGCAGTCTGTCTTCTCAATCATTGTTTAAGTCTGTATAAAAAGTACTCATTTTTGAACCTAATTCAATGATGAAATTTCATGTGCTTAAAATATCATGAATATCTTTTGTTCTTGCAGGGAAGTTACCATGTATAAAATCTGGTGTTTAAACATTGCATACTGCAGCGCCGTGCTCAGGAGACACTTCATTGACCATAAGCTTCTGTCAAAACACAACTGATGGTTTTCAGCTCCAAAAATGAGGAGACTATATAGGGGAAATCCAAATTTATCCAATTAGTCATACAAAATCTTTCCCAGTTACTCAGGAAATCTGCTTCTATGACTCTAAAAGGCACAGCAAATAGAGATGTCTTTAGAGAACTATTTTAATTAAAGGGTAAAAACCCACAAACCGAAGGCAAATGTCAAATATCACATTTTTTTTCCATGCCTGGGTATATGACACCTGTAACTTGTAATTGCTGAAATATGCACGAGGAAAAAGAGAAAAAAATGACAATACCTTTTTTGCATATAATTCCCAACTTCCACTTACAAGTGAGAAAAGTAAAAATATTTTATGTAACTGCTATAAAGTTTGTCATCAAATTTCCTACCAATATAGTGAAAAGCAAGAAGTCTTTGTTGCAGTTCTGCAGTTAAATATTCTAGCTGTGACTCTAAACTGTGAAGTTTAGGATTAGTGCAGTATAGATGGGCGGAGTCCTAACATACTCCAATTTTGTGGAAGATTATCAACTTGTCCAAAGACAGATGCCTGCATCTGTTACTGAAACCATGTGAGATTAAAAATGGAATTTTCTTCATTTATAGCTTCCAAGAAGAAACACACAGGGAAGGTATTTGTTGATAAAGGAATTGAATTATAGAATCATAGTACCACTGGAGAAAAATAAACCAAGATTCTTAACCATAAAGAGCAAATACTTCTTTCTCACATTTCACTAGGAGCTTTTTTCTTGAGGTTTTGTTCTTATGGATCTGATAAGTAATTAACCTAGATCAAAAATCCCCCTGTAGTGGAGGACAAACCTCTTTTGCCAACAGACACGTAGAAGCAAAAAGATGTGAAGATACCTAACAGCAGTCAAAACCTAAAATGTGTGAATTGTGGCTGTCACCTTTCTCCTGTGAAGCCACACTGTTAGATATGATGTGAATAGAGGTAGGTAGATATTCTATGATATATTTTTTGGCTCTCTTTTCACTTACATAATTCATAGGCATACATTAACATGCACATAAACCAACCTTTCACAATACTTCAGAATCCTGTCTTTGTGCTGAAAGACATATGTGAATATAGATTGTAACAGTCCCTGTGGCTATGGCTGGAGAGAGGAAGTTGCAAGTGAGGAAAGTAGATGTCTTCCAGCTGAGGATGAATGTGGCAGCCAATGCTGGAGTAAGTTATGTTAATACACAGTTAGCATTTAATTTGCTGCCCACTGTCATTTTGTTAGGAGTTCCTAAGCAAAAGCTTTGCCCTGTACAGGAAAATCATATCTCAAATACTTCTTGTGATTTTGCACACAGGCCTGATATCAGTACTAAATGTCTGATACTCTTCGTTTTTTTTTCCCGTTGTGAAAAAGCTCCCTCTGGTTACACTTGTAAAACAAATGCTGGTATAATTAAAATTGCTAGAATTACTTTTACTCAAATCTCATTTAAATGGTTTTCAGCAGCTTTTTGGTATCATATTCCTTATGGTACCAAGGTATTGAAGATCTTTTCCAGTAACCTGGGTTTGCTCAGTGTAGCTCAGGCCCAATGCCTCTGCCATTGGGTCTGTTCCATGGGATGGCAGGCACTGAGTAGGGGAGTTTTATAGTGAGAAAGTCAAACCCTATTGTCTTGTTTTGCTTTTTAATGAGAACTTCTCTTTGCTTTTTTTTTGAAAAGGACACTTTATCCTCCTAGAAATCTGTTGTGATTGATTTGCTAGTGATGGCTCCCATACAGCAGAAATCACAAGAAAAATAAACACCAAGAGAACATGTGGCAGTCAAATGTGTTTTTACTCATCATGTTCTTTGGTAATATCCTGATTTGTTTTTTAAAAGGTTTCTTTTTCTTTTTCTTTTTATTTTAAAATCCTTTTTTTTGTTGTTCATCCTTAAAGTTGCATGCTGATGATCAGCATCTACGTGCTGAAAAACTAACAAACAAACTGAACAAAGCTTAAAAATACACTCGCAGGAGAACTTTAGTCTTAAGATCATCATTTCATATGGTGCTTTATAGTAATAGCCCACTGGAAACATAAACCAAAATTCTACTTTATTAACTTGGTTTTACTACTGAACGTTGCTACTTCTGAACTTTGCTACTGAACTTTGCTACTTCATTGTGTGATTTTCATGTGTATTGGACTAGTGACAATTTTCTTAAGATACCCCAAAATTTCAAGTCCTATCTTCTGGGGATGTGTAGATCTATCACTTGACAAGTGTATTTCTTTCTACAAACTCTGCCAGGATCTAAAGAGAGGTTTATGCCTTTTGCTGTCATAGATAAACCTTGCTAACCACACACACTGTCTTTTTGCTTTATGAAACTGCATTATCTCTCCAGCCAGCAGTGTCTTATCACCATCACACCCCTCTCCAAGCTCCCCATGGATGTAGGTGTCATTCTTCCATCAAGGATAAGAGGAGAAGGGGAAATGTTATGGAAATTACGTATGAAAATTTGTCTACAATAGTAATTTGGTTCTTTGTCCTATTTTTTAGCTATTTCTTCTTCTGGAGACAGAAGGTTGTGCCTAATTTTCCATTTTTACAGCTCTAGGAACCTTGGAAAGTGACAGGGAAATAAACAGGTTGCAGAAGTTCTACAGATCAATCTGTGCTTGGGCATGGAAACTGATAACTAAGACAAATCTTGTCTCCAGAACTGATAGGTGTTTTTTGCTTGGTCTCTGAAGAACCTCGCATTAGCATCTTTCATGCCATAATTGGCATTAATAATGTGTTGTGATAGAACTGAAATGCCTCATTGACCTGCATGCTCTCTAAATTTTTAGTGTGGGTGCCCCATCCCATTTACTGCTGCAAACTCGTAATGGCTCCATGCTGTCTCTGGGTCAGTCTAAAGGAGTTGCTGTCCTAATACAAGGTCACTGCAAGAGTACCTATTCCTCTTCCATCAGGATTTCATGACCAGGAAAGGGCAAGAAATGAAATGTGTTTCCTACCTTATCAGAGCTGTGAGGGGAGTTGCTATTAATTACTGGAACAGAGTGATAATATTAATATATTTGCTGGGCTGCTCCTGCAAGCACCATATCATATTAAATGGAATAAGAAAGCATTTGCTGTCTTGAAGGCACACTGGGTTTTGTAGATCTGTTGTATAGTTGGAATTTAACATAAAAAAGCAAAGGGATTTCAAGTGAAATAAAAATATACCTGCAGAGGGAACAAAAAACCCAAAATTAGGTGCATAAGTTCCTACTATGAGACACAGAGAAAGGTGCTTCTGAAGGGTGATTCAAAAAGTCTTCATGCTGAGTGAGAAAGCACCCAGAGCTGAGGGTCAGACTGTGTCACTTCACAGAGCTCGTGCATGTTAATGAATTCCACAGCTGAGCTTCTCAGAATTTGTCTTTCAACTGGTTGGAAGAAGAAATGATGGTGTAGGGGATCTTCTCTTCTGACCACGCAATGAAAGCAGCACCTGAGTCAGAACTGGAGCACACACTATCTACACAAGCTTAGGGTGAGGGTTTCTGGCTGCTCTGCTGTCCTTCAGGATGGTGTCCCCCAACTGGCCCATGAATGGCCTCCTCATGGGAATATTCTCCTTTCCCCTAAAGCTGATGTCCTTCTGGAATTAGTTCCTTTTGCATGGGTCCATGTAACTGTGCAGTCACTGGAAAAATTTGCCCCATGTTTCTCCTGGAACTGGTAATTTCGGGACCCTTCTTTCCATTCTTCACTGTGGCTGTAGCTCAATATAAGCTCCAGCTACAGAGCTGCAGCACAAAAGGTCAACATCACCTTTCCCCCCCACATTACTCAGTTGTTGTGAACATGGTTTAAGACACTTTCAGTCCTTGGCAGAGGTGATACTTGTATTCAAAGTGCACCCACCACATCAGATACTCTTTGATGACTCTAGTGCTGCTCTCCTCCCTTCTAAAATCAGACTCAGCTCTGTCTCAGGTGCACAAGCTCTCTTATCAGTCAAACTCACAATGATCTTACTGAGGAAGTTCTAAATTGTCCTTGGCATGGCTGAACTTTCTTCTCCATGATTTGAATTTGGCCAAAAGAGTAAAAAAACATTGCAACAGTGTTCCAGCCTTCTATTTATTATGTACAAGCCTCATTCTGTCATGACTGCTGATAGCAAGGAATATAATTTTCTAGGTTCATATTATTATGGCTTATTAAGATGGTTTATGCATTCACTTGTAGCCATGTACTGAGGGAGTCTAGTCTCATAATACATTTAAAATACAAAAGCAAATAGTATTAAATTATTAGGAAGTGAGTGATCTGTAAGAATATACAAAGCATTACCAAAATGAGGGCTTTTAGAATGTTGAACCAAGATATGAACAAAAGAACCCGGAACTTTATTTTGAAACCTACCCTTTAGACAGCTTAGACAATGAAAAATTATCATTCAGCTGGGAGAGTTTAAATAGCAAAGAAAACTGAGATAAGATTTACCAGGCAATTGATGGTCATGGCCTGATGCCACATGGTCCTGACAGAATGCACAATTAACCTTTTTGTTTTATTATGTCTGCTTCAAATACCTGCAAGATTATAATATTACCCTGGGAAAATGAATTTGAGTGACCTGCAGCTAAGTAATGACGTGAATAATAACAAGAGATGATAGGTGCAGCAAGGAGATAAGTATTCCTGCTCAGCCACTGAACCTTATTAACTATGTATGTTACAGTGTTCTTAGGGCAGGTACTTGGTTAACAACTCCTTATTTTCCCACAATTTGTTGCTGGGGGTAATGTTAGAGCTTCACAAAAACATTACTTAGGTACACTTAGCCACTGAACAAAATTAAAGCTGTTGTGCTTCTACTTTACATTGTATTGCTTTTTAAAAGTATTACAAAATTTTCATAAGTAGCGATGATGCAGGTCTGGGGACATTTTTTGAACTTGTGGTCTGTTACTGTTTGTCATAACTCCCCATTTCATTGGGGAAGATGCAATGTCTGAATTTCTGTCCATAAGCAGTGGAGAAATTGCTGTAACTATCTTGCCTTTCTGAAATAGTTTGGTTGGGTTTTTTTTTGATTCTTATAAATTGAAGGACATAAACCCTTATCACTTTCCACTTCTTTAAATCGACGTTATTGCTGTTGCAAGAGACTTGCTTGGTAGTAAGGTTACAGCATTCAAAGCATCAACCTCAGTCTGGTTGTGTCCCACTGAACTCAGTCAGACCCTCACAGTTCCCTCATCTGCTCCCAGTGTCTTTTCCAGGGGCAGCCACTCTTGCAGAAACTACATTACCTCCCTGACACTCGCAGGAAGTGGCAAAAAGAGAACTTCAGTAATGGCTCCCAGCCAATGATTCAGCTAATAAAAAGTGAAACTTGAGGATAGGAAAATGAGACCTTCCAGAGAAGAGCTGGCCAAATTTAGATCTAGGAGCTGGGTTATACAGCACATGGATGTTGATGATTTGGAGAAGCTGGTGACCAAGTAAGAAGAGTGAAGTATTCTGTGATGGTTTCGTCTTAGTGCTATGTGAATATGGGTCTGAAAATAAAAGAACTCTTTTCCTTTGTTGTTTTTTTAAAGTGAAATTTCCTTATAGTTGAATAAATGAATATATTAATAATTCTTTGGGAAGTGTCTGTTGCAACTAATTTAGGGAAGCACAATGCATGGGCGGTGTTGTTGGTGATGCTTCTGAGAGAGGGATCCTGTTAAAAAGTTGGGGTTACTGACCCTATGTTTTACATAAGGATTTAAACCAAGGTTTTCAGATACTGCTGATTTCTTTTTCAGTTGTTTCCTTGGCCTGGAAAGAGGTCTGTACTGCCCTGCCACTGAACCCCAGGATTTAGCTGTGTCTGACTTCACAGACGCACTTTTGTACAATGGGCTCCTGTTCATGCCTCAGGTCTTATTACATTTGTTGTCATCGAACCCGCAGATTTAATATGATGATGATTGTGATGTTACAAAAATATCCCTGGTAGTGGAAAAAGAAGCATATTTTGCCTCTTCAGATACCAAGATTAAAAGAAAAAATCTATTTAAGCCCTGAAAATTTTACCTTAATCACATTAATGTGTCACAAACACTTGCTGTTTATTCTATAGCAGTTTGTTCCTGTGTTACAAGAATTACCAAAAGAGAGAAACAGAGTGTTTAAAATAGGGAGAGGAATACATAGAGGGGAAGAAGAGGAAAAAGATAACAAACATGCCTGAAGAATTTTGTTGTGAACAATATTTGATTGTACTCTTGCTGAGGGCAAAATAGAAAGACATTGCTTTTTAATGTATTGCAGATAGGCAGTATACCAAAGTCAACCTGTTGGTGTTGAGGTCAAAACATCTTTTTCTTCTTTATTGCAGTACTCTGCTTCTTGTAGCAATCCAGAGAACCTAAAGTTCCTTTTCTTTGAGGAAAACAGTGGGGATAGCATCCCCACAAGGTAGTGTGCTATTCTGAATCACAAATATGAGCCAGGAAAGGAAACAAAAATTTCCAGCAGTATCTTTCTCTTGCTTGGAAGATCAGATCTTCCTGACATACAACTGCAGAACAGTTTTATTCGCTGTTCTGCAGTGTTTTGAATTGGCTGTAATAACTGATTGTTCTGAACCATTAGAGTGGATGGGCAGTCTTTGTGATGGCTCATCATAAATGTTGACTTACCGGTCCCGTTTGAAAACAAACTGCTGAGCCATCTTAATGAGGCTGTCCTGCAGTGTGCACACGTTCCAAATAATTGAATTAAATTGAATATGAGTCCTATGTAATTACAACTGAATTTATTTGATTATATTCCCCATATGGAAGGTAGATACAAAAGGTTTCAGTAATTTTAACGCTCCTTGCAGTTTGTAGATGTTATGTCTCTGTTAATCGTGAGTTTTGGAAAATTAATGATATTGGAAGTGTTTCTGGAGTGCTTATGTCATCTTTTATCATAGTTTTCGGCAATATCCACTTAATTCCAGATCCCATTTATCTTTTTCTGAGGGTGTTTGTGTATAGTGGGCCTGGGGAAGGTTGTGTAGCACCCTCTGACTGCACACGGGATGGATTAAAAGCCGGGAATTTTTTCCTCTTGCATTTGAGATCCTAAACATTTTTAGTAATTTTTTTTCTTACCATTCAATAAACCAATATTTGCTTATAGAAGTGAATGCTGAACAGAGGAGGAAAGGTATCGCCCTCCTAGTGCATTTTTGTATTGGTGATCACTTCTGCAGTGCTTCTTTATGGGTAATATGGGTATTCCTGTTCAAAATGGAATGTATGGAACAAAAAAAGTCAGCAGTGAAAAAAGGCTCTCTGTTTAAAAAGTTGTGAATTACTGTTAAACTGGTGTGAGTTTTTGATTAAATTGGTGTGAATGTCTAAACTTCGAAAATTTGTACTCCACTATTCATTGAACTGGACCCATAATAATACAGTGATCAACAAATAACCGAAGTGAAACTTCAGGATAATGCAGAATAGGCCATCAGAGCATCTCCTGGAGAATATGTTATTGAAGTTTATTAATAGATTTTTATTGCGTGTTCCTAAGTAACATTATCTGGTTCTAAAGTTAGAAAAACACGGCATTAAGATCCCCAGTCTTGCTTTTTATAGTGGTGAATACACTCACTAGCTCGGATAAAAAGAAAGTGCAGCCATAAGTTCTTGTAAAAGTGATGCTAATTCTCTGAGATACCATTTTCTTAAATGTAGAAATAAAAGCAGTCAAAATATTTAAGGAAAACTGTCCAGCAGAATTTTTGAAATCATATTCATGGGAATTCCTTCTTCTTTGCTATTTTTTCCTTTAATTGAATATTAAATTCATGCAAAAATTCGGGCTAGGTCCGGATTTGAGTAAATTAAATCTGCCTATCATGTCTGCGGCAGTATCAGCACTAGACACAATCTAGCACAGTGACTGAGCTTCTACAAAGATTTAAAAATAGGGCACCAAGGTGGAAGCCTGGAGCCACACTGGTAATGTGGACATGTAGTCGTGTAAACAACATTTAATCAAAATGACAATGAAACTCGTTAGTAGCAAAGGTAAAGTGAAAAGATTCTTCTTTAAAAAAACAAAACAAAATGAAAGCCTAACCCACCATTTCCTAACTGTGCTGAAATGCCATCAAACTGGACCCATTCAATCATCCAGCTCTAGCTTTGAACTTTTTACCATTGAAAAAAAGTTGAGGGCCTGATCTGAGCTTTGCTAAGACTTGTGTTCTAGGAGGTAGCCTGAATTAAGCAATTATTTTAAAAACAATAATGAGTGGCTTCCTCTGTCTGTTATTCTTGATGCATGATGAAATACAGAGACCTAAATGCAGACATGCTCACCAAAAAAAGTCAAACAAAAAATTAAATCGATTTAGTAGGATTAAATTAAATTTACTTTTAAAGTACATTTCTTTTCTGAATGTGTTTTCTTATCAGTTTTGATACATGCCATGGAGGACAGAATTGTTTTACACTGCCATAGGAATGTGGCATGTCATCTTATGGTGTAGAGCACAGATACTTCCTGAAAAAAAGAAAAGTGACATAAATGGGCACCACTGGGTGAATTCTTACTTATTCATATTACTAGGTCATATAAAAAATTTGTATACAAATGGGATTGAAAATCCTATTGCAAGACCTTATCTCAGAGGATGATTTCATGATTTTTGGAGGATGGAACAGTTTCAGCAGTAGCTGAAAGAAGCCTTAGCTTCTGATGTTACAATATTTTGAGAAGTCCATGCAAGAGTGGTTTGCTGTATTTTTTGTTTATTTTCTTTTAATAGCCAGTTTATATTCCCTGGCCATTGCAGTTCTGGTTGTGATTCACAGTGCTGTCCAAATGTCAAATTCATCTTGCAGAAGTGAAGCACTACTGACCTTGTGTTTATAGTTCATAAAACTTTAGCTATCATTCGTTTGTATATGTGGCATTTTATCTCAATTTTATGCAATGTGTGGGCAGAATTATATGAATTTTATATGATATGACATTCATTAGTATATATACTTGTGAGTTTTAATAAGGCATGAGTGTTGTAATTCAGTATAATCTGTGCAGTCTGCATGGCTTGAAAACCTCAAGCAAAATTTTTCATCCCAAAGTGAACATGAGTGAAAAAATAGACATCGATAAATTTTTTCCCATGATATTTTAAAAATAATTAACAGTTGGAACTGGCTGTCCTCTAACAAAGTTTAGGTTCAACTTCAATAACTTGAATAGATTGCAATTTTAAGAATATTTTTCTTCAAATTCAGACTTCCACGTTTATAATGCTCTCACACTTATGTATTACTAGACATTCATATAGAATGGATAATAATATTTTTTAAAACAAATTTTACATATGGATTCCCATAAGTATGTTTGTACTCTGAAAGTAACCTGTTCATTTCTACTGCCAAATGAAATATCTTTATGATTGTTAAAAAGTGAAATTTTTTTCCTCATATTTAAAACACAAGTATTTTCAACCCAGTACAATATTACATCATAAAATATTCATTATCTTAGATCTACACTGGTTATAAATTTTCAAAGCCCAGTTCAGAAGCAGATGATACTTTTTTCCCCCTAAAAATCATAGCTGGTAATTCTGTATTAATTTACTGGAGAATAGTTGTATTTTAAATATTGGCATTACACAGCAAAATTTAAACCAAACCATAGAGTTTGTATTGTGTCTAAATAAAGGACTAAGATGTAAAACAATACCTTTACATTATTAAAGAAAGTAGGAAGCAGAGTGTACTTTGTCTGCTTTGGTAACAGAAGACTAAGCTGGGATGCTGGGTTTTGTTCTGACTAAATTATTAACCCATCCAGGTATTGCTTTCACTCTAATGTGAAAGGAAGTTTGAACCCTTCTGGCTGACTGTCTCCAGGCAAGTCACCAACTTTTCCTGTGCCCTGTATTTTTACCAAAAATGAGAAAGCTTTTATGACAAAACACAGAGTGTAGGAAGTGCCAAATAATTCTGGAAGTCTTTTTTTCTTGGTTGGCTAACATGAAGGCTTTAATACTGTCAGGTATTCTACAGAATACAGGAAAATGTGATTTTTGTATTCACAGTTGAAAACTGTTGTTTATTACAGGCAGGCTTGTGCTGGAGGTACATTATCCCTTCAGATTAGTGTTTACACACAATCTTTTAGGTCTATTAACCATTTTTCAGCCCTTTAAGCTAACACTTGATTTCCTCCAGTTTGTATGTGTTTTGATAATGTTTGTGAGCAGGTGCTTGAAACAACTCTCTTGACAACAGCAGCCTCTGATAAATAATACATAGTACTCAATAGTAAAATGAGTTGATTGCTTACATTTTAAGCTAACAATAGCTTTTTTCTCTCGCTTTAATTTTTCATCGGTGACAGACTGAAAGATTTGTTCCCAACTGATTTAAAAATCCAGAAGCTTTCCACTTGTTCAAAGAGGTGTGGATATAATCTATTAAAATCAAGATGTATTTGCTCAAATTCTAAAAGATTTGCCTTTAGCAAACAGTGTTAGGAGTCAAACAGTGAAAGTGAGCACCCCACCAGTTAAGGATTTGTCTCTTTTCCTCCCGTAAGACTATTTTTCATTTGGAGATGCATCAGTGTAAATATCAAAAAAAAAGGCCTATGTGAAGAAGCATGTGGCCTTTATTGTGAAATGAGTTACCATATTCTTTCAGCAATTCCAAATATTGCTGGATTTATAATTTTTACATTTCCAAACAGTAAGGCTTTTTTTTAGCAGGTTTAGTTTATGCCATTTGCAGGCCAAGCAATTTCTCAGAACATGCTATGTGTTTAGTGGCTTCAGCAGTAAATTAGGGTTTGAGATCATGAAGATTAAGGAAATCTATTACACTTTATTGTAGTATTCTGAAATTACTTTGAAGTGAATCATTAGCCGTGAGCTTAACAAAAGTATAAAAATACTGGGCTAGCACTGTGCTAATAAAAAGACTGTCAGCATCTTTATTTTATAAGAATCTTGAAATAAAAATGCTGTTTAGAGCACACTAATAAAACAGGCAAATATGGATAATTTACAAATTGCTATTATAGCAGTTATTTTAAAAATAAAGTGAATGTGGGTGATCTAAAGTAATTCAGTTTCATTTTAGTTTAATTTTACGCTCAATGCCAGCATTGGATGTTCTGCAAGATGACATTGCTTGCATTTGTGTCAGGTAGGATTGGCTCTGCTGTGAAGCAGATAGACCCACTCTACAACCACTGATCTGAATGTGATTTTTTAGCAGGGATATGACTTTTGCCTTCTTGCTTTATTCTTCCTTTTGACTCCATTTGGCTGACATCTATCTAAAACCATGTAGGCTGGCAACATCTGTGTTTTCCAGAGCACAGCCCCCCTCAGGACATCTGGCCCATGCTGGTTCCTGTTTGCCAGAGCCCATCCTGCCCTCTCTGCCCACCTTGGCCTCTTTGGGTCACATCTGTAATAAAAATCTTTTTTCCTTGTAACTACAGAACATTGAAACCTGAGTGAATTATTATAGTTGTGTCATAACAGAGAGCTTAAACTAATGGAGCAAGCAGGAGTCTGTGTCTCCTGTGCCCCCAGGTTGTATTGCTTTTGTGTACCTGCCTGAGAGTCCAGCTTTTCCACTTGCCCAGCTATGGATATAAAAGGACCCAACACACCTTCTTCTCACATTATGAGAATCCCCTGTCATGCACAAGAGGTCCTGCCCTATGTAGCATTTTTGCTCATGGTGAAGGTAAACTGTCCTTCCTTTCTGAAGAACAAATGGAATATTTAAACCTTTGGCACTGTGAGATGCTGCTGTTCCGTGCTTAACATTCATTCCCAACATGTCCAGCCCAGCCTCTCTTTCCTGTATCACTCTGACTTTTTTTGTTGTTATTGCCCTTTTCCCCTCCTGGACATGGATATCTAAATTAGTTTTGCAGGAATCAGTGTAATGGTGTGTTATAAGATAATGATTGTTTTCTTTCAACTTTGTATAATATTTAATTAAGGATTCAAAGGGATCTTTTCCTTTGTGTTGATTCTTGCTTAGAGGGGAAAAAAGTCCCTCAGGAGAACCACTAAATTATTTCTTAGCAAGGCAGGCTTTGTTTCTACCAGATTAGCTAGAATACATGCTGTCTGTTCACTTAAGTCACAAAGGCCCTGACTCTATGAAATGAACTGTTAAGTTCAGTGGAAGGACTTGTGCTCAAAGTTAGGCAATTTTGCAATAGTTCATGCTGGTACAGTTTAAAACTGGTAGACACAGTAGTTTCTAGAGTCATCTAATTTTTCTGAATTCCACTGACATAAACTCAGTCTTTCAAAATGCTGAACTTCGTGTCTTACAGTATTTCTTGAGATTTTCATAGTAGACTGCCATATCCAGTATCTGTTCTGTAAGGCCAGGAAAAAAATTTCTAATCTAGTTCATAACATAAGAATTTTATTTGCTAAGCCAGATTTTCAGGTATCTTAACATAAATGTATTTATTCCTGAGGCGATCTTACATTTTCACAGTAGTACAAATTGCATGTGCGAGGTGACAGTTTATAGGAAACCAGTGATGTTAGTATTACACCCAAAGTTAGTTTCTGAAGCTAGAAATGTGTGTTAAATATGCTCTGTTTGCTGTTCCTTGGTTAAATTTTGGCCTAGTGAAGGTGTCAGCCTTTTCTCTACAGTGATGCTGTTCCACTTAGCACATTCTCAAAAGGCTGAGGATCTGTCCCCTGAAGTGGCAATCCCTGAAACTTTCTTTGTGCCCAAGTATGGTTTGTATTCCAAGGGATGATGGAATATGATCCACTGTTTGGGTGCATGAAAGTTGATTAAACTTGTATCTTCGTGGATCTGTTCTGAACACTGCTTGTGAAAGGTGAAAGCACAGAGATGAAGCTCTTGTCTTTAGAGAGCATGGATGGCAAAGATTTCTCAAAGCTTTCAAGTTATGTCAGACCTGATCATGGAAACAGCCTTCCTCTTGAAGGGAGAGAGGGAGCTGATACTGAAGGTCTTTTTCTGTGTCTAATGAATCTTTGATTAGTGCTTCACTGGTATTTATAATCTTCATAAAGCTGTTATGAAATAGAAACTATTAAGTCAATTTTCAGAGGAAAAATCTGAAACAAAGCCACAGAGGTGTGCTATAACAGTGGAAAGTCTTGAAGAGAGGCTTCTTGAAGCTTAGGCTGATGTGTTAACTGCTGGATCTTCCTTTCTGAAGCAAATGAGGTTTGAGTTGATTTTGTTCTCTGCTTTAGATGTTATGGAAAAAGTAAATCCTAAATAGTCATGCTAAATATTTTTACAGAGGAAAAAAAAAAAAAATCCCTATAGGAAACACTAATGAGCTTTGCAATAAATACTAGTTTTATAAATGACCTAACCTTTTTGTCATTATAGTCACGTCCTATGAGAAGTAAACAGGGTAATGTTCAACCAGTGCATTATTTAGAGATTTTTGGAGTTCATTCTGAAAGCTTCATATGGGGAGCTGTGTCCACAGGATTCCCATTAAACACAAGGGGAGCCATGTTGCTAAAATCCTGAGAGCTGTTTGGAAATGGATCCCATGCTGTGCTGAAGACAAATAATTAAAGAATGAGTACTTGAATGGGGAGGAGGGAATGCTGTTGTGATTCTCCACTTAGGGCTGTAGTTAGACTGAAAATCCTTCTCTAAGGCCTTCTTAAATGATCTCCTGTTGGAAGATCAGCTAATAGCGCTCCTGTTTCTCAAAAGAAATACCAGTACAGTACAAATGGGTAAACATTTGCACCTTAGAGATATCTAGACATCCTTTCACTTCTCTTGTCTTTAACTTTTTTGTTACACTTTTCTTTTTCTGTCTTCTTACCTCTTGCTTAAATTTTTCATGACTTTTTTTTTGTCCTCAAAGTTCTCTTACATCTTTTACGCTATGTTGTCTTTATTTCTGATTCTCATGTCTTGTATTGTTCTCTTCCTCTCCATTCTCTCCATTCTCTCCTTAAATGGGAGCAGGCACTAGTTGAAGCACATCCATGCAGCAAATATTTCTGTGCATTTCAGTGCAAATCCTTCATACAGAAATGTTCCCCTGCATTTATTCTGTTTGTCTCCAGGATAATGCAATTTAAAGAGAAGGGCTTCAGTAGTGTCAAATTTGGCATTTTGAAGCTGTGTACTCCTGTTGTTACATCATACAATGGAAAAGGGCTGTGACAGAACCCTGTGTTTGGAAAGATGATGCAGTGCTTTATGGCACTTAACATAAAGGCATGAAAGTGTTCCTGCCTTTTTCTTTTTTTTTAATGCAGCTGTTACTTTTTTCCTCTTACATTTCATTTGCATCTTGATATTACTTTTTTCCCCTTCTTTTTCTTATCTTCCTTTGCTTTCCATAGGCTTGCACACATACAGAAAGGGAAAACATGAAAATTTATTAATGACAAAATATGTGTCCTTGATTTTTTTGTGACCAGTTCACAGTTAGGTTCATGCAGCTCTTGTTTGTTGGTATCAAAGCTGATGGTGCTGTTTATGACACAACTACAGGACTCTCTTT
Organism: Corvus kubaryi; assembly: GCF_017639235.1. Classification (NCBI taxonomy): domain Eukaryota; kingdom Metazoa; phylum Chordata; class Aves; order Passeriformes; family Corvidae; genus Corvus; species Corvus kubaryi. Next base: position 6,910,777 of record NW_024581135.1, read on the forward strand.
GTGCACTGTCATGTATTTTTATTGCCTCATTTTCAACTGCTTGGTTGTAGAAAAGCTGTCAATATAATTTTAGAGAGGCTACCACTACCTAATGACACAGGTAATTAAGCCCTTGGAGACCATTATTCTAACCATATATTACTTGTTTAGGCCGTTTTGCTCTGCTGCTGTGATTTGGAAATCTAAGGCCACAAAGCTTTCGTTCTGATGTCTCTGACATGACCTGGTCTTGCGGGTGTTTTCTAACCACCAGAAAATTATACTTTAATTATTTATACGTCTGAGGTTTCTTTAGTAGTAGATATATATTGCTGCTTACTGCATCTGTCCTGCAGAAGTGTAAACTCTCTTTGAGCTGGGCACCATTGGAATAGGAACCTGTGTTCCAGGCAGTGCTGCAGGAAACCCACCTGGAAGAAGGTATTCCTAATGCTCAGGAGAAGATACTTGGCATTCACTGTCCTGGCAGTCACTTTGGATCTACTTTGAGGCAAAACATGTTGGAAGCATTTTATTTATATATTTTTCATCCCATAACTGGGTAATTTGGAGAGTGTAATGTGAAGGGTTTGTCATGTGAGACATTCCCAGTCACGCAGAAGGACATCAGGGCATCACCTGCTCCTGGAGACACTCAATCACAGCTGATCAGCCCAGAACTGTCTCATACCCTCTGTTTTGAATGTTTATTTGAAGATCCAAAGTCAGCTCTTTGCTGAGGAAAAAAAAGGAAAGACAAATTTTAGATATACCTTCAGCAGCATATTATCCCCTTTAAAATTAAAATATTATCATATCATTATTTGTAACACAATCATTTGGAGTATTCCTACACATTTCATCCATCTTCACTAATCTTATACTTCGATGCTTTCTGGAAGTCACAGCTAACTTGAAAATCTCCATTTTTTACTTTTCTTATTGTAATCTTTTTGAGCTGAGATTTGGAAAGGTTTAAGTCCAAAAATTCAAAAGAAGTTATATTTATTAAGACTGCTGTTGTCTTTAAAAGTACTTTTTAGCAGATCTCATGGTTGGGAACCAGAGCATTGTTTTGTGATGTTCTTTGTGAACCTCAGAGGTGACCCATTTTGGGGGAATCCCAGTTCAAAGTGGGAAGGTTTCCTCTCATAGTTGGGTCTTGTGTAGTTACATGTGCAGGAGTTTGGGCCTTTGCAGCTGGCAGTACAATGTCAGGAAGGGGCTGGAACTGACGCATGAATTAGATTTTTGTTGTAAGATTTAGGTTATTATTAGGAACATTTTCCTAAATTTTTTTTTGTTAGACTCCCATAGATTCCATTGGTAACTACCAAGTTTTTCAAAGTCCTTAAATTCACAAATAACATTGTGACATAATGCAGAAATTTATGCAGCTGTGTGAAGATGGTCTCGGAACCACCTTGAAGCTGTTAATCAGAATTGAACAAGAGCTTTTTAGTTTTGAGTGGCTGTTCTGTAAGTAACTTAAAGCAAGAGTGGTTGGTCTGTATCAGGGTCCTGATATGCAAAATTAAATATGTGCATTTGGAGGAACTGGTAGATAAATCTTTCCATTCAGCTAAACATTTGCAAATAGGGAAAAACAAATATTTGTTTAAAATGGAGAAAAGAAGAAAAAAAGTAAACCCTCACCATTGTTTGAAATTGGAAATATTTGCAGTCTGTTTGTATAGTTGCCTGTAATTTTTTCTGAAGCTTTTAGTCGTGACTATTTCTGATGCCTCCAGCATGAATATAGTTTGAACTTATGAGCATATGTTTAAGATGACACAATAATTAACTTCCTGTGTGTGCCTGGCTCTATCCATTTATAGTTGATGAAAATATCTCCTGTCCTAAGGTCCCAAATAAGTTACTGGGGAATTGTAGGAGGGACAATCCTTCCAGGTGAAAAATCCTTTCAATTGCTGGTGAGCAGTTTTTCTGCAAGGCTTAGTCTTGGACTGGATTTTATTCCTCCATGCCTGTAACTTACAAAATCATATACAGGGCTGGAGATGGAAGACACCCATGCACTCCATATGGCATTTGTCTATCTGTCAACACAGAAATAAACATTACCACTGATTTCTATTGCAGTTCAGAAGCTTTTAGCTGTAGATAGAAGTTTGATGAGTGAAATCCTTATGACTGAGAGAGACAATGGAAACACTTCCAACATTGCCTGGCTCAGATGGGAGGTAGAGCAGTTTCAGAGAAATGTCAGGCCTGCCATTGCGTGATAACAGAATTCAGACTTGTGTGGGAGCAGTGCTATGCCAACGCTGAGGTCTTTCAAAATCCTACCCTACTTATCTGGTGCTCAAGGCACTCACGTTATTTTAAGGATACCTTGAAAATTTCCGCTGGGATCAATAGCCAGTGGTTCAACAAAATAAAAGTTGTGCTCAGGCTTTCAGTTCTGTGTAATTTGGAGTGGTGGTATGGTCTAGGGGACACAGATGTCCACTTTGGGGAAGAATCCTCTTCTACTCGTGTGACTGGAGCTTGAGGCCTGTTTCATTCCAGCACAGATGTGCAATAGTTGCCTTCATCATGCACAAGATACTTGTGATGCTCCTCATCCTCAGAGAGCTGCCCTTTGGGCAACAGGTCAAGTCGGCTTTGAGTGTGTTTTGGAAAGAGGGGTTTGTGTGGGTATGTGGAAAGACCATGTCTTGTGCAGTTTGGATTTGCCACTAACAAATGCCACAGGGCTGAACTGCCCAGGGCCTGTGGTGGTGAAAGGGTGGTGATGGTGCTGCAGGAGGAGGATTTGCCTGGGTATTTCTGGATTGATAAGCACTTGTGCTGATGAGCAGAAAGAATAAATATAAATTATACATTACATGTCCGTCTTTCTGCTGCTATTATGAAGGATGTTATTACTTTATTTTCCAACTGAAATATTAAAGGAGAATATTGAGCATTCTGCTTCAGCCACCTCACTGCTATAAGGTTTGTACCAGTGCTGTATCCTAAGCAGAACTGAAAACCCCTTGGGGTTTAAAGACCCAGCATTTCCCATCTGTCAGTTCTCTTTTAAGTTTATCACATACCCATTTTCACTTCTCTCTCTCTTTTTAATCCATTCCCAATATCTAAATTCTTTGTAGAAGTTTCTGTCTGTCTCCTGGCCCCCCACCCTTGAAGCCATGGGCTCACAGCCGGCTGCAGGGACTCCTCAGGAGTAGACAGCAGCCTGGGACACAGCCCTGGGAAGGCCCACTTCATCTTGGGGACCACCATGGTTCACTGAGGGTGTCGAGGTTTCGGTGTGGCTGGCAGGACACTGCACAGTCTGGGGACAAGCCTGCAGATCAGGGGGAGAGCTGAGGAGAGCAGGCAGCCATGTCTGATCCTAATGGGAATCCCTGGAGACCGTGGGGAGTAAGCAGCATCTGCAGCTCAGCCAGCCACTAATTTAGTTGAAACCAGGTAAAAGGAAAGATACTCCTGCAAGGATGCAGTGAACAGGAACTGCTGTTGAGCTCTTTTTTTTCTGTTACATATTTTAAATCCACTTTGATATTTTCCCTGTTTCAAAAGACTTGGTGCCTTACCTTAAATCTGAGTGGTTTTAGTTTGTTCAGGAGCCGGGGGCGTGTATGTGTGTTTGGTTACTTTGAAGGCTTTTGGTTGTTTGAGGAACTTGCTGAAAGGAGAAAGTTTAACCTGATCCATTGCAGAGCTTTGAACAGAGTGGTGAGGGAAGTGAGACGCAGGTAACCCCAAACCTGAAGTTCAAAAATTACGAACAAGTAGGAAAACAAAAAATCTGGGATATGAGTCAGAGAGAAGCTCTTTGGTTGGTTGGATTATGAGATTGGAGAAAACTGGAAGGCTTGGACAGAGGCACAGAACTCTGCCACAAGGCCAGACAGATTGTGGTCTCCAAACAGACAATCAAAGTCCAGCTGGAGAAAATATCATCTGGTTCACAGGTGAACAAGAGCTAAAAGAACTGAGAAACCACATGGGAACTGGTTCCTTTGTCTATGATCAGGTGGTAGCAAGGGCTGAGACAGCTCAAGGAGCTAAAACCCAGAGCACATCCAGGAAATCTGTAACTAAAAATAGAAGTTAGGAGACTTAAACTGGAGACTGCCCAGGAGAGTCAGGAAGTTTCACTGTGTCACAGGTAAGAGCTGGAAGAAAATATCCACCTGAGAATTTTAACCACACTGAAGTAACAACTTAAGCTGAAGATAGAGAAAGATCTGTTATTGATATTTTTCTCTAAGACTAAAAAGAATCCTGCACCTGGTGCACGAGAAAGAAAAAGCTGAAATATAAACCTCAATTGCTGCAGTAATATTCTGCAGAAACCTTTGGCTACAGCTCTGTAAGACTAAGTCAGTATCAAGCTGAAGGAATTCTTGTGACATACATTTGAAATAACCACCAAGTACTGTCACATCAGCCTGAGGATGATGAGAAGGGAAGGTGATAGCACCTAGCAAAAGGTAGCTGCCAGCCTGTGGAAATCTTGAAGGAAGTAGGTCAGGGGGGAAGGGGTTGAAACTGTCATCTACCTTCTAGTGCTGGAGTAACGACGTGCTACCTGTCCCCTGGAGGGAGAACTGCAGAAAGGGCTGTGCAGAGCATGGGTTAGAGAGAGTATTTATTTATGACAGAACTGGGAGAGGCACAAAGCAGGCAGGTTTGCTGATCACGACTCTGATGCAGGATGGCACAAAGGACGTGCTTGCCTATGAAAGCAATGGTCCTGAGAAAACTGAGAGGGAATTTAGGAGCTTAATTGTCCAGTACTGATGCATCAACCTCATCAGGGTCTGCCCAGCCTGGCCTGATTGAATCTGTGCTCTGGCTGGGAGTTGCACCAGCAGGGCCAGGCGGGAGAGGGAGGCAGCAGAGCTGTCAGAAACACAACATCAAAAAGTGTTAAAAGCAAGTCTCCTGCAAAAATACAGAGGAAGCTTCCTCCTGCAATCTTGGACACGTGAGCATCTGTGTGCTGTGGGCTGCTCCCTAGTCAGGGAATGATGTTTCCTCCTTCCACAGGTTCCTCTCTCCCCCTTGCCCAGAAACACACTTGGAAACAAAGCCAAAATAAATAACTGTGCATTGCAGTTGGATTAGATTCCTGGTATTCTCTCAATAGCATAGGAAAAATTGCATATTTTAAGTGTAGGAATGATTTTGGTTCAGGAGGAATAGCAGCAAGAACCTGTGGATCATAAATTCAAGTCCTCAGCTCTTGACCCTGATGCATAATTAATTTTGTAAATTAATCAATTGTGGCTTAAAACTGTTTGTATTTCTCATCCTGTTACTCTACCTGGCAGGCTGGTTCAGAGTCTCACATTTTCAATGATGAAAAACATCCTAATTCCATCCTAAATATATTTTTAACCACTAAATTCCCAACTTGTTTTGTCAATCATTTGCCTTGGGTTGGTGTAGTTTTCTTTCACACTTTACTTTTTCTCACTGATTCTTTTGTGTAAGTCATACCTGGCCTCTTAAACTCATGGTCTCCTAAGTTTAGCAAATTGTTTAGTCTCTTCTCATGGCACAGACTGTCATTTCAACAGCATCAGAGCAGTCGTTCGTGGAATCCTCTCTGGATGAGCCACTCCTGAACACTTGTAATTGTAGATATCTTCCAGATGGAATTTTGACAGTGCTTTCCACAGTAGCATTAATATTTTATGTTACTTAAGTTCTTATATTTCAAGAACAGATTCTGGTTTCTGAATGCCTCATTTCTTCTTCTGTTTTGCGCTTTGAGAAATTTATCCTTCAGTTAGGACTGGTGGAGATCTGTTCCCCTACACTAAACCAGCATTTTGTCAGGAAACTTAAGGAGCTTTGGTCAAACATGGTTTTCATTTATTTTTCCCCTAAAAAAAAACCCTTAGATTTTTTATAAAACAGAAGCTGAAAGGAACACTTGAGTTTTAAGAAAATTAAATTTTCCATTCAAATGACAGATGTAACAGAAAATTTAATGGCACTATGTGAGATGCTTCAGATGAATAGACAGTAAATAAAATACAAAGGAAAGGGGAAAATAAATGCTCTTAAATAGTGCTTGAAGAATGTAGACTCAGAAGTGATGAGCTTTAGAGACTGATTTTTCAGATTTTAACAGCTTGGTAGTTACATAAGATACAGAGAGTCCTTGGCAAAACAGTCCAGCAAGAAGGCAGAATACACACGTGGGGATAACCATCCTAAAAGTAATCTGGAAGTGCTGGATGTTGGATAGGGTCCAGCTGGGATATTAGAATCATGAGCAAGAGCAGATAACCTTTTGTGGTTACCAGAAGGGGGAAAAATATAGGTCGATGTGTAGAAATAGCCTTTCCTAAAGCTCATAATTTTTCTGCTTCACTTCCAAAATTTGCATGCCCTTTGGAGGCTTTGTTCAGGGAGCAAACCATGGGATCCCAAGCTAAATTTATAGAGGCTCCATTATGTTTGCATTCTTAAAATAGGATTTGTACTAGGTTGTTCTGGCATGTGCTGTCACTGTGCAGAGTATTATAGATCTAACAATGGCTTTTCAATTAAGGTGCCATTAATTCATACATCAAAAACTCTCATTCATAAGAAACAAATCTCGATTAGCCTCCTGTACCATATTTGGTCCTTCCTAAAAATGGACAACTGGGATGCAAGTGAAGAAGCAGCAGCTTACAAACTGCAAGAGCACTGGCCATTGAAGCTTTGCAGTGAATTTGACTGTCTGTCAGAAACTAGTTTTCTTTTTCCGATATTCCATGAGTACCCAAAGCTTCTAAGATCCTCCCAGGGCTGGTTTTTAGTGATGTGACCACACAGTCTGTTATGTCTGTGGTTCAACTTCATAGCTGTCAGCTCTTACAGACTTTTATTGTAGATGCAAACAGCAAACCCACAGAAGTCTCAACTGTGTTTAACTGAGCTCTTGGTCATGTTGCAAAGATTACTTTATTGCTTTGAAATCTGGGTGCTGATGGGAGGTGTTTCTGATTGCCACAAGAAGTTTTGTGCTCACCTGTCCTTGTCAGGCTGTTCAACAAGATGGGCCTGTGGTCCAAAATAGATTATCTCAGTTTGACTGAAGATTAAAGGACCTATTGAATTTTAGAATTCATCATTTTTCTGAGCTGGTTTAAGTGATCATAGTAATATGCAACTAGATTATTATATGCAATTATTTTCTTTAATACTATTAGGTCTAAATTGAAAAACCGTGATTTAGTGCTGGTTGAATCTATTCTTTCTCCCATTTTTGTTTGTTTATTAATTTGGAAGAATGTTGTGGAGGACTAGCCTTGGAACTGCATTTGCATAGATAAACATAATAATTAAGAATCCTATTACACCATTAATTTAAAAATGAAATGGTGAACATGTTAAGAAATTAAATCTTTCAGTGAGGACTTTACAGGAATTTATGGCGTGAACCAAAATGATTTTGTTCTTTCATGTAAAAGGCATCTGATTAAGGTCAGCCTATGAGCAGAAATGGTTCCAATCTGCAACTGAAAAACTGCACCACTGTCTGCACTAGAGATTAGAGCTGGCTTGGTTTTTATGCACATTTGGTCAACAGATGGTCAAACTATTCTGTGGGCATTCTGGCAGTGTAGAAGTCTGCACATCAATGACAAAAAAACGTCACAGGAATAAGTAGAATGTCAGTGTTCATCTGAGTAGAATGAACACCCAGTGTTAGCTTCTTGAAAAGTAGCACAGTGGGCTGACTTGAAAGGAGAAAACCTGGAATAACATCACCTTGTTGTTAAATTAGCCAGTGCCATTCATTCTGGTAAGACTGAAAGGACAAAAAAACTATGAGGCTTGTATAATAAAAGATAATGCTATTGGCCTTTGGCCAGAGCAGTTAGCTAATATTTTCTGTCTCACTGGATTGTTACCTTAGAAATAAACAAATATAAAAAAGATACGCTGTGAATAATTCTTCTGCTCAATTTCATTTGGAAAGAATACTACACAAAAGTCATGTTTCTCTAAACACAGCAGAAATAAATAACAGCAGGCAGTTTCTGGTCTGATATGCCCAGGAACACTGGCACGTTCTTCAAGGTCATTGTTTTCATATACAGTGTTATCTGGCTGTATGATTTAAGGTATTCCTTTCTCTCTCCTGCTTTTGCATCATCCTTATGCCTGTGACACAGCAGTTTTCCCTTCTCCAGCCCCTATTCCATCTGGGCTGTTTTTCCAACTATCCCAAGGGACTGAGACTGCTTAAAAGGAAAGGAGGAGAAAATATGAAAGGGAAAGAGAAAAACTATTGCAACATGGCTGAAGGAGAAGTTGTATAGGGGTGAGAATCTCTGTAGGACATGGGCATTGGGGAGAAGTATGAGGCCCTTCAGCTGGAACTGTCACTCACCAATTTTTTTTGTGAAACCCAGTGCCTTTGTTGCTGGGTCCATCACTGCTCCTCTGGCTTTTGATCCTTTTCCTCCTCTTACCCATAGCTGAAACGAGCCCTACTCCCAAGCCCGCTGTTTGTGGTCAGCCTTGATGACATCTTCCAAGCCCATGGAATTTAATTTCTGATCCACCTTGAATGGGGCCAGTGTTTCCTAGGTGGCTTCCCTTACTCCTGTTGTGGGAAGGAGCAGAACTCCTTATTCTGAGCAGCCTCCATTCAGCAGGGTTAGTGTTATCAGTTTAACATTCTTGATGAATGTGTGTGGATTAGAGATGACTTCTGATGGTGTCTATTTACAACTTCTAAAATGGAACTGCAAGCCTTCCTCCTTTCATTGATGGAGCTGAAGTTGATCGCATTGTCCTGAGATGGTGGTACCAGATTGGAGCCTGCACTTGCTTTTTACACCTGTTTGAAAGGGCAGAGAAGGGCAAATGTGTTCAGCAGCTGTGCCCCTATAAACCAAGGCACTGGCACAGACTGCACCCATAACACAGAGAGTAAATACCAGTAATGCCATAGACAGCCTGTCTGAACTGCACAAACCCCACTGCTGGCTCAGAACACAGCTGGGTGTGGGGTTTTTAATCTGACTCTTCCTAAATGGCAATAATCTTATCGTGCTGCTGTTTACACTGTTAACAAGGTGATGTCTTTTGCACACATTTGGTTTTAGTTTTTGTAATGGAGCTCCAATAGGATTTTAACAATGCAACTAATTACTGTGCATATTCAAAAAATAAAAGAGTGCCCTTAATGTGTTATTCATAACATGGAGCATGAGAACATTATAAGGCTAGGATTGTCTTTAAATATTCATTTCATGGTAGCCATGGATGCATTAGGCTCTTGTAAAGAACAAAAACACTCAATGCAACTCTTAAATTTTTTCCATGCAGTTGACTTTTATAAATATTTTTATTCTCTAGAATGGAGGAGACAGTGAGAAATCTGCTACAGAGCCAAGGATCCCCAGGCCAGCATGGAGAAGGAACTGTCAATATCATGAAGGTATATCAGGTATTAGTGACTTATTAAGTGGTTTTTTGTGATAGAAAAGGTCTTTAAAACAAAAATCCCACTACTGAGATAGATGTGTCTGGCATTGTTTCCTCTATGTGTTTATTAATTATGAATACTTGTAAGTGGTAGCTGATTCCATCAACATTTTCCCAGGTGTTCTCTCAGCAGAGTTTAATGGTTTTCACTTTTATTGTCCTTGTGCTATCTGCAGTTGTTGCTCCTCATAGTTCACAGGGGACAAAGAAACCAGTTTTGAAACCTTTATTAAAGCACTTAATATTTTAAGTCATATGTTCCAGCATCTCTAGTAAACATAGGTGTTTTTGACAGCTTGACCTTCAGATTGTGATGGATAATTTTACCACTTATGTTCTTATTGGGTGTGGGGATCCCTATCAAGCTTCACAGTTTCATATCCTTGCTTGTGGCAGGTGCGTTTTATCACCCTCACTAGGGGTAGAGAGAGAGTTTCTCAGGACAGAATTTAGGAGAGAAAGATTGTAGAGGTTTTTCAAAGGGAACCAGGTCTGTTTATAAGACAGAAGAGTTTTACATAATGAACTGCTGCATTCTGGAAACAGTGCACCTGAGCTGGTGGGTAACCTTTTAATTTAAGAGTCTGGAAACAGGAGAGAGATACATCTCAGTTAATCAAGTATCAGGCACATGAATTCTTAAAAATATCACTTAATGAAGTCAGTCCTGTGCTGTATGTTTTTAAGCAGAATAAGCATTTTTACAAAGCATAAAATACTGTAATATTATATTAAAGTCTCTACCAGGTAGTGATCCATCAGATAAAACACTCTTCAAAAATTCTAGTTATATTAGTTCGTTCTTACAGCCGGTGTATCAGAAATACAGCAATATAGCTAAACAAAAATGTATATTAAAGAGTATTTATCACTGTAATTAAATTTTCATTTTAAGCTTGGATTGAAGAGAAAGGAATCTTTTAGTTTAACCTTCAATATAATCTAATTTTCTTGTTAAAATGATAGCCTGTAAAATTTAATTTCAGGACAAATTAAATTTTTTGTTGTAGTTACAATAGAACATCGTGCTTTTAGATACTGGTGACAAAGGCATCTCTATTTTATGCACTATCTTTTTAGGGTGCAAAACTGAAACTCAGTTCCCTTCTCTTATTTCAGGGTTTAAATATATACATCCTGCTCACTCCTGCCACCATACAGTGGTTGTTCTGTAGTGGGCTCGATGTCAGTCTCTCCTTAAGGTGGTTTACTTGGCTGTTCATAACAGACATCTGGAATGATTTTATTACCTGCTTTTCTCTATGCTATCTTACTGTGGAAACCCAGTAAGGTGGTACCACAATTAGGTTTCAGCTTCTTTGGGTTTTGTTTTTGCACTCTCGAGAAGAAAAGCAAAAAAATACTGCAATTTTGTTTCATCGAACTGAGGGTTTGGGAGTTCTTTCTTTTTCTTTTGGACACTTCTGTGTAGTTTTTTCACTCTCTTATATTAGTTTCTTAATTTTTGAAAAAAGAGAGAATTTGGGTATGGTCTTGGTTTTTTTTCTCCCTCTGGGCCACACTGATAGAGACATTTGATGTCTCCAGCCAGGCAGGAGAGAGGGCACCATGGTGTGTTTTGTGTGATATTGCCTGGGTTTATTTTCTGACCAGCAAAAGAACAAGGCAGTTCTGCCCAGTTATTGATAGCAAGAACAGTTCTTCATTTTCCTTCAGCCCTAGCAAACAGCCCCCTCCACTTAGCAAACTGGCCCCTTTTGTTCCCTTCTTTCTGGACACAAGGTTTTGTTTGAACCTTCTGGGTGGTACTCAGGGCAAATTCCTCAAACTGGAGCTTTGCTTTCTTACAGAGTGAAGCTGTTTCTCTCCCAGGGCCTTAAAAGACCCATATACCTATTTCTCTGGGATTATTTTAATGCAAAACAGCTTCCTTCCTCTCCTGTTCTCTTCTTGTTCCTGGGAACATTTTCACTCATGATATGATTCAGCTTGTTTTTTAGCAATTTTCATTTCTTCCATATTGCCGATATGCAATCTTCTTTGCTTATGAATTTCCTCTCCTAATCCATGACTGAGAAGCAATGGGTTTTCCTTTCCTGGAGGAATAGCTAGGCTGCTGCATCATACACCAGTCTGTGACTGCTAAATCAGGTCAGAAATGCAGAGCATTTGTGTTGTGCTGTAAACTTTGAGGGTTTTTTTTTCCGGAATGTCTTTTTGAGTCATTCATCCCAAATCCCTTTTGTTCACTTTTATGACAAACTTCTGAACAAATGCCTTGGTTTTTTGGGAATTTCGAGGAATGGCTGCGTTCACATGCCCTGGGATGGCTCCCTGCTATGTAGGTCAGAGATGGGTTCATTTGGTGTGTGCTTGTTACCCAGTCATACGGTAAAAGCTGTGTGGTGGGATGTGGGCAGCCACTGCATGTCACAGTCACAGCTCACACCTGAAAAGCTCCTCAAAACAGGTACTTGGCAAAGAATCTCTGGTCTGAAATGTTTGCAAAGCATTTTAACATTGAGAAACATATTAATGAAACATTAGATGAATCATTAATATGTTGCTGAAACCAGCTATGTGGAAATCATGGACAAAGATACCGTGTAAATACACAGTGGATCTTATTTAAGTGCTGTGTCCAAATTTGGGAAGATACATCAATATTGCAACAAAGGCATTTCATTTGTATTCTTCCAAATGTACTCAGGCAGTTTTCTGATATATTTATAAGGGTAATTCACAAATGGGAATAGAACCTGAATGTAAAACCCAGGTAATGTTCCTTAAAAGCACTGATATATTCAGGTTTTTGGGAACATGATAACCATATTATCAACCTCTATTTGTGAAGGAAGTGTAAATGAAGTTTTGTGTATTATACAGAAATACACATACAGAAACCTGATTGAATGTATAAATACTAGCATTGCTCTGAAAGCCATCCTCTACCATCACCTTATGGAATATATCCTGAATTTCACCTTTTCTCTGTGATTACTGTGATATGATCCAAACTATATGATCAGTTGGTGCAGCAGAGTAAGGGATTTTAGTGCAGATTCACAACTCTCTGAATACAACTCTGTTGTATTTCATAACAAATGGGGACAAATGAGGTGACCTCCAGTGTGACTTATCAATGTGTCCCATATTCTCTGACACTGTGGTGAGTTAGTGTGTGTGAAGCTTTTTGAAGTAAATATCTGAATAGTCATAAAAGATAACTCTGCACAATAAATGTTTTTGATCTATTGAACATTGTCTACATATTTGTTTTTCACAAATCTAATTATTGTTCTGGGATGTATGAAATTGAGTTCTTATTATAATACCAATATGCCTGACTCCAGAATAAATATTCTTGCTAATGAACTTCAAATGTTGCATAGTGATAATGTTAGAATAATAACAATAAGAAAGTGGGGCCTAAAGCATGCGGTGTTATTGCAATATTTTGTTAGATCTTGCCAGTATTCTCTCTTAAAGCAAAATATTCTAACTCTTTCACGGAGCTAGATGCCCTATGGGATTTTAATTTGCTGGATTTACAGATGAGTTATGTGATTTCTTTTGGGTAAATGAATTAAGAAGCGGGATTGTAAATAAAATTCTCTTTTGTTATTGTTTTACATAATAATAGAGGGAAAATTTATAATGAATGTTTGCATAAATGTAGACAAGAATGCATGTTATTTGAATGGCCATGAACCCTCATATTTCTTAAAGTTTACTTGACTAAGAGGCTCTAGAATGTATGAGCTTTATGGTGTTTCCAAGAGACAATGGCCACCTAAAAGTGAGATCATGAAAGGCCAAACCAAGAGCTCATGTATTCCCCAGAAATAATTGTATGCAGTTCTTGAACCCCAGACATTAAAACAAGCACCCCACAGACTTTCCATCCTAAGTTTGCCCTTGAGATTTGGGTATCAAAAAACTTTCCTGTTTGGTCACAGTACTGGATACTCTAAGTAGAGTCTTACCTGATTACAGATCACTCAAAGACTTTAAGGGGTTTTTAACTCATTTTGACTCTATGTCAGGGTACAGTGATAGAAATAGATGAGGAAGAGAATTTGTTGTAAGTTCACAATTTGTTAAAATTCTGGAATTGTCAACATGGGCACTTAAGCTCAGGACAGACATGGTGCAGTCACACTGGGGAGGTGGAAACATACACAAGTGATACAGGCACGCTTCAGGTGGCATTGTTGGCCACATCAACCCAATTTTTTGTCTGCATGCTTTTGTGATGATACTCAAATGTGGAACAGTTGTTGTGGCTGTCACTTCTAATTTGCACAGCCATTGGTGTCAACAGCTCTTTCAGGAGAAGAAAAAATGTAACTATTGGCAATCTAATTTTGTCTTAACACAAAATTATACAAGCTTATTGTTCAGGCCATTGCTATGTAACATTTTATAGATGGGGCATGGCCATGAATTGAAAAAAAGGCACTAGTTGAATTCCCTAGCTAAAATCCACATAGGATTTTTAATGCTAACTTCTATTGCAGAAAGAGGATATATATCCTTAAAATTAAACATCTGTCTCTGGAGTGGAAGTGCCCACAGGGGACTTCATGAACCAAGCCTCCTAAGCTACTAAGGAGTACGTTACTAGGCAAATATTAATAGCTTTGTGTCTCACAGAGAAGGACAGAGAGGAGCCATCCGCACTCTTGGGAGCTCCAGTGGAAATCCTGGGCTGTCAAGGACACAAGCATTTGCTCTTGGACTGCTTTTCCATGCAGAGAAATCTGGGGCTAGCTCACTAACAACTAATACCTTGTGGCTTTTTGTAGATTTCCACCACTATGCAAAGATTTTACCACTATGCAAAGATTTTGATAAATATTTAACAAAAATGAGGTTGGATTCTCTACCCCCAAAAGAGGGTGATGGTGTTCCTGAGACACTGTTCAAAATTTTCAGTTTTGCTGCAAAGAATTTTCTCTGTTTGGTTGTGATACAGAAACACAGCAATGGAGTTGTGTTTAACACAGCAAAATCTCATAACTGGAATGTGCCATTTGTGAGCCTGTTGCTCAGAAAACAAGCACTTCTTTCCTTCCCAGAATCATGAGTCACAACATTTTTTGTGTTGGAAGAGACCTTAAAGATCACCTCGTTCCAACCCCCTGCCATGGGCAGGGACACCTTCCACTAGACCAGGTTGCTCCAAGCCTCATCCAACCTGGCCTTGGCTACATCTCAAAACAAAGAAAATTGCAAAATTAAAGAGGAAGCAGAACAAGGATGTCCTGTATTTACACAAGAGTTATCCACGTGTTTGAATAGTCTTTGATTATATCCAATCACCCACAGTTTTTGCCTGACTGGCCACCTTTCTTGCCATCAGGGGTTTGGTTTGAGAATGCAATGCCAATCCTTGAAGCACTGAGTTTGCAGAAGGATAGATGAGGCCTCCAGATCCAGATCTACATTTTCACAGTGTATGGGTGCCATTATAGTAGCACTTTAGTCCAACACACATCCTCTAGATACCTACAGTATCAAGAGGTAAAGATTGACTGAGTCGATGGTATTATGTTGTATTATACTGACTGTAATTCTAGTTTACATTTCCCTCTACAATACAGTGTTTCTATCTTTGGCTGTATCTTCTAATTTTGGGAATGAGGCCACAAAAGTCACCCACTGCCTGAACATGAGTGTTTCACTTTCCCAGATGAATGAACTTATATATGGTCAAGCGACTTGCTCTCTCCCTACTTCCCCATCTCCATGTAAGATACTGTTCAGTCGGAACTTTGATATTATTTCCTTGATATTTTCAAACCAGCAGAAAGCAATGCTAGTTATTAAATTTTAAAAAGTTAAAAAATATCTAAAGTTTTGTTTATTTTCTGAGGCAAAAAAAAAAAGGGAGATTATGCTGAATTCATACTCATTCTGTCTTTGAAAACTATTTTAACAAAAGAACTCACTTAGCACTACACCAGTAAATTTTGGAAAGAAAGTACTCTTCTGATCAGGAAAAGTTAAGAGAGTTAATCTGAATTATAATAACGTATTTGAAAAGCTGAAGTTTTGATCTAATCTGGAATGATTGTTCCTACATTTTATTTCTATATGAATATGAATTCTGATCTTCTTTCAGAAATTCTCCTGACAAGGCTGAGAGACATGAAACTGTTCTCTGGCACTTGCAAAAAAATTGCCTGGTAATGGAATAATATACCAATTTTCTTTTTTTCCTAATCCCACAAGTAACTTCTTAGGTCAGTTTCAATTGTGCTTATGGTGAGAACTTGTCAGTTAATACATTGCTCTCTTTCCAGAATACTATGAAAGGAAAATTGGCTTATTTCTAGAAATTTAAATCCAGAAGAATTTTGTTGCCGTAATTGCTGTCACATAAAATTTACTGAATTTGAATTTCAGAATAGTTTGACTTATTTCTACTTCAGTCAAAGGAAGGTATTTTAATACTGTAGCTTCAGTCAAGTGTAGTTACTATAATACGTACAAACCCCTTCCCAAAGTTTAAATGCTACCTGTAGGTTTCCTGGAAGGAAAGATTATTACTTTGAGTATGGTACTATAATGAGCCAATTTCTAAGAGAATACGTGCATAAAACATCACACTGAATATTATTCTTCTATTTCCTTATATGCATATATGAAGAAGGAATAGCTTCTTAGAAGAGTCCTTTTTTCCTGCTGGTAACTTTGCTTATCAATGTAACTGGTGTTTTTCATTTTGAGAAGAACCAGGAACACAGTGAGCTCCTGGGCACTGCCCTGCCACTTCTGGGCCTGAAACCTGGCGTGGAAGGGTCACCTCCAGAATGGTCAGTCTTTGATTCTGGGTCTGACAATGCCAGAGGTGGCAGTGCTGTTGGTAGTGGGAACATCCTTTCACTAAGGACAGGAGCTGGTCCTGGGCTGGGAACCTGGGGATAAGAAACTCCATCTCCTCTCAGTGGTCTGAGGAGTACACTTCATCCTCAAGTGCACTCTGAAGGTTTTCTGCTTTTACTCTCCTTTCTGATCTGAACTTTTTCAAAAGAAATGTATGTTTCTGATGCATGGAACGCCCAATAAAAACATCATCGGGAAATTTATTAATGCTCCCTCAGAACTGCTCAGCAGGGATGGTAGCTTGTGCTGGTGAGGAGTGTTCTGAGTGGAGAATAATGTGGAGTACATTTAGATTGATACGCGGGTGGAGGAAGGCACATATCAGAAATGTAAAGTATGTACTTGGTCCTCTTATCCATCACAAGTATTTAATCTAGGGAACGTTGCTGCTCGCTCTGCTTACTTTGTAAGTGAAATCCACAGATGAAAAAGAACAATCTAATATGTTTTCCTGACAAGGGTAATGTTAAATCATGAACGATTTGGGATGTTTCTGTAAACTTTTGTGATATGTTGCATTCCTTTGTTTTCCTTCAAGTTTGGTCAGCTTGTTCTGAACAAAAGCTGTTCACTAAACAAAAATATATTATTATTACACTTACTGATGTGCTATCTAAAGCAAGCTGTATTTTAGTCTCTCCTTCCACTGGGAGGAAAAGAAAGCAAGAGAAAACAGCTGAATATATAGATAAAAGCAAGGAAGCTAAAGCAGAAGTCATATTTGTAGCCTTATACTCACAGATAATTTCAATTGCATGTAATTTTAGTTGCATGTAATTTTTTTTTATATTTTAACTTCTTTGCTCGGTTACAGTTTGGTTTGTGTTTTTTCCAGACCTGGGTTATTGTATTTAGTGGGATTCCCTTTAACAAATAAAGAATTTTTTTTTTTTTTTTTTTTTTAAGTTGCATATTGGAAAGAGATATTCAGATCACAGTGGTTACTCCTGTACTGAGAATCGTGCAGGACACACTTTGGGAATTCATCATTTACTTCACATTGCTCAGACTTAACATATGTGTCTTCTACACATCTCAGGTTTTGCTAAAAGGAATAGGTTGTAAAGCGTATCAGAAGATACTGCCAATTTTCAAAGGGTATTTTTAGCAAAAAAGAGGTCATGATGTGGGAGAAAGAGGAGCAAGGTGCCACTGGAAAACAAACTTAACCTTGTTGGAATGTTAAGTCTGTAGTCCTTGGAGCAACTTCTGCCATTTTACAGCTTGTGCAGTCAGACTGAGCTATTTGTGCATAGCCTGAGGCTGTATTTTTTAATGAAAGTACAAATAAACCCTCATCTACTGTTTTTATCCTTATCAACAGTCTAGAAATTCTCATTTCATACTGCTCACAGGGAATAGTGCTGAACACTAGGAGGTCTGCAGTGGAAACAGCACTGAAAAGACATCATCTAAGAATGCATCAAGATTATAGATTATAGAATGGCCTTGCAAGGAAAAACTTTCACAATTTATAAATACACTGTTGTGGTTTGACTGCAGCTTCCAGCCAAGCCCCACACCTGAATCCAGCAGGATGGGGAGAAGAGAATCAGGAGGGTAAAAGTGAGAAAACTCATGGATTGAGATAAGAATAGTTTAGTAATTGAAATATTATAACGAAACAACAGCAACAAATTGTAATGGAAAGGAAAATAACAAAGAGAAATAAACCCCAAGAAAGAGACGTGATGCAAATGTAAACAACAGCTCACTCCCCACTGCCTGATGTCCAGCCAGTCCCTGAGCAGTGGACCCTGGCCAGCCTTCCCCCTCTATATTGCTGATCAGGATGTCCTATGGTCTGGGACATCCCTTGGGTCACTTGGGGTCAGCTGTCCCTGCTGTGTCCCCTCCCAACTCCTCGTGCACCCCCAGCCCCTCGCGGGTGGGGTGAGGAGCACAAAAGGCCTTGGGTCCATGTAGGCACCTCTCAGTGGTAATGAAATATCTTGGTGTTGTCAACACTGCAGCACAAATCCAAAACACATAGCAGCTACTGTGAGAGAAAATAACTGTACCCCAGCCAAAAGCAGTGCAAACAAAATCTATTCTGTGTATGGATCTGTAAACTGTAGTTTGGGTGTGGAGGGAAGAGTCTGCCTTGATTATAGAAAGAGTGTTACAAGTGTGGTGTATTTTACTCAGATCACCAGATTCAATCACTGAAATCTAAGATAAGTGTTCAGGAAATATCTCATTTAGAAGGTCCTGTGGAAGCTCTGGACACACCACAAGGAAGCACTAAGTTTTTTGAGGTGCTGAATTATCAGCATAGTTTGGGCTCCACATAGACTGGATTCTTGGATGCCTGTTACCACTGCCTCTCTATAAGAACAATGAATAGCTACATCATGAATCTTTTTGATTTTTTTTCCTCAAATAAGTGGTTATGAGCAGTCATAAGCACTGTTTAATTATATATCCTACATACATTTTATTCTTGGTCGATTAATGTGTGATTAAAGTGTGTTTTTGGAAAATTGCAGGCATGACTCTCAGAAGAATTTGAATTTGTTACCATTATAAAATCTTGTCTCTAATAAATTTCAGAAGTTGAAGAATTAAAAGGAATTCAGAAAAGAAGATCCCACTCAGGCATCACAATCTGACACCCCAAATTGAAATAGAGATCTTTTGTGTCTGAGGGATCCTTACTGCATTGCATCTGAAAAACTTCACTTCTCTGAAGGACTTGTGTTTATCACATGGAAATGATCTTTAGATTCTGCAAGCAAAGATGTCACCTCTAATTATTACTTATCACTTTCCAGACAAGCAATTCATGTCATCCAAGAGTCATTGGGAAAATCAGCATTTCAAAGATGTTGATCTTTTTTAATTCTTGTTTGGTTCGATAAGATTTTTGTCACATATGCTTGTGAAGGATTGCTTGTTTATAATCAGTGCTCTGGATCTCAGATCCAGTTATATCAGTACTAGATTATGCTATCTTGTATTATTTTAGCCACTTGTCCAGTGCCTAATCTTGGTTTTTATGGTAAAAAAGAAATTCTAAAATAATTTTTCCCAGCTACTTTTTCTTTTCTTTGTGTTTTCTGACATTTACTCTTCTTGGTTTGAAATTTTACAGCTGCAAATTGAAATATTTTAAAGTGAGATCTCTTTTTTCCTCTTTTTCCGTGTGTATATGTGTGTAGTGTCATTCTCAGAAAGCATCTTAGAAAGAAGAAAGGGAAAAGGACAGACAACTGATGGTACTGCCAATAAAACTTTCAAAGTAACGTAATTTCTGAAATAATAATGGTTAAGAAGTAGCTGGCTAAGTATCCCTTTGACACTTTTCTCTTCCTTGGAAAGGTGACAATTCTTAGAGGAAAGACATCCCAATGACTAAGTGTTAGGGTTAGCAGCCTATTGCCTTTCTTGGGATGAAGAAAGCGGTAATTTCTGAAATAGGCAATTTGTTCTCTTATCTTTTGAAAGCTTCCCTATGATCTTTTCTATCACTATAGTTACTCCCTGTTTATCAACAGTGAAAACACTTTCTTGTTCAGTATTCTGAAAGCTAGGTGGAGGAGACAGGAGAGAAAATTAGCTTCACATTCCACAAACTCCAGTAAATTATCATCTGCAATTTCAGGTGAATTTCCTGCTCTCTTAATTTATTATTCTTACTTTATTTATTAGTGGGAAGAGGGTATATTATACTGCTCTTTCCTAGTTCAGCTAACTGAAATCCAGCTTTCTGATAAGTCTCAGTCAGGCCACTGCATTGTACAGCTTCATAGATCAATTTCTTTAGTGATTTATATCTTTTCATTGATCCTGGAGAGCTTGCCATTCCTAGGCTGCAGGGGCTGTTTCCATCCCCTGTTTTCTATTGGCCACAGGGTCCAGAGTGTTTCATCAAAGGGTTCATCATCAGTGGACTGCTTGTTTGATTTATGGAGCAAACTGAATACTAAGAAATAATGGTCAGGGCAGGATTTCACTTAAGATTTGCAAAATACTGTTGGTTTCAAAAGAGCAATGACAGCTTAAGCCAGCCTGAGAAGCTTACACAATGTGGGACTTGATTGTAATTTTCTCATTAATTTCTGTGAGAATGGGTCTACAGTGATTAGCATAATCCTAATTTCAGTAAGATTTGAATTTTTAATATTTTTATTGTGTCTTTGTTAACACAGAGCATTAGAGAAGCAGATTTACTGCAGAATTCTCATCAGGCTGCTGTGTTTGCATCCTCTCATGGTACAGGCATGTACCTTAAACTCATTGGTCTGGGGACACCCGGAGCAGAGTTATGGCTTTTTTTTTTTTTTTCCCCTTAACTGTTTTACTTCCAGAACACCATTTCCATCTGTTGCCTTTTCCCAGAAATTAAACTGCACTGAGCAGCAGGACAGCACTTGCTCTACCTTTGCTGGACTTTGCACCTGAGGAAGGTTTTGTTATTCAGCTTGAACACAGCCTGCCTGTGACTGTGCAATATGTGAGGCATGAGCAGAGACTGTTCAGGGGTGGCAAAAGATGCTCTTTATTTGAGGTAACACAGGAAGTGTAGGACTCTAGAGAAAAAGGGAGTAAGATGCTTTACACCATTGTTTGCTGCCTTCAGCACGCTCACTCCAGAGCTCTCTGTGGGATTTGACCAGCATCCCACAGGAGAAGCACATTTCCTCTCGCAGATGTCTGCCCCTTCCTTCCTCCCCCAAAAGCCAGCTGCCTTTGATATTAACAGATGTTGCACACTCAAGAGGCCTCTGTCATTCCAAAAGCCTTTGTCATCCTCCCTCTTTAAGGACTTGACTTCTAGCACAAAGGGTGCTTTACAAATACCTGTTTTGTTTGCTTTCTGGAGTGTGGATTTTCCACTCTACCCTCACTAGACATCACCCAGGTGGAACTGGTGAATGTGATGGGGCAGTGCCCTCAGCAAATGGCATGCCTAAGCACAATTTCTAAGGTTAGAAGAATTTTCCTCTATTCTGCACCTTTTCCATGGCTGGAATGCTGAAACTCATTTATTATTAGTCAGTAATAAACTACATTTCAAAATATGTGTGCTGTACTTCAGCACTCAGGCAGGGGTAACAGTAGTTAGTCTTGTGAGGTATTCAAATGCAAATCGAAGTAAAACAGGATGTGTGTTCCTAATTATGCCACTAGTGTGCAAAGTTCATCTAATTTTGTAATTAGATGATGAACAGGTTACTTCTTTGTGTGGCTGGGATTTACTCTGTGAGAAGTTGCATTACTCCCCTTTCTCTGATGAAATGTCACAACCTGTGCTTTCTTCTACCTGTCCTTTGAAATTGCTGCCCTGAGTTTGTGCAGGAAAGGTGACCCTGTGCATATGTTTGTGTTCTCTTTTATTGTTAGACACATGCAATTCGTGTCACATTCCCTCCTAAAAATAATAGTTTGTATTTGAATTGCATGAGAGATACACCTTTGTCATTTCTTTCCCCTGAGTTCATTGAAGTGTTTTATGTCAATGCACTCCTTGGGGCAACTTGAAGCAAAAATGGTTTAATGGCTCTTTTACCGATACCTGATTGTTGCATCAGTGAGAAGCAAGCACAAAAAAATAAAGCCCAAGTACTATATTTATGGTTCCTTCTGATCAGGGTAGCACTAATGTTGGAAACCTGATGGAATGGCTCTTTGACATCTATGTTTTGGGGCTCAGAATGAGATCTTTGCTTCACAGTTCACTAATTAAGCCCATATCATATAAAATTAATTCTTGATTAAAGTTTTAACATAGTAGTAGTCAATTTCTAAGCTAGTTAATATTTTAAAAAGACATTGTTGTGAATGTGATCCAGACTGCTGATTTTTAATTGAGTTAC
Source organism: Corvus kubaryi (assembly GCF_017639235.1). NCBI lineage: Eukaryota > Metazoa > Chordata > Aves > Passeriformes > Corvidae > Corvus > Corvus kubaryi. The sequence goes on from NW_024581135.1 coordinate 6,932,907, forward strand.
ATTTATGGGTTTAGTTAAGGTAATGCCTTGCTGTTAACTCTCAAACAAAGTTGTATTTGCACAGTTATTCAAGCTGGATCAGTTCTTCATGAAAATGCACACTTTTATGCTTAGACAGGGTGCATATTGTGTAGTAGTTATGGGGAAAGCATCTCGCTTTTGGGTAACTCAAAGATCATGAATGTGTGAGCTTTTGTACATAAGAATTAACAGAAAGGCACATGAAGAAGACTAGATGCTCACTGAAGGAATTCTCTAGATTTTTTTTGACACCCGGTATTTAATGTTGATTTACCTCACATTTTCCATTCTCATGAGTTGTCACACTGCATCTGCTCATACAATTAGGGCAGGTGGTTTGCAAGGTAGAGCCTGTGCCTCCCGGGTTGTGCTCCAATGATGGTTCACTCTCTACATCTGTGGAGTTCTCTTTTTTCCCCTTTTGCTTTCCTTGTCATTTTGGGCAATGTTTTACATTGCCTGCTTGTAGTCTTTATGTTTTGCTTGCTTTATCTCACTCTCTCTGTGAACAGAGAGCATGGACAGATTATTAACAGAGTTAGCAGGATTCACTGTTCAATCCTATCATTTTTACAGACATCTTGTAAAACAGCAGCCACAGTCCACTCAGAAGCTGCAGCTGATAACAACTCAGGCTGACTAACCAGAAATAGACTGGAGTACTTCTGAAAGTTTTGTTGTCAGTCTGATTCTCTCCAGTTATATGCTAGAGTAGATCTTAAATCAGTATTCGTCTGGAAGCTTGATTCTCAGCCCATTATTTAATAATTCAAATATTAGCTCTAGATGAAGAAAGGTGAACTACATTAGGCATGAACGTATGTTAGCTTTTCCTCAATAAACTGCTTTATCTCTCAGTGGCAAAGTGTTAGCATTGAAAGCTGGTATGTTCAATTTTCATTGCAATTTTTAAAGAAGAAAGTGGAAGTTACGAAAGGAGTGATGAGTTCTGCTTTTTAAAAATCTGAAGTAGATGTATCAGTGGAGTTGTGCATACACTTGCAGAATTGGCATAGCATATGTCACAGACCCTTCCTGACTCCACTTGTTTAGTACTTTAATCATGTCACTAGCAACTTGCTCTTTTTTTCATTCATATACAAGGGAGAATTGGAGATATTTGCATAGTTGACTTCATTTGCACCTGTGAGTAACGGCATTTTTAAAAAAATCATTTCAGGAAAAGCTGTCAGAAGACAGTAGGAGATGTAAAGAAGGCATAGAAAAAATTCGCACTCTGGCAGATGAAGATTCAAGAAGTGAAAGCAGCAGCACTGAGGAGGAAAAAGAAAAAACAAAATTGCTTTTGGAGCGTTTGAAAGCTCTGGAGGTAAGAAGCACAACAGTTTCACACATAAAAGACCACCCTTCCCCCTGCCTCATTCATTTATTGGCACTGAATCACCCTGTAGTATTAATCTGATCTTTCACAGTTCACCTGATTTCATGTTATGGGGTATTTTTTTTTTACATTTCATTTACCAAGGATGAACAAGAGGCTTAGAGTCACTAAAAGGATCCCTCTCTAATGCTGAGCATCAGATATCTTTAAAAGGAACTTAATACATTATTTTAATTCCTTTGAGACCATTTAATAAGAAAAATTGGTTTTACTCATTTTGTTTCAATTATTAATATTGCAAGACTAATGTAGGTGGTTTAACAACTGTCATAAAACTAGTTTTGCTCCATTGTAGTTTATTGCTCAGTTTTTAATTGCTGGACTGCTTGCTTGGGAGAGCTCAGGCCTTTTTACTGCCAGGCTGCGGAAAATCTATTTCCTTGTAGACCACACGGAGAACTGCACACTCTACATTTTGAGTGCATTTCTGGAAAATTAGGATCTGCAAAATAGTGCACCTTGTGGTAGCTTCAAACTAGAGGAAAATTTTCAACGTGTTCTTAGGCAGCCATGGACAAGGTGCAGCTAAAACTGTAACCACAGTATACATGAACTTATTCTGTGCTCCTTGATAGAAGCGTGGGCTTCAATGTCTATGAAAAGATAAGATTGCATATTTTAATCTAATTTTTAACTACTAAAAAGTCATATTTTTGACCTTTCTAATGTTTCCTCCCTTCTCTTCTGCTCAAGCATTTATGTAGCATTACAGGTATGGATAAATGAATGCCTTAGAAGGATCTGAGTGACATTTTGCCTGTGTAGGGTATTGGTAGACAAAGATTTGTCACTGAGCCTATACATTTTTGTTTAAGCTCTTTTACATGATAATTTTTGGGTTGAGTTGTACTCTGATCAGATTAAAACCCTGGGATTTTTTTCTTGAGGACTTTGTTAAAAGTAAAGCATGAACAATTACAATCAATCCTGTTTGGATCTAAATACAGAATCTGAAGTCTCAAAGGTATAGGCAGTCTCTGCAATTTTACTTTAAAGTCTTAGACTGTTTGTAAAATAAACACATGTAATTTTAAATAACTCTAATTTTGCCCTGGGGAAAATAACACATGCTACTAAGTATTTAAGATGGTGAAACTCTAAAAAAAATGTACAGTTTAATATAGTCTTGCTTTATCTGTTGATGGAGAATGTAGGTTCCTTGTGATCCTTTATTTCCAAAATATGCATGATTTCTGCTTGCTTTGCCTCATTCTTAATCAGTCTGCATGACATTTACAGTTCTTTGTGTCCTCAGTTGGTAGCAAGGTGTTCAATAATGGCACAGCCTTTATCAGTTGTGACAAATTCCCCAGATACAAAATGTAGCACTAAGGATAGGTGGGATCTGGTTCAGGAAGGGCAGTGGAGACCTCTCCTCACTGGTGTCAGTGTTGTGCAGTGGTGTGTTCAAAACCACATATTAGAGAGTGCCAACACTTGAAGGATTAACCTACAGAAGTAGTGTAAGGAGCTATCAAAGTAGAAAGATGAACTCCAGAGCCAACATTAATTGTGATCCAATATAATCAAAACAAAGTGTTGTTAATTGTGTGTTGTTTATGTATTTTTGCTTTATTTCTCTCTTGAAGAATATAAATTGTAATGTCAAAGACTGTATGGTTTATTAATTAAAGACTTTTTTTAAAGTTACATGCTATTAGCAGTTCTAATTCTTTACTATTTTCAGACTAATTATTCTAAATATTTCATTAGTCTATCTAGAAAGGAACAGAAAATTACTGTTTGTTAGTTTTTGTGCTGTGGGTGTCAGGATCTTTAATCTTACTTTACGTGATTAGATGTTACTGAATTAATGAAATCAGAAAGGCTAATAAAGTGCTTACTAGAGTCAGTCCTCCATCTGTGCCCTCTAGAATCTGAAGACTGCCTATAAACAGCAGCTATTGAAAATAATAGTCAGAGTGTGTGACCTAATACATTAATATATATTAATATGTATAATATATATAATATACATAATTTCATTAATATCAACACTGTTAAGAAAATTTTCATATCTCTTCCTATTAGCTTGTTTGTTGCTCAAGTGTAGCTCATGACAAGCTGGTCTGTTAGAGCACTGTAGATTTATTCCATCCTCTTCACCTGTGTTCACTGGCCTGTTGCTTGGGTGAGCTTCTCTAAAAGCTTCTACAAAGGCACATGTATTATAAATTTACATTTATGCGCATGTATATAAATGTATGTGACAGTGCAAGTGATGTGAAGTTTTTATTCTATAAAAGTTTAGATCCAGCAGGTAATTTTTTTTTCTGGTTAATACCTTCCCTTGGCTGATCACATAAAAATTTGGATAAGTCTGAGCTAATTTTTCAGTGAATGAAGTACCAAAAGAGAAAAGCAATCCACCAGCACAGGGATAAATGGGCAGCTCTTCCAGCACATATGCAATATAACAGATTATTTAGTTTCTTTTATTTGGAATGTCTGTATGGGAAAATAACTCCTGTTCCATACATAGATCAAATTGCTTCTTCCCTTCCTGGAGTACTGACGTGGTACATGTGGGGTACGTGGTGGTTTTCTTCAGGAGTTTCTGTGAGTGGGACAAAACCTGTAGTCATCCTGGTCAGCTGGATCTGGAGCAGGAAATCTAAGAATGAGAAAAGGGACAAGGCTTCGGTTGCACAGAGAACTTTCTTTAAATAACTTCCATATCATGGGAGTTGTATTTAACATTCTTTCTTTTTTTTTTTTTTTTTTTTTTTGCTGTCAATTGTATTACCAAAGAAATTTCAGTAATACCTTTTATGTCTTATTAACCACTGTTTATCCTAGAAATTTTCTCACTGAACAATACATGTCAGTATAGTAAAGTATCTCTCTAGTCAGCCCAAATGAAAGCTATCATATACTTTGATAAGAGATATCTACACATATTCTCCCATTGCTCCTTTTGCCTGTAATTTCTTTTTACATCCTTTGTCATTTACAGCAAAATCTATTTCCACTCTACTGAGTGATAAATACGTTACGTTTCTAATCAAGTGAAACAGATGACAAATAAAAAATGGTTCACACTATCTTCTATCCCATTTTACATAGTTGAAATTAATTGTGATTTCCTGGATATCAGAATTCCTTTGTGCCTTCAGCATTTTTAGTTGGCTTCTCTTGAAATGCCATTTAACTTACTTCAGCAGTTATGATCAAATGCCTTCTAACTCTTGCAAAGAAAAAGAAATTCTCTGATATCTTCTCTGTGTATTTGGAGTGCTGCAAAAGATGAAATATTAATGAAATATGGGGAATAACATATGAACTCAATGGTGGAATTTCCTTTTTTTAATTCTTCTTTCATCACCAGAAGAATTGCAAATTTTTTGTTTATAAATTGTAAGCAGAAATATACAAAAAATGTAATTTATTCTGGACATGCATCAACCCCCATTCAGCAATTCCAGATTTTTTCACAATTTTCACAATTACAGTAAAAGAATAATGTTGTATTTCCAAAGTCATAGACATACAAGTAGGAGATTTTTCACAAAGCCCTAATTTGCTCTCCTGGGTATGTTAGGTGTTATATGGATTTTCATTTCAAGATTGTCTACTATCTCTTTTTTCCAGCAAGAACAATTTACACATTTACAGTCCACAGAGGAAAGCTTTAAGACTATTCGATATTAGACAAACAGTGTCTGTAAAGGCCTTAAGAGTGTCCCAGAGCTTTGTTAGCCAATATGGAGCTAGGGGTTCTCTGCCCCAATTTAACCTCAAATGACTGAAATACAAGCACCAAGCACCTGCATAATTGCAAGTGATTTAAACTGATATACAGCATTAATGTCAGTCTTAATCTAAACATGTCTGTAAAAGCTATAGTTACTTTGATTTTAAAAATTTAATCAGTGATAAATACTGTGTCAGCTTTGAAGGCTCATTAAAGTCTGTCATTTGCACAGACATTTATGCAGTAATTCAGTATGTATTAACTGTGTCTGACTCTGAGAAATGTTCCACCTCTTCCGGACTTCCTTCTTTGCAACTGCAGTAGTGCAACTTGCTTAAAGAGAATTTGCTTTTGGCTGCTCATGAAGAAAGTGAGCTGTCTGGGATTGCTCCGGGCTAAATGACCAAGGAGTACTTAGTGCAGGTTGCATTGGACAGTGCTTTGCTTTGACAGTAAAGAAGGGATTTTGTAAGATGCATGAAATTTGTGGATGGTGTCCTCTGATACTCTTCATGTCATCCCCTTCCCTCAAGAGGAAAGGGGAGTGTGAGACTGGATGAAGACTCAGGAAGAATGGGTTCAGTTTCCATCTCAGCTGCAGATTTCCTGCATCCTCAAACAGTCCAACTGTTTGTGCCCTGGTAGCACACCTGTAATCAGAAGAGGTGGTTTACCTGCCACAGCCTGGGACAGTGCACAGTTAACACCTTGTTAAAACCACAGTATTTGCATTCAAATTAAAATAATCATTTCCAACAAAGAGGAGGTTCCCCTGGTTTGCTGTGTATCCCCTTCCTCCTCTGCAATTGGCACGAGTTCTATTGGCCTCAAAAAATACGGATTGAGGGCTGTTCCCAACCTGGCTTTTTTCAGCAAACCACTGGGGTAGCATTAGATTGTAACCTTGAAGTTATCGAATGAAAAGCCTAATTCATGTGTGAAAATCTCATTGCTTGCGGGTGAGTGAGACTCAATGAAAGTTTCAGTAAACTAAGCTGCAGTAGAAGTGGTTTCTGCTGGGGCAGAATCATGAAATCACTCTAATTTTAATTAATGAATTTTGCCCTCTTGCCCTTTGCAGTTCGTCATAGAAAGATGTGTTTTGTTCTAATAAATTGAGCTTTGGGAGAAAACCCACTCAGGATAATAAGCTAAATGTTCAAATATATTAGAGGGGTAATTTCCCTTGTATCATCACCATTAAACAAATGAGGAAGTATGTCAAGTATTTCCGATATAATGTTTTTACTACTCTGCAGAGGGAGAAAGACATGATAGCAATGAACTATGAACTATAAAAAAGAAATATGAGGAGGGTACATAATTCCTCTGAGTGGATTGAGAAGATAACTTTGAATGGGATGCTGGTGATTTTTATTTGGCTTTTTATTTTCTCTTCTTTATTTTTTAAAAAATTATTTTCCATGTATTGCAATGTAAAATGGTAAGAAAACTAATAATTATTTTCTTTTCCATGGAAAGAAACACACCATATGCAGGCATGAAGAGCCCGAGTTTCTGAAAATATCTGTGAGGAAAGACTTCTTGTTTATTGAAAGTCAGCTGATTCCCTGGTATACAGGCAATGTGAATCACTTGACTTAGATGCAAAAGAGGAAAAATCATGAAACTTTTAAATATTTTGTAGCAAGATTCTAAAAATTTTGCAGCAACCAATCTTGTTCCAGCCAATGTGTTTAATCTGATTCAGCCAGAAGCCTCTTCTTAGCCTAATGCCTTGGCCATCCATGGAACTAGATTAATTATGCTGATTTGTCACCAAAGACCAACCTACTTAATTCTAATTACTGGATTATTTTACTTTTAAATCTTTTCAGTAGGAGACTTTTATAATTAGTTTTCTGAACTGTACCTAAAAACAATTCTGTTTTTTTATAGGGAGGGATCAGACAATGAGGCAGGGAAAGTCTTATTTCTAGACTTACACAGTGGCTGATAATGAATCAGCACGGAATTGCATCACTGGTTTCAAGACCAGCCCAGTTTATTCCAGCTCTTTCCAGATAACAGTACTGGCAAACTGCTTCAGCTTTCCAATAACTGAGTAAATTTTAAATTAAAATCAAGCTGAATGTTTTCTATAACCTGTTGATGCTTGAGCTCATCTACTGTAGGTCCTCAGTGGCTCAGGTGGTCTTTGGGATGCAAATCTCATGGCTGCTATCTGTTTCTCCTTGCCTTTGTGCCCTGGGGTGCTTTTCTCCTGCTGTCTGCCCTCACCTGCTCCTGCTGAAGTCCTCAAAAGGACGTCCTTCCCAGATGCTTGTACCCCTCCTGCCAGTTCATGTCTTCCACTGTGGCTTTTCCAGCCATCCCATGAGGGTGTGAAGCTCCATAGCTGGCACAGTAATATCCCTGTTGGGATGCTACTGAAAGTAACATCCTCATATGGATGAGGACTAATAGAAACCTCTTCCAGGCAGACAGTTCAACTCAGTGTGTGGTGGGTATTTAAGAGAAGAGGATGTATTTGTTGCAGACATGTAAAATATTGATGTTTCTATTTTTCTCTCTCCCTTTATGTTTTTTTTTTTCCCTAAGCCAGTTGAAATTCACGGCAATTTCTTTTTTGGCATGGAAGAATCAAGATGATCTAGTAGGGATATGAATTTACAACAAGGGTGTTGAAAATAGCTCTGCCCACTGGATGTAAGAAGAGCTGTTCAGATTTACTCTGTCAGTGCTGTAACCATTTCCTGCTATCATTAGAGACAGATTTCTGATCCACTGTTCACCAAACAGTTCCAGCTCCTGAAATAGGAGAATGCCTTAATATAAATAACTGTATAATATAAGTCATTGTCTTCATGGTCCAAGAGGTGTAGAGAAGGCCATGCTTATCTGCATTTTTCTCACTATTCAGTTCAATGAGAGCTTAAAATGCTTTCTAAAGTCAAAGAAATTGATTTTAAAGAAAGGCCGTGGTGCCTCCTGGGAATTTTAGTCTGAGTTACAAATGGTATTGTTTTCTTTTCTGACTGAGTCTAAGGGAAAATAAAAGAGTATCAAATTGCATCTCCTATGACATACCATGGCAGTGGTTCAGAAGTTAAATGTTTTGGGTCACAACATGCAGAGCTTCTGAGTTTCTGGTACGTGTTGGACAGGTAAAAGCTTCCAGATCAACTCTCGGTTTTTTACTCTGAGATACCCACAAAGCACTAATCTATTGAAATTTGCTAATTCAGCCAAGTGCTCAACAGAGTATGCTTCAGCTATTATTCCTGTTCTGTTGTGACTTAAAACAGTGTTTAACTGTTTTGAATGTGTCCTCGTGTCATACCCCATCAACTACTCGTGAATTTTGCTGCGTATCAGAATTTTTCTCCTTTAGTTTTCTCATGCAGTAAACAGGCTTTAATGAAAGCTACTTTCCAGCATCAGTGCTCATCACAAACACCAGTGTGTTCCAAGGCACACAGGAAAGGAGTGAGTAACTTGTGCTGTTCCTGATTTCTTCCTTCTCAAGGCAGAGTGATATAAAATGCTCTTTTCCAGGGCAGTAAATCCAACATCTTTCAGGTGGGAGAAAACACAATATATGCCTATGTCTTACATGCAATTTTTTTACTTCACATTAATATTTTAGTCAGGGTACTGTTTAGAATATCTTTTAGTTCACCTACTGTAGTGATTTTTTCCCCTAAATTTTGGTGCATGCTGCTGTGAAAATTATAGGTAAACTATAGAATCCTCAAGACAATATACTGAGATCTGGAAACTTTATTGAAACAATGAGAACAGAGATAAGCATTTAATGTTCATTTTACCACAGCCAAATGGAATAACATATATTGTAAGAACCAGGTTATAAATTATTTTTTTCTATGATTTTCCGAGTTCCAGTCCAATGGCTCTTGTCTTACAGAGAAAGCTCTGTGGTACTGATGCCTTTTCCTGGTCTTAAAATCAAGAGTCAAACATGGTTAGAAGGGAAAAAGGGATTTTACCTTGGTATTTATTTTAAGGATCCTTAGGTGCACATGTCCAGGTCATATGCATCGAGATGCACCCCGCAATGCACACCTCCAAAAGATCGGGTATAACATTATAGGTTTTACTAATTAGCATATCAATCAAAAATTCCCCAATGAGAGGCTCAAGTGAGACCCCCTCCCCAAGGAGCCTTCCCCTGGATGGTTCTACCTTAGTTTACAGAATGTGTTCTGGAGAGGACCTTGGGGTCTGGGGCACACTGATCCCTAGCTACAAAGCTTCTAAAATGTTTAGTCTCCTAGCTGAACAAACAAGTCCAAGGATGAAGGCAAAAAGCACTAAGAATACAGAAGTTGTAAAAAGGTATAAAAGGTAAAAAATCATCATGGCATCATTTTCCCCCTTTTAGAGACTAACAAAACTCTACCTTGTCTAGTCTCTACTCTATTCTTTACTCACAGAACCAGTTTATACAACCGGCTGCTCCACAGGCAATTACACAGATCATAAGTACAATTACAGCTATTATGAATATTTCTTTCACCCAGGCCCAGTTTGGTAACCATGAGGTGAGGGTATCAAAAATATTATCAAAATTTAAGGTGTTATTTCTAGAAGCTACTTCATGTAGAATTTGAGTTCCCTTCGAAATTTCATCCAAATCTTTCTTAATCCTTCCATTTTGGTCCACATAAGAACAACAGGTGGTATTGACAATAGCACATACACCTCCTTGTGTGGAAAGTATGAAAGTACTTAGTTTGCTAACACAACAGTCTTTGAATGGTTCATAGAGTTCATTCTAGAATAGTTCATTCACAATAGAGGGTTGAATATGGCCACAAGAATAATGATTTGGTGCCAAGAGGTCTGAGGAATAGGTGTAGTTGGCGAAGAAAAGGTAAGTCACAGAAGTCAAGGAAAATCATCTCGGTTTTATTAAACCTGTCAGATTTTCTCTATTGAAATGAATGTTAACTGCATTCTGCACACAGTCCTCGCTAGGTTGCAGTGAAGGAATCTGCTATTTCTGTCTGCCTCTTATAATCTAATGATAGTTTTTCAGTGCCCTTCTTTCCAAGTGTGGTGCCCTCTTGCAGATAATCGGCAGTTAATGTAACTCACCTTTTTTAGCAATCAGGCGCGTGGTACAATGTAAAATCCACTCTCTCTGGTGAATGGAATGAGATTTTCCAACCCTGTGTTATAGATCTAGGTGGCTGTGTTTATCCCCACACATCTATCATTTTGGAGAGTGAGGCTCAGGAGTTTTTTAAATAGTTTCTCTCAGCTGTGCACTCTGAGCCTGGCTCTCCACAAGCCCTTTCTGTCAGCCTGCTAATTACTCACAGTGGCAGTTGTTTCAGAGGAAACCTTCTATGTGACAGAGATGTTTAGAATCATGCCCTATATTTTTAATTTACATACTAATGCATGCAATTTAGCTGACAGTAATGACAGTTCTACAGTTCATAAACTAAATACATAGTTGCAGTTCATTTCAAACTAACATTATTTTAAAAAATCTGAGTATTCTGTGGACATTCTCCACTGGCTGCATAGGAAATCCTGATTCATTTACCTCAGCTGTTAGAGCTGAATCCCTTGCAACTCTTACATAGTAAAATAATTTCTCTTTACTGACCTTGAAAATGCTTCAACAGTAATGACATCTTCATGGCAATGCACTGTTTCTTAATTTGGTGGTGATTTCCTTTTTGTTCATCTTATAGAAATACAGCATTGGAGATTATAGCAGGGATACTGGGGAGGTATACTTACACTGATACACTGGAATTACGGGCATTGTGCTGAATTCTAGCCTGTGAGGGTTGGCTTCTGTGTTGGGAAATGCTTAACTACACATGTGAAATCTCTATGATTAACATACTCTTGAAATTCGATATTCACTGGCTTTATTATGCAGCTAATTTGATAGTCCACAGCAGAAAATACCCAAAAGATTATATTTAGGTCTGCTTAATCTGTCATGGTGACAAGCACAGATTTTAAGATTAGTTATAAATATATAGAGAGGATAGATAAATCAAAAGTGGAATAGTCTGACATCAGTCCATTATGTGTGAAACTGATTTTTGCTGATGGTTCTGTAGATACCTGATTATCACTAAGTAAGGGTTGAATTTCAGTGCATAGTCAGAAAAACTATACATGGATACAATATAGCCTCATGTGCTGTATGTGGATAGCTACATGCACATTTTACTGTACCCTTGTCTCTTTCAGATGCTATTAAATGTCAAGGAGAGTTTTGTTTATTCATAAGGACATGTGGTTTTTTTGCTGTTTGTTTTTGGTTTTTATTACATGTTTTCTCATATTCCCCACCTCTTCCAGTTAAGTTGTCTTTCTCCATATGGGGTCAGATCCTCCATTTTTTTTCACCTTAGGCTGAGCACCATTCCTCTGCTTCCCACGTGGGACAGCCAAAGCAGGTCTCTGCCCAGGACAGCTCCTGCTCTGCCCTTCAGGAATGTACAGCTCTCACCTTCCCATGCAGTCCAGGAGTTGCCATCTGACCTTCCTGACCTCTGGGCTCGCATGCAGGTGGAGACGTGGTTACCTTGCCTGGCAGGGCTGGCCAGCTCCATCTGGGATCTACAGGCGCATAATGCCATCTAGAGGGCAGAGCTTCTTCCCTTCCCACAGGAAGACCTGTGATCCCTGCTGGCCTTCCATCACATGTGCTGACAGTGCTCGTTCATCTTTGTGATTCATGGGTTTTCCTATTCCTCTTCTGGGTAGTGTGTACTCAGACAGGGCCAAGACTTGGCAATAATTTAGGAGAAGGGCTCCGTTGGTGATTACAGGTGTTTCCCTTTAACAAGCCTGCAGGTTTCCTTCTTGTCTTCAGTCAAACAGTCTGTTCCTCCAGAAAAATCCTCCTGATTTTAAGTGTTCTGGGTCTTAACATTTAAGTTCTTCAGGAAAAAGTCATTTAAAATAGAGGAAGCAGGTAAGACCTGAGTTTTTCATTCAGCTTTTTGTTAAACTCTAAGAAGTACTTACACATTGGCTACTTTGCTAGACAAAATCCTCTGTGAAGTTATTGCAGCAACAGTTTCAGCTCAGCTGAGAAATGGGTATGAGGGTTGTGCTGCTGTGTGTTTAAACAGAAGTTTAGGTGTTTTCCTGTAGTGCATCTGTCGTGCTGCAAGACTTGGTTAGCATTTTTCTTAACAGTTAATGCTAATCTGGAAATGAGCAGACGCTTTTCAGTGAAGAGATCATGGGGCTGAAACAGCTGAAGCTTCTCCTTAATTGTCTCCAATAGCTCCTCCTTTCTCATCTTTTGAACCTTATGGAGTTTATATATTCAGACCTTAGACAGGTGTCAGAGAAAAGCCTGTTGCCTGCTCCTTGGTAATTTCCTTCAGTCCTATTTGATGTCATCATTCTTTAGCTGCTGTTACCAATAATGACCATTGTAATATTCTTTTTCTTAAATACAATGAGCGTTCTTTCTGTAACCTTAAGTCTGATCTGTATCATCACAAAAAGGATTTTGTTAGACATTGAAGCATCTCCCCAGTGCCGTGCAGAGATTACTGTTACACATATACATGCATAAATTTGATTCAATTAAGGTAGGAGGTGTGAAACAGAGAAAAAGGCTCTGTTGCAAGCTTTATAAACAGCATCATCTTTTTATATAATGCCCTGCCATGCAAAGTAGTTCAGGTAGCAGAAGCAGTGTCACTGCATGAAGAAGCTTTCATTTGAGCTAATTAGCTCTTCTTGAGAACCAGAGTATTGGCCTCAGTAGAACGATGCATGAGCAACCTGAGCCAGCCTTAGCAGATCTTTGCAGATAGTGTTGACATAACTCCATTTTTAAGGGAACAATTTGTGTCTTCCTCTTGGCTCCTCTTGCTGTGGCACAATATAGGATTTTCTCCATTCCAGTGATGGTTGTCTTTATACTCTTTTTCTCAAATATTTAGCCCTTTGAAGTGACCCCAGGATAACTATTCAAAATTTTACCCAATTAGATGAGTAAAAATAAGTGTTCTTAGTTCATTGTAAAAAAGAACTTTGCTAGTATTAGGCAAAACCTGTATTTTTCACAGAGACATTGAATAGAAAGAAGAGATGAGAATTGCTCCTGGCTTTGAGCAAGTGATTTGCCTCACTGGTGACATCTGCCAGGCAGGAATATTTCCCAATTGCAGGCCAATCTGACAGAACAGTAATGTGATCAATTCTAGATATATGTGACATTGCATAGTATTTCATACATCGATTTATTTTCGTTCTTTTCTCTGCCTTTTCCCTTTAGGCCAATTGATTAATCACTGATCCTGCTCCTAAACAGGAGCTTGGAATGAGAGAACAGCAACATTTCCTCATCGTTGATACCAGTGTTACTGTATTTGGCTATCAAATTTAGACATGTGAAGGTGGGTGCAGTTCCAGTGGCTGCACTTGAGCTGAGTTTAATTATGTATGATGTGACTTTGGCTCATTCTGCAGATCAGGGCTGGGCTGTTGGGCTGCTGCTGCTGTGCTTTTCATGCCTGAGCTTCTTACTGGGGCACCACTGAATGCCATCAACTTTGACCTAAAATATGTGCCATATGAGACTGTGATTGTCAGCCAAACCTTGTTTTTTAAGAACTTCTGGTTTGCCACGTTCTCCCAAAGTTGTAGCCTAAGGCCTTTCTTGGACCTCTTAGAATGTAGTTTGCAAACAAATGGAAGTACAAAGAACAAAATCTGAGACAAATTGTGTATGCTGAAGAGCAAGGTTAAGTTAATAATTGAGAAAGACTTTAATATAACACAGGAGCACTTAAAAATATATAATTACAATACAATTTGCTTTCTGTGTAGCTGGATTGAATGTATATGTTTCTGTGCAGGTTTTTATTTTCTGTTTTCATAATGTACAAAGCTATAAAAATATGCAAGTAGAAAAATGCCTCTGGCACATCTCTCTTGTGTGCAGGAAAAAGTTCCCAACAGACCTGTCTTTTACTTTGGTATTGTGGGATATGATTTTGTCCTGGCAGTGGACTGCCTTAGGGCTTCCCTATTAATTTAGGGAGATATCCTGTTATAATTGTGTGTCTGCCTTGGGAGCACTGCAGTGTAACAGGAGCAGATCCTCAGAGTTGTGCTCTGTACATTTTGGGGAGTCACTCTGGCTGAGCTCCAGGAAAGCCCAGCAGCAGCTGCAGTTCCTCTTCCCATTTCCTGTAAAAGAAACCCAGTCCATTGGATCCAAGGCCACACCACGGTTTGAGCTCTTATCTGGTCACTGTAATGATCAGAAAAATCACTGGAGATCTGGACACTCACAGCTCATCCAAGCCCAAAATCCAATGTGGATGGACCTGATGTCAGCCAGCTCAGTAGGAGACATTTCATATAACTCGTTAGGATCACAATCAGGTGCTGCCACATCATTTTCCACAGGATCCTCATCCCATCTTCTCTAAGTGAGCACAGTCTGCACAGGGGAGAAAAAGCCAGACACAACTCCAATCTGCTGAATCTTTTAAAAGGCAGAATTTGAGGCCTGGGCTGTTGCTCTTTTAGGCCAAATACAATTACTCTGCAAATTCACTCTAAAAGATTAAAAATTAAATGAATCAGAACTTTCAATTTAACAAATGTCACTGCAAAAGCCACATGTTGCTGTGTGGAGCAAGGGACATTGCCCGATTCGTGCGGCGCCTGTAAGAACAAAAGAGAAGAATGTTCAAAGCTCTCAGGAGAAACACGGTGATATTTGCAAATAGAGTTTCATTTCAGCTAGCTGGAAATGAGCAGTAATTTTGTGATTCAGGTATTAGGAGTTGGCTACTGGCTACAAAACAATTGCTGCACGTTATGTGGCATTCGATGCTCTCCATAACACAGCACCAATACCTGTCCTGCTCCACTCGGCTTCACGACTCCTTAGCTGGGAGGGACAGAAATAACTGAGGCCATCAAGAGAAGTTCATTTTGAAATACCTGGGGAGGTTGACTTATGGGTGACTTCTGATGAAGAGAGTGGAATTGCAGGAAACATCGCCTTCAGGAATAACTCAGTGCTCCCATGTAGTTAAAACAGGAAAACTTGTTATAAATTTATGTTGCGAAGTGTGAAACAGTCGACGTTAATAGCTTATTGTGGTGGAAAGCTTTTAACTTGAAGTCTTTAAAGGAACAGAGTAAAATGATTCAGCATAGGAGAAGGAAAAAAATATATTTTATATTTTATTATGTTTAAAAATACTTTGTGGCAGTATCAATTATACCATCACATAATTTTTAAGTCTATTGCATAGTATAACAAAGAAAAGTCATTCTTTTTCTCATAATTCAAATAAAAAAAAGCGGAAGGGGCATTTTTTAAAATGGAAAACCAGTTGTATATGCCATTTTTTCCATTTCAGAAAAACTCATACATGTTTCTTTGGAAAAGAAGAAAAAAAGATTTCCCCACTTGCATAGCAGAGAACTGGTATGAGTTTCCCATCACCCAACCAGTGCATGTGACATTCAAGCATATGGAATCAGTGTTTTCCACACTGTCAGTTTAAATCATTTTATTTCATAATTACTTTTGTTTGAACTAAATGAAGGAACTTAGGATAAATAATTAGGAAAAAATATTTCTTGATAAATATTCAGCATCCACTTTCTCTGAAGTCAGAGCAAAACATCTGCTCTTTTACCTTCCAGTGAGATCCAAAATAATTGGGTATGGGATACATTTGTGTTGTAGATTATACATTAAATGAGGGGACAAAAAGCAGGAATGCAGTAAAGTCTGAATATTTTGTTTCTATCCTCAGCCCCCATGAGCAAACTCAATTGCTTAATTTCCTTGGGGGAGTGGAATGGGCAAGTGGGGAGGAGGCTGGTGTTGGTGTTCCTTGAAGACAGTGCCAAATTGAGCTCCAGATTTTTACTGTTTACTATCATTTAATTGCAGCCCTTTGGTTCAGGTACATTGAGCAGCCTGGAAGCACCAGTTACAGCATTAAAGCCATTTTTTTTTCCACTGACCTGTGAAATTATATTTTATTTTCAGTCCAATGTTATTCAAAAAACCCATAGAAAAGTTACTTTAGAGAAGAGCTGCTCTTGATAGAATTTCTAGAAATTAAAAAAAAAAAAAACCTGAATACTTTATGTAATCCTTGTCTTCCTGATACTTAATTTCAAGGTTTTCTACCTGTAAAGGCAGTTTGTCCCTTGGTCTTCCTCTTCCATACTCACTTCCCAGAGCCAAGGATCAGTAATAGCATTTCAGTATTTTCTCTGAGCATCTCAAAGACAAGAGGGGAGAAATAGGAAGTGTTTCTGCTGGGATAAAGTGGCCCAGAGATTAATTTTCATATAGAGATCTGAAATGCCCTATTCCTTTCAAGCTCCCCATTAGATGAACCTTGAAGCTGAGTGTGCTGCTCAGGTGTGGATAATGGAATCACAGAAAGTACAAAATTGTCACGGTGTCAGTGAGCTCATGGTCGAAATTGCCCAGCTTTGAAGGATAACTCATTTACAGTAAATTCTAAAGTGGTCTTTCTTAGTGCTTGAAAAACTGTCTTAAAATATATGAGTCTTCCTCAAGATCTGAATTTAAATAAAAAAAGAAAAACTAAAAGCAAAACCTACCTTTTAAAAGGTAAAAAAATTAAATTTTTTAAATTTAAAAAATTTAGTTATTGGTTTCAATGTGACTCCTAAATTTGATAAAAGTCTTCTCCAAAATGTTTCCCTGCAAAGCAAAGCAAATATTTTCTTTGCAAATGACTGCATTGTAAGTTTTGTATTGAGCTTAAGCACTGGGTTTACAGATAGTCAATGGTTTTCAAGTAATCTTTACTAATAATTGCTATAATCAAATTTATCAAGTAATTATTATTTCAAAGAGCTAGAATTTCAAGAAAAATTGAAACAAATGCAACTGACCAAATGTGATGTGATTGGCTCCTAAAAGAGGTTTCAGTGCAAAGATACTTAGGTATGAGTCACATACAATTAGATATTAACCACAAAATGCCATTTCAGATTAATCAAGTCCACACCACTTGCCTTTATCTGTCTGTGTTAATTGTAAGAATCTTAGTTTGACTCACAATTTCAGGATCTCAGACCTTTTTTCATGGAGCAGGGATTTTTTCTTTTATAGAAGAAATAACTATCTGTGAATATTACATGAGGAAGCACAGTCAGTCTGTCAGGGTGAAATGCTCTCTGCTTTTAGGGACAGCAATTCTGTAAGGAAAAATCACTTAAAACAAGAAGGGGGAAAAAAAGGATGTGGTGGGAGTCTTCGTGGGGCTTTTGGCTCCCCATGCTTGTACCTCTATGGTTTATCAAGTGCATGTGTGTTATATAGACCATGTCTTTAGGAAATATAGTTGTTTGCTGCCTCTCTCTGTTTATTCAGACCTCTTCTAATCCTGGTCCTCAAAAAATGTTTTATATGTGCTCGTTTGGAAGAAATTTTTGGGAAACAAAAAAAGACATTCTTCATAAGTTTAACCCATTTGTGCAAAGGCCTGTATTGACAGTGCTTTACCAGTGGAAATGTTGAGAGTCTATTATTATCTCTGTAAATACTGGTAGAATTTGCTGTTTTCTCCAATTTGCATGCAGGTAAACATACAACACTATTATTGATATATCTGTTAGTAGGAGCCTGGGTGATTATTTGCTTGGAGATAAGCCTGTGCTTATAATGCCGTCTGTTTCGCTAGATGTATTCCTAACCTTCTCTTTAAAATGTCAACTCCAAACATTTCTGTGGTGTCAGAAGGGAAAATGTTGTAAGTTTTAAAGGTTTGTAATTCTTAACTACTTTAGAGTTAACTGGAAGAAGAAAAGACAAATACTGTCATTCAGTTGAAAATTTCCAGCCCAGATTTGGGGCGGGGGGCAGAATAAAGGTATTTTACAGAGGAATTCCCAGGAATATGAGGTTTGCTTTAGTCATTTTTAGGACACAGTCTCATCAGCAGTGTATGAATCTCATTTGGTTCTGGTTTGTTTGATTCAGGTCTTGAAGTTTATACATTTATCCAGTTTGAGTAGATTTGAAGGATTAAATTCTAGTTATACCCTTCTTTCCAAAGGGAGGCTCCCTCATTTAGGTTGAACACCCGTTGTTTCTTCTTGTTTGAACTGGGAGTAGCTCAGCAGAGAGGGAAAGATCTCTGTGGTTATGAGCCCTATCCAGGACTGTGGGTGGGAATCCCTTCGTGCAATCTGCTGAAAATGTGCAGATAAATGAACAAGTTCTGGGTTCTGATCTCTGACAGCATGAAATCAACACAAATTTTAAAACTGTTACCTAATTTCTGCTGTAAATTCATGTTTAAATACATGAATCTGCTAATCAATAATTGATGAGGCATAATAAGAAGTTGCACAGACCTTGGGCTGCTTTTTCTTAGCAACATTTAAACCCAAGGAGTTTTTGGTAGCCTTAAGTGGTTAGTTTCCTGATGTTGAATAAGTATCTTCTGATTTCTAGCATACTTTAGAAGGTCGTACTGCTTTCTGTGAGTCTACAAACCCATGGGTAGCACAGTTATAGCACAGCATGGCCTGGGAGGTAGACGGCTTTTGAGATTTAATACAGTTTTGTGGCAGTAAAGAATTGAAAAAATATTGCTGAAGTTGTGAATTGCAAGAATGATCCCCACCAGTGCTGCCCAGTAAGGTTTAATGTGGCCTTTTTATAGACAGAATTATAATTGACACTTGTATAGTTCTGTGCTTTATTATTTAGCATCACATATGTATGACTTTCGTGCCATGTTTTAAGTGAATGGGAATTAAACAGTAGCTGAATATTTCAGATAAAATATGTCAAATGTTTTAAGTGGGGTCAAATATAACAGGCTATTGAAAAATAAAACAGAAAATGATCCTACTTAGAAGGCTAAGTGTTTTGAAGAAAGGGTGAGAAGCTGTCATCCTATCACTAATTTGTTCTTTTTGGTTGTTTTGGGAGGTTTTTTTCTCCCATCTCCATGATCCAGAAGAAATAATTAAGACTAGGACATTTGAAAAAAAAATGCACTTTTCCTAAGTATTATTCCACTAAATTCACTGCTTATTGCATCAGTAGCTAGCACTGCCCAGGCTCAGTGTCCTGGGGATGTGGGGCCAGGGAGCAGAGCTGTTCAGCAGGGGCATACTCTGTGGTTGCCCAGTGTTGATCTGTTGTGGAAAAAGTGTAAAGGACAAGGTGGAAACATCCAAATGTTGACAGGTGGCCTTGAGGTGCAGCTCCCATTTTACTCCTAGCAAAGAGCTGTCTTTACTAATATAGAAGGCACTGGAAAGTAGCCAGTGGAAATGCTGTTACAGTGGTAGAATTAAATTAAGGCTTTTGTTGCTACAATTACATTGATTTAAAAGCACAAATGTGATTTTCAGTTCTTCTGACCAGCATAAGTATGGTGTTAAACTTTCCTCTGACAATTTGTTGGATTAGTCTTTCAAAGGACAAATTTTCTGCATAACAGGGACAGAAAAATGCAAAAAGTTCCCTGTGACCAATGACACAGAGGTGATTCAAGTGGTAAACTCTTCCCAGAACAGCAGCTCACCAAAAATGCTCTAAGGACCTGAGGAAAAAATGCAACAGCATCACTTCTTACCTTGCCAATGACAGCGTTTGACCTCTCATGTGCTGTAGGAAGTTGTGACCACAAAAGTATACAAAATCAGAAGCTGAAAGCAGGAAAAAATTGCTGAGTACATTTGAAGTGCTTGGACAGCCCTTAATACACTGCACTGGGCATGACAAATGAGTGTCTGTGTAAATCAATAAAGCTTTCTGTAAATGGACAAACGGTTTAGTATAAATAACAAAGGAGCGAACCTGGTAACTGTGGAGTAGCATTCTGTCAGGGATTTTAAAGTTCACTGTCATAACTTTGTTCCTCTTGACCTTTATTGATGATACCTTCAGAGCATGCTGAGCTGCTAACTAGACGTACAACCTTTAGACCTTCACCTCCTGTCCATGACTAGGTGATCTTTAAAGGTCCTTTCATTCCAAGCCATTCTATGATTCTGTGATCTCCTCTTCCCTTAGTGCAAAATGCATCATGCTCTCTGCTTTCTTCTCTCTTCCCCCTCCCGTCCTTTTGTTTTGTCTCATCTCTGCAGTGGTTGAGTAAGGAAAACTATCTTCTACATAATTCTCTTTTAGTCACGATTCTCTTTTATTCGTGCATTCTAGTAGAAAATTCAATGTTTTAATTAATTTCATTGTCATTATAAAAGTGCAGAGCATTGTCTGTTGAAGCATCAGGTGTGTAGCCTTTTACTAACTTTGAAACTGTGCTAACAGCTGCCCCAGATGAGAAAATATCTGTGGAAGGGAGAGAAAGCTATTAGCTGACCCAAAGACTTTTTATCATTACCAGGGCTATGTTTTTCATCCTGAGGAAGGAATTAAAATCAGTTGGCAAAGTCTCTCATAATGACTGTGTTAGCAGTGGTATCAATTCAAGGCAGCCTCGGTTTTGTTAAAGTAGTCTGAAGTTTTACCTTTCAAACTGATTTTCTATAAACCCAATCTCTCAGTTCAGAACAATGTTGTCTCTAATTCAGGAAGTTGGAGGCTGCTTAGCATTATCCAAGTCATGACTGAAATCTTTAAATTTTCCAATGTTTGGAGAGACTCTTGTGCAAAATCCTTTCTCCCAAATCGGAATTGGGAGGGACGTCTGTTTTGACATTTTAGGATCCTTGAATCTGTAATGATCCAAAACCAAAATGTACTGATGTTTCATTTGGTGGTAAACTATGCCACAGTTACTGTTGGCTGACTGAATGCTGCTGTACTTTGAGATCTGTCCCCCCCCCCCCGAAAAGATGTGTGTGCCTGAGGTGCTGGTGGCAGGCACTGAGTTTGCCGTGTCTGCTGGGCTGCATCGCTTTTAGTGCTTGCAAGGCTGAGGGACAGAGAAGGATTGTTCATTTCTAAATGTAACATGAAATATACATCAATTCCTAGAGGACAGCTCTGCCTAAAACTAGAAATCTCTATAGAAATCAGTGGCTATCTCAGAAAGTGCTGTTCTCAGGGCTCTCAGTTGCTTGTTCTCAGCAAGCTCAGTTTTCCCTGCATAGTCCCCTGCCAGGTTATGGATGGGATTAGTGGTTGCACTGGGGGTCAGAACTGTCACTGCCCCTGCTTGCCTGCAAGGGTGCAAAAGCTTTCAAGCTGTGAGAAGTGAGAGGGGCTTCTTACTGCAGCGTAGCTTTCTCTAAGTGTGGCCTGAAAATAAAAATGGAAGTAGATTTAATAGCAGCTTCCCTCAAGGAGATGTACTTTGCTTAACTGGCAAAGGAAGCCCAGAATATACAATACGAGAGGCAGGCAGATTCTTTGGAGCAAAAATTGAGCAGCTTTACAATAACATCAAAACCCAGTGATTTCTGTTAAATAAATGAAGGTTTGGATTAGGAGGCATTGTTTTGAGACTGTAAGTGCTACTACAAATTTTCCAAATGAATACTTTCAGGGGAATGAGGATTATTATCAAGTATTTGGTTGCAATGTAGAGTGATTAATGTATCAAGTACTGGTTTTCCCATGTTGTGGGAACTGGCACAGATTCTAAAGTAAAGTCAGTCAAGTGTTCCCTTCTAGTCTGGTCCTCATTACAAAAATGCCAAATAAATAGGCTTGATTTGCTTGGCAATCAAGAAGCACAAAATTCAAGCTAATATTAACTGCATTACATCCTTCCACTACAATTTTGAAAGCAGTGGTGTGAGAATAGGTTTTATTATACAGATGTTCCCACTGTGGGTTGATAAGAGCTGAAATGTAGCATTTATTTATAATACTGTCAAGTTTAGATCTCCTAATTTTGGTAGCCTGTTTGTAATGGAATAGCTTGCTGAAATCAGGGATTTAGTGAACAGATCCAAGAAGATTTAGCATTCCATTTAACAGCATTCCAAAATATAGAGTAAGAGAAGCATGGGGAGCTCTCTCTGTATTTCATATAGTACAAGTGTGTGCTGTAGTTCTTTTACACATTTCTATGTGGAAGCAATCTGCCCAAATTATTTTAGGATAAAATCATACAATATATTTTTATGTTAATGAAAATGAAAATTAAAAATTAAATCCATAAGTATGTCAATATGTGTGAGTGAAAATATGTGCAGACTAATCCTTTAGTGATTGCTTCAAAACAGTAAGAATTTCTTTTGGATGGCATTTTAGGGGGATATTCTTAGAGAAAACATCTGAAAATCTTTAACTCAGAAATATATTTTTATGTAACGAACATCTCTTTATTTTATCAATGAACCTGCAAGAACCTGTCTGTAAAAGCAAACTATGGCCTCTTCAGTCTGGAGGACTATTTACCCTCCAGCTTCTGATTTCTTACTACTGCTTTTGCTTTTGCAGCTTCTTCTTCTACTTTGGTACTTCTGCATCTGCTACTTTTTGCTGCCTCATCTCACAGTGCTCTCTGCAGGATCACCCATAGACTTTTTATAGCCATATGTTGAACCCATTCATAGGTGACATTGTGAAAATATGATGCAGAGCATTTTACCACCTTTGCTGGCTTTAATTGTACCCTGGAGATAAAGTGCAGATTCCGTACAGTTGCTTATTTAGACTTTTAAATAAGTAAACTCTATATGCCCTTGTTTCTTACCACACTTTCACTCTTCAATCTCTTTCAAGATGCTGGATAATAGTGTATGTTTGCTTTTGCTTCCAAGCCTTACTTTTATGATTCAGCTGCAATTGAAATTTTTATTAATGGGCCAATTTAATAGACTTTGGGATTCTTATTTTGTTGATTCATTGACTTTTTTTAACAAGGAAGGGGGAACAGTGCATCTTTCCACAGAGTCTTTCCATACAGCACATTACATTAATTTTCCTCTAAAACTACAAATGTTAACTATATTTATCACTGTTGTTTTGGTAACGACAATTCCTTTGAAACAGCATTTGTTTAAGTTTTATAGGTTGACAGAAGGTTAAAGTAATGCAAGTACTGTAAATTGCATAATAGTTGTAATTATGGGAATGTATTGATTTTGGTGTTATGGTTATGTGACGTGAAGTTATGCATGGGAGGCACAGAGATTTCTAGAGCCATTTATAACTCATAGATTTATATATATATTGCTTTAGTTTCTCAGCCTTTAAGAGAAGAATAGTAGAAACTTGCTCTGATGAAACTTCATCACACTTTAAAAATTTTCTTTTTCCAATACTACAAGAATTCCTAAAGTTAATACAGATATATATAAAAAATACTTTGATTTACTGTGATTTACTTACCAGATTGTGCTATATTGAAGTTTTCACAGTGCAAAAATATGAACAGGGTGAAAATTAAAGACAGATGAAAGGCCCTAATATACAGGAAACTTTATCATATTTAGAATTACATATGTGAGAGAAAAAAAATCTGGCTTCAAGATTGCGTTTAGATGTAGCAAAATACCTCTCACTGTTGAAGTAGGAGGATATTTTTTTCGTAAGTAAAGACTATTACATTTATCTGCTTCAGTTAAAGGGTGTAATTCACCAATGAGCTGTAGAATGACCTGTGCTCCTGGAGTTCCCCACTGCAGAAACCAGGCTTATGAGTTAAAAGTTTACATAAGATTGGCTTTTGTTTCCCTGTGATAGTGGCTGCCTCTGTTTGCATCTGAGTGGTTCGCAGCTATCAAGTTCCCTCTGAACAGAAAAGGGAGAGGAAGAGAAGAGATGTCAATATCTTTTATAGTGTTTCATTGCCAAGTCTATTGCACCTGACAAGATGAGATGGTGGACACACGTGGAATATCTGCTATGATATTGTTCTGGATTGTAATGCATGGTGTGAATAATCTCATAAATGAATGTCACTTCTGGTTTTACTCAAAGCACCAACCTGCAGCAAAATAAATTGTATGGTGCATTTTATTCTGGATCTTGAAGAAGGAAAATAATTAAGCCCCCTGAGAATTTTTATGAATTGTCATGTGGTGAAATATATCCTTTGCTAAATGTACATATTTACATATTTATTCCATTTTACTGTAGGCGGAGAATTCAGCGCTGGCTCTGGAAAACGAAAATCAGAGAGAACAGTATGAGAGATGTCTCGATGAGGTAAGGTATATGGAAAGGTTGTTCTTACCTACTACTATGTTTAAATGAATACAAATTAATCTCTCCCTCTCTTAGAAGGTTGACATTGTTCTGCAATTTTCGCATTACCTCATTCTAATTAATTCCAAGAGCATGTGTCTGGCAGTCAAAGGTGTTGTTCTCCATGACCTCTGCGTAAAACCTGTTTTGACCACACCTCTTCACTGAAAAGTGGTCAATACATAGAACTGGTTTGCTTTCATGAGGAGGAGGAGATTATAATTTGCCTATTAGGTGCTGTGCACTCCTTTTATCTGAAGTGGAACACGTGTGACAGTGGCTTCTCCCATCAAGAGCCCCCCAGCTTTCTCATGTGATACATTCCATAACCCCAGAATTTAGTCCTCAGCTCGCCCTTAGGGTTACATACACAGCTTTTAATGCTGTTTTTTTCTAGCTGTTTTCTAGATCAGAGCTTCCAATTACAGCTAGAATGTAATTTGCCCCTCACTTACTGTCTGAGCACTCCAGCAATGCCTACAATTCCAGAAGTGTCTACCATCTCCTGTTGCTTGGAGATTTCTCCACACATGTACTGATGCTCACTTGTTCCTCCTAATAAGGCTCTTCAACATGCCTGAGAGTTTAAAGCAGTTTTAAAACTCTTAGTGGCTCGAAGAGTTGCTTGGCAGAAATCATTTACCCATTCCATAATAAGGATGTGTAGTGGCATAAGTAATTAGCTGACATGCAAACAAAACCAGAAGAACCCCAGCTCACCTTGGAGAAAAGAGTGTGTAAGCAAGCAAACCACCCAGGGCAGATGACAATTCCAGTCTTCCCACCAGCTTTTTAAATTTTTAATCAGCATTTGCTGAAGTGTTAGAAGCATGAGCAATACAGCTCTGGCACAAGAAACCTCAGTTCAGTGCAGATTTTCATCAACAAATCCACTCTTTTGCCACTGTGGCATAGTTTTATCAGGGAATTTACAGATACACCTTCCCACAGGGTCGTGCTCTGCCCATTCTGTGGCTCTGGGGTATGAGCAGAGCCTTTGTCTGCATTGGCCCAAGTCACTCTTTCAGTGCACACTTGAACCGCGTATGGATATCTTGGTGATAAGGATGAAATTACCATGTAATTGCTAACTTCATTTTAAATTACAGAGCCTGAATTAAAATTATTTTCTGATTGTCTAGGACAAAATCTGCTTACATAATTAATTTTGGAAACGAGCAAAGCACTGTAACTGTCCATTTCAGCAAAGCACTCCATGCAGATTATAAGGACAGGAAACATGCTTTTATGCTGTTTGCAGTGACGTGATGGATTTCTGACCCAGGATTGTTTTTCACACACCGTTTCAGACTAAAGATCATATAATTACATCCAACTATGCTCTGAAGTTCATGATCTCCAACATTATGTTGGCTGTTTTCAGTTCTTTTGTATTATCCATCTTCTCCCATTGTGTCAACTTTTTCAGGAGAAAGTGCTTCTCACCACCCCTGGGTTGGGCTTCCCTGTTTCATTTTTTGTTTATCTTGTTCTTTTATTTGTGTGTTCTGTTTCACAGTGCTTTGGCAGAAGCACTGTAACCAGCATTGTTTGAGCTGACACAAGCTTGGACCTAATGCCTTCTGGTCACTGAGGTGAAGAAGTTTCTGCCAGTGACTGGGGCAAGAAAACCATATTTAATAATTGCAAATTCTGCAGGAGTCCCGGGTCAGCATCCACCTGAGCACATTCCTTTGGTGGAGCTGCACAAGAAATCACACATTCTCACCCTCTATTTTATAGTAACAATAAAGAGTATAGGAGATAAGACAGAAATTCAATTAGTTAATAACCAAAAGTCCTTTCCAGGCAGGGATTGTAACTGGAAATCTTAAGCAAATAAAGTGCTTTCTATAAAGATTAAAAAAAAAAAAAATTAAAATATTTAAAAATATTTCCACTGAAAATTTTATTTTCTTTAAGACTTTAAGTCTGATGCTTGCTCTGTTTATAACTCATCTTACACCAGCCCTTCTTCTTGAAAGTGAGAATCTCTTCAGACCTTCCCTAGTCTGGCCCTCAGAACTTGTTCAGTGTTTTTAGGAGCAGATGTAACTTAGGAGCAGCCGTGTATCTGTCTGTGCTGCAGCCCCACTTTGCTTCAGGGGCACCTGGCAGGTTTGGAGTGAGGAACAGAGCTGTTCCTGGGAACACAAGGTTGTGATCACACCCGAACCTGACATAGGTGAAGTGCCACCAAAACATGTGAGTGCCTACTACAATCATGATTTTAATTTTGCCTCTTCAGTCAAATTAGTTGTGAGTGCAATGAACTTCTCCTGGGCTGATGCACAAGGAGTGCTTCCCTCCCAAGCTACCACCTGTCCATTCTGGCTGTTACATGCCTGGGAGCCTTGACAGGCCCTGGAGGTAATGAAGGCTGGGAACATCATTTGATGACTCTTGAGAGAACGCTGCCATCTTTCACTCATCACTCAGCAACCTCAGATTGTAGCTTCTCTCCCCTGGGCACAGGCAAACTCTGCTCAGGGCACTCAAGCACCATTTAACCTGGCCACCCTGGCAGTGTGACCTTCGTGGTCCCTCAGGGTCACAGCAAAGTGATAAGGACACCTGCTATGCCCAGTGTGCCCTCTGCTCAGGTGCTGATGGCCATTAAGCTGAATATGAAGGAAGTAAGAATAGCCACTGTGATTTTTCTGTCTGTCTGTAGCAAAGAGATGCCAGAGCTGAATTCTTAAAGCTATGCTTGCCATTATTTTCTCTCATTTTTCTTTTTTTTAAATCAGTTATTTTACATAGTACTTTTCATTCATATAATGCCCTACATTTAATATTGTATGAATGCCTGCAACTGTGACATAAAAATGCATGCTCTGTAATCATTTTCATGGTAAAATTCAAAGAAACTCAAATGTTCAGGGAGATTAAATCTGAAAAGCATATGGGTCAAGCTGAGCAGAGTCCTTTATGAATTTTAACAATTATTCACTGATTTTAAAGTAATTGTTCATCTCTGAAGTGTAAATGTAAAAAACTTGGAACAGTATTTGGAAGAAGGTGTCATTGAAATGTTCCAGTACTTGATAAATAAGAAAAGAGCTTATTTAATTTCAGACATACTCCATAAATGTATCTTTCTGTTGCTGAAAAATTTAATGTGAAACCCAGTATTGTCTTCCTGTACCTTTGGGCTTTGAGGTTAACATGCTTAATCCCAGTTTCCTATTGTGGAATTCAGATGTCGGTTGATTGGTAGGTAGCAATGTCATGGTTATTCACATCACTATGCCAGCTGAGATTTCTGTCAACCTTCACCATATTCACATGCAGGAAATTATGCAACTTAGGGTAGTTGATATTTTTGCTGATGTTTTAAGAATTAACTAATCAAAAATGCAGAGTTATCTTAAAAAAAGGCGTTCTGTTTTTAAGATTTGAATAAAAGATAAATCTTTTATTTTAGTACACTTGAAATGTCTTTTTGCATATGGAATCATACATTAAAGGCAGCTGTGTAAAATCTCAGTACTTGTAAAAGGCATGACAGATGTTGCATTAGGATCTCTTTTCTTTGATTCGTTCTTTTATAACTTTTCTATTAAGACCACTTTATGACATATATTTGTAAACATAATTGCCTACGGAAAAACTGAAGCTGGATCTTTTATCTCTTTTATTGCAAACCAGAAAAGGAAACATCACCTAAAGATCTTGGCTATTAAGTTCAAAGGAAAGGCAGGCAGTGTGAAAGCAAGGAGTGTCACCTTCTGCAGAATAGCAGACCAAGGAACCAGCCAGCTCTGTTCTATTCCTTGTTTCACCTTGATTAACTGCAGTTACCACAGGTCAAGTAATTTTACAGCCTGCTTTTCACTGGGATTGAGCCACAGTTATGCCTCATATAAGCAGGAACTTCACATTTTCATATTTTCTGCATCTCAGAAGTCAATTCCTCTGCCTTTGATGGTCTCAGTTTCCACAGTTCTTGGTAGTTGTGACTGCCAGTTTTGTGGAGCTGGTTCATGTTGTTCATTCACATCATGGTGTCTCCTGATACCTGTAAGTTAAAATGAAGTAGATTGTTGAGTTTAGCAGCTTACTTCCATCTGCTGTAGGAGTGGAATGGCAACCTCATTTGAAATGCAAACATTTGGCTATGATTCCACTTATTGAGTGCTAAATTAATTTTAGTAACTGCAGAACATTTCACTGAAGGCTTCCCACCTCTGTTCCTGCTGAATACCAAAAATACAGACCTGAAAATCTTGAATGGTAATAACAACACAGTTTTCCAAGATGCTAGATAATAAAAAAAAAACAAACCATGTTTTCTAAAGAACCTGGTTACATATCTTTCTTGAGTTCCATGGGAGCTATGGATCACTGGCAGGTACTTCCATTTAGATACCTATTTTCACTCAAAAGCAGAAAAATTTGTCATATATGCATCAGCAGGTTCAGTTTTTTCCCATTTGGAATATTATGCCATTTACACTCCTCTGTACAATATGTAAAGCTGTAGGAGTCATTTTGTAGGCTATGCTGTTGTGAGTGACTAGTGCACACTTCAAAGAACCTTTTAGTTCTTCCTTGGTAAAGTAACTCCATGTCAGAAAGTAAAGAAATAATGTATTCGCTATGGTTTGTTCAATTTTCAGGTAGAGCAAACAGACCTTAAAGTACCTGGCAGAAGGAACAGTGTTGGATGGAGAGCCTGAGAGCCTGCAGGGCAAGGCACATGGGCTTTCAAAACCATAGCATGCTTACTTCTGTTGGTTATTACTGTTCTAATATTAGTCTGTGTCTTCTGTTAAATCACGTATAGAGCTGTTCTTTTGGAGTGTTGTTCCACAGGCTGCCTGAAGTGAGAAACCAGTTTGGAAAAAAGACTTGATACAAGGCAACTTTATGAGTATGAATCAAATGTAACTTTTGGATCTAGCCAGAACCAAATTATTTGCAGAAGTGAATTAGCTGCTGCAGCTCTTTTCTCCCAACTGAGCTCTCATCAGTGGTGGTGGGGGTTTTATGTAATTTGCCAAGAGTAACAAGAATCAATGCAGGTTATTTAATGATACCTGCATAAATTTTAATATAATTTCTGTAAACCAAAAACAAATAAAAAAATCTCTTTTTTCAAAGAGAGACATCTCTACTTGCTCTGCCTAAATGCAGGAGCAGAAGTATAAATCAGCACAATGTGTGATAACGTGTGCATATATGGTGTTGAACCTTCAAGTGAGCATCAACAGAAAATCTTACCTCAGTCTCTCTTTCTCTCCCTCCTTCTTCCACCTCACTGCCCCTATCCTTGCTGGTAAATATAAATTAGAAAGGATGTATACAATAGATAACTTCAAATATTCCGTGTTGAATATATAGTTTGCTAATCAATGGTGTGTAATCTCATTCAAGTCAATTATGCTATGTGGGGTGAATGCCTTCCAACCACATTTCAATGACAGTAGGTACTTTAATTTTCTGTGGCACTTTATGGTTTCTGCCTGTCATGATAGATGTACCATTTTGTCAATATTTAATCAACAAACAATTAAACTTCATGAAAACATTCAGGCCTCCATCCTTGGCTGGTAAAAGTCCACTCTAGTGGATGCAGTCAGTCCATGCTGATGCACACCAGCCGCATATAGAACTGTGAAAGTTTAATCTACTGCAAAGAAGAGATGACAGAAGTTAACCAAATGCCCCTCATGCCACACTGCAATTGATACAATGCACATTGGCTTATAATGAGGACTAGAACAGAAGTAGTTGATGTGAATTTCATGTATTCTTACTAGTATTATCTTACTAAAATACTAGTAAATAATGAAAATGCTAGAATTGGTAGTGGTTGTAGATGGAAAGTGGAGTGGAAAGCCACTGGCAACTGTGAAACCAACACAGTGAATGTTCATAACAATCTTTTAACACACTCTGGTTGGATATGTCCTTAACCCTTTGGGCCTCACATTGGATGCCAAAAATGGACTGTCATGGTTTTAAGCCCAGATGGAGATGAAACACTACGCAGCTGCTTGCTCAACCTCGATGGAATGGGGAGGGGAATCAGGATAAAACTTGTATGTTAAGATAAAAACAGTTTCCTTCCTGGTAACTGCCCCAGTTTATATCCTGGATATGACGTTTTGTGGTTTGGAATTTCCCTTTGGCCAGAGTCACCTGTCTCAGCAATGTTCCCTCCCAGTTTCTTTTGTAAACATCCTCACTGGCAGAGCATGAGACGAGACAAAAAACGGTCCTTGACTTAGGATAAACACAACTTAGCAAAAAACCAAAACATCAGTGTGTTATCAACACCATTCTCATTCAGAAACCAAAACACAGCTCTGTAACAGCCACTGAGAGGAAATTAACCCTGCTACAGCTGAAACCAGGACAGGCCACAGAAGAAGGTATTGTTATGCATTTACACACATGATAACATACTTAAATTTTTTTACTTTTTATCTTTCAGGTAGCTAACCAGGTTGTTCAGGCTCTACTTACTCAAAAGGTAAGTTGTGATTTGGGTATTTTGGTGTAGCTCAAAGCTTGTAGATGTTCACTGTTTATTTGAGATGTATATATATATATAGAAATAGATTTAGATATATATATTCTTAAATAGTATGCATTTTTTAAACTATGTTCACATATTCAGTAAGCAGGGGAAATACTGCACAGGAAAAATTCTTGTAGGGTAATTGCAAACCTGGTACAGTGAAAAGATTCACTTTGGCTTCTACAAAGATCTGTTCTGCATCAGGTCACGTCTGAACTTCTGGTTTTCTGACGTGGTCTTTGAGTTAAACGTGATTCCATGATTTCATTTTGTCAGGGGGAGAAAGAAGGAAAGACAAACAAAATATCAAGATCTATAACAATAAGCTCTGAGCACTTCAATATTCATGGAATGATCCTTTGTGAGGTCTAGACCACTTGATGGATGTGGCATTATTAAAATGCTTTGGATCATTTAGTTTTAAAAAGATGATTCGGAAAGAGACATAAATGCTGTCTTTTAAAGCAGATAGTGCAAAGAAGAAAATAAACTGTTTTGTCTACACTTAATGACAGGACAAGTAATAACATTCTTAAAATGCAGCAAGAAACACCAAGTTAAAATAATCAAAAACCTCTGCCATGCACCCAAAAGCTTTCTAAATGCAAACAGATTTTGAGGACCAGCTCCAAAGCCTCCCTTATGGACATCACTCCTCCCAGCAGGACATCATTCAGAATCCTCCTTGCAAAGGGAAGAGTGGGGACAGAGGGGACACGCAGGGTTGAATGTATCATTGCTCATCCCATGATTTTTAGATCCACAACAAAGGCTTGTACTCTGGAAGAGGGATGCTGCCTTCCAGCAGCTGGAAGTGTTGCAGCTCAGAGGTGATTTGTGCAAGCCATGACATCCAGGGAAGTTTGCCCTGCTGCTGTCTCTGCTGTGTTTCTCTGTTTACACATAGGAGTAGAGTCTGTGCATCATCAGAGGACTGCAGAGCTATTGCTGTGACACCTGCTAGAAATATAACTTAAAGTATTTTCTAAAAAAATCCCAAATCTATGTTTCAGTACATTCTAAATGGAAATGGAGATATTTTCTCATGTTAATATACACAAAAACCTCATACACATTTTGTATTATAAAACCATACATGGTGAAATATTCACCAGAGGGTTAATCTCAATATATTAATCTCTAGTTTGGGAATATTTTGATTGTTTCCCAAATGGAGAGAGAAGCTTCCTGACTCCCTTTGCAAAGGTGTCAGACATTTTGATGACTACATACTTCCTCAGTAATTAATCCTTCCAAACCCATAGGAACCAAGGAGTTCCTAAGGATACCATAAAACCAGATCCGAATACATTTAATAAAGTGATTTACTTAGGGTTGATGGGATTTAACAGCTGCTTACCTATTACTGAGTAATAACAACTAATTTAATATCCATAGAAAGAGGAAAGAGGGTACTTTTCTAAATGCTAATGAATATTAACTGTTATAGTGCTCCTGACACCGTTCATACAAGTCCTTTTATAAGAAAAGACAGGAACACAATAGCATACAATAAAGAGGAAATTGCACTCCTCACACCATTCCCAAAAGGGTAGATATCAGAGCCCAAATAGTAGCTGGTAAACAGATAAATCTACCATCATGCAGCTGAGCAGTAAGACAGAGTCAGTCATGCCACAGAGAGACAACACACCTCTGGAGCAGAGCAAGACATGAAGAAAAGCTGAGAGCTTTCACAAAAGGGAGAAGAGTGATTTTGTACAGTAGCACACACTGCATAGGCTTTGCTGTGAATTTGAAATCATCCTTTAAGGACTAATTTTTGCTTAAATTAAGTACATGCTGTAATGTAATGAGTAAAAGCGCTGTGTACTCACTGGGATGTGGAAAGACTGTGATCCCACTGAGAGATTCTGGTGACACAAATTGAGTGAGCGAAGCTTAAGTGATTTATCAATGTCACTGAATCCTTGAAATGGAATTACAGTCTTAAACGTTCACTTTTCAAGTATGTAATTTGTTACAATACTTATAGAATTTCTCTAACATGAGAGGATTTTTTTTTATGTGACCATGGAGAAACGAAGTTAAATTGAATTTGTGCTGAATTAGCCATACAAAATAATTTCACAATTTTATGTAGCAAAATTCTATGGATTTTCTACCACTTATTAAGAGAAAATTTTGCCTCTAGGAAATTTAAGAAGTCAGAAATCCAACAGAATTAATTGAGGCAAACCTGTATGCTATGATACTGAAAACATGCATTCTTTCTCCTTCCACCCAAAGACTTCTCATATAACATGAGCTGATTGGACTACTGAGAACAGGATTTTAATTTTTTTTTTTCCATGTAGGACCTGGATCCACAGTTTTAAATTTGAGTTAAACCATTTAATTAAATTATTTTTGACTTGTATATCTACTTTTTGCACAATAATCTCCTCCATAGGAGTGTGTTCAGGAGATTACTCTTTTTACTCTGGGTTCTATATGAAAGTTATTTCTTCTCCATTTTCATCAGTGAAATAAAAAAGAAGTGAATTAAGTGTTAATTAAAGCAGAAAGAAGCATGTTCAGAGGGAGAGCAGTGTTTTTCTGGAACTTCTGCTGAGGCCATTGGATCCCATTTTGGAGAAGAGTTAGTCTAGTTCACACTGAAGAGATAAAGCAAGACTAGAGAGATGCTCAGATATTACTATAGTGAATCCCCAGGAGTACTTTAAATATTTGGGAGATTGCTACCTTAATAGCTGGTTGTTTTGCCCACAGGAGAGGAATTATATACTTGAGACATTTGCTAGTTGTATTAATTGGTAATTTTAGGACTTCAAGTTTCTAAACTCAGACTTTATTTTACCAGAATACTGCTACCTTTATGTGCCTCATTTCTCCTCTGGGCTATGGGTGGCATTACCATTGGCAGGGTTTACAGCATCTGGCTGGGTAATCTACTATCTTATATTTCACTTTTTTACAGAAATTCTAAGGCTTGAAACATAAATCTTATGGTTTTAAAACTGTAAGATAGGAAGGTTTTGAGCAGAGGCCTTGCTAAGATTTAATTTTCTTCTACACTGTTAGTTTCTGTGAATCATTTTTCCTGTTCAGTGCCCTTAGTAGTGTTGAAATGTTAAGCACTGTTGTAACAGCCAAGGCTCAGTTTTAAATTCTCTGATTTGTGAAAGGCAGATAATGATGGGTCTTGATGCTTACAATCTCTATTCCTAATAGAGATTGCCTTCTGCAAGACCAGGGGTAAGAGGTCTCATTGACAGGAAACAAAGCTTCAGGGCTTTAGAAATCATCAACCTCAAGATTTTTGGAGGGTCGTGTGGAAGGTTCTAGCAATTTCAATTGAACAACCACTTGACAGCCACCTAAAACAAATGTTATAAAACCATCAGGAGAAAATAACCACATTCATCCAGTATTCATAAAATCTGATACATATGCATAAAAAGATGTTTGCATTTTTCTGGAAGTCTCAAGATGAACATATTTTATTGTGTGTTCACCTCTTCTAACCTCATTGCTGGTTAGAGCAGAGACTAGAGCAACTGCAGGCAAGAATTTAAGCTACATCTGACTACAATTTCCCCCTCTGAGTTGTTTCCTCATAAAGCCAGGTCATCATGTTGTTAATGGTATTGACAGGACAACATATGGGGGTGCTGAGGACTGTTTCTCCACCTTCATATGGTGGAAAGTAATATGAGCGAGGCAATACCACAGGGCAGCAAATGTCCTAAATTTAAATAAGGGTAAGTATTTTGGAGACATAAATTAAAAAAACAAACAAACCAACCTAGATATGGATGCAGCTTATGATTTTTATTTGTAAGCTTTACTAGGAGACTGCTTTTCCTGGTTTTTGAGGCTCTCCTACCTCAAAATGGACCGCTGCACAAAATATCCTGAAAAGCTGAGTGTCAGATTCTGCACTGTCTCCAAAATCCTCTCTCTGCTAGAATCCTGTATTCCTTCAAGTGACCAGGAAAGGCAGGTTTTACACTGAAGATAGATAGACAGAGATTAGATAGATAGACAGATCTGTATCTGAAAGCCATTAGTGGCTTTGATGGTTTTACACTCCACCTCTGCTTCTAATGCCCAATTTTAAGGTTTTTTCATAGAATCACAGAATTGCTTAGAAAGGTCCTTTAAGATCATTGAGTCCAGCCATTAACCCAGTGCTGCCAAGCCCACCAAACCATGACCCCAGGTACCACATCTACACAGCTTTTAAATCCCTCCAGGGATGATGACTCCACCACCTGTTCTAATGCTTGACAACCCTTTCCACAAGAAATTTTTCCTAATATACAACCTAAACCTCTTCTGGAGGCCATTCCAGAGGCCATTTCCTCTGTCTTATCAGTTGCTGCTTGGGAGAAGAGACCAAGCCCTATCTGGCTAGAACCTCCTTTCAGGGAGTTGTAGAGTGAAAAGAGCCTCTTTTTTTTCCAGGCTAAACATCCTCAGCTCCCTCAGCTGCTCCTCATCAGATTTGTGCTCCAGACCTTTTCCCAGCTCTGTTCCCTTCTCTGGACTTGCTCCAGCCCCTCAATGTCTTTCTTTAGTGACAGGCCCAGAACTGAACAAAGGACTCAAGGTGTGGCCTCACCAGTGCCCAGTACAGAGGGACAATCAGCGCCCTGGTCCTGCTGACCACACTATTTTCATACAGCCAGGATGCCACTGGCCTTCTTGCCCACCTGGGCCCACCCAGGGGTGTCTGGGAAGACACAGCCCATCCACATCAGGCACAGCAATGCTGACTTGGTTGTTCAGAAAAAGCAAGGAGGGGATCAGACTTCAGAAGAGTACCTTGAAGGCACAGTGCCACTTTGAACTTCTGCCTGGTTTGGTACAGCTCTGGCTTTTTACTTAGCTTATGCTTATTACAATAGCCATACATGAATTGCTGCATTCTGCTTTGTGTCAGCTGCAAAATGGAACACATCACTAGAAAAATCATTTTTATACTAACAGAAAACTCTGAAAGGAGGTGCCAGGTAGCGACTGTTTGTCATTACGAGATTTTCTTTACTGTTATAATGGGTGATCAAACAACCAGAGAAAATTAAGTAGCACACTCTTCCAATTTATACTACTTTAAAAGTTGTGTATTTATTTCCTCTTAGTATCTGACATTACTTAGAGCTTTTTAAGTGCTTCTCTTATCTGCTTTCTAATCTTACTATTTTCCCTTGTGCTGCAGGGTCTGAGGGAGGAATGTATAAAGCTGAAAATGAGAGTTTTTGATCTGGAACAACAGAATCGAACTTTAAGCGTGCTTTTCCAGCAGAAAGTCAAACCAGCTT
This sequence comes from Corvus kubaryi, assembly GCF_017639235.1. Taxonomy (NCBI): domain Eukaryota; kingdom Metazoa; phylum Chordata; class Aves; order Passeriformes; family Corvidae; genus Corvus; species Corvus kubaryi. The sequence continues at coordinate 6,968,964 of NW_024581135.1, forward strand.
CTGACCTCCTCCTTCAGGTAGGAAATGGCCTTTGCAGGAAGCAAGCTGAGTTTTATATTTCTTAAAATTATAAAATACTTCTCTTCTTTGTAGGGTTATGTCAGTAAGTGGGAAATGACAGTTGATAGATTTAATATATTAGAAGAATATCTGTACTCTGATCTCATTGAAACTGAAAATGTGTGCCAATGAGCTCTGATACTGCATGCAAATCTGGAGAGAGGAGCACACCTGCAGAGTAACTTACTTTTTAAGGTGATTCTTCGCTGTGATAAATGGAATGATAGGGGTTCATTATCCCTCTGCAGGGGAGAAGCTCGTATTCCTTAACATCCTGCTTGATGGTGAACAGTGTAATTTCCTGTGAGAAGACAGCCCATTTATTTAACTTTTGCCATATGTGATACTGTCCTGGTTTCAGCCTACTTGCAAGGGTTTAAGTACATCTTCACAAGCTTAGAGCAATTTTTTTTTGCCAATGTTTTGTGGGAGGATATAGCTGAGAAACCAATTGACCCATGCCTCACTCATTTGCCATTCTGGAATAATAAGAGATGTTTCAGTATCCTTCTTCTTTTGGCAACGTCTGCTATTGTGGATGAACCCATCGCTTTGTCACCCTTTTGTAGAAGTAGAATTGCTTTGCAGACATTCCAACAAATCTGACCATGAGCTGGAAGAACAGCAAATGAAGACTAATTAGAACTTTGCAGGACACAGCAGCTACATAAGTGATGTTAAATATGGATCTTTAATCCTCACTGCTCTGTATCTGTATCTCAGAGGAAAGTTTGGCCCTTGCACTGTTGTCCAACAGCTGAGGGCTGCTAACTCTTGTTAGGGTGGGCTGGTTTTTCTGCAGAAACGTGGTCTGCTCACAGATGATGTTAAAGGGAACAAGGGAATCCCCACGGTGAGGGCAAATGGCTGTACTTACTGAGGAGCTCTAAAGCACGGGCAGGGTGGTGCCTGGTCACCATCACAGGGAGCTGGGTTCTTCAGTTTTCCTCAGGTTCTTGTTCTGTCTCTTGATTTTGTGTTGATTTGGGTGTTGCTAGGTCAGGACCTCCTCTGTTCTGCTTTCTTGTCCCTTGTTCCCTGCTTTCTTTCCCAGTTCATCCTTCATAGACCCCTGTACAGAGAACTGATTTATCTTTATCCATTCACAGTTTTGAAGCATCCACCACAGCATGGATCTTTATTGCTCAGTTCTGCTTTTGACAGTCACATCAACTGCTCCTTCTTCCTGGTTTGGGGTGGTTTTTTCTTTCTTTTTCCTGTTTCCAAAGTGTCTGACTCCAGGTGATGTTAGCTTGGTGTTAGATTGCACAGATGTCACACGCTGCACGTTCATTATTACAGATGCATCTCCTATTCCCAATTCCTTGTGTGGCAGCAATAATACTGGGTTATTCTGGGAATGCTACAGAAGTGTTAGCATCTGAAAAGGGGGATCAACGCTTTGAGTTGAGTTCCTTGAAACTGGATTGTGCAGCAGCTCTGAAAAAAGTTGAAAGAGATGAACCTGCGCCAGGTGGAAGAAAGAAACAAATGATCTAACAGATTTTCCTGAGGGATTCAAACTATTTTGCATCATTGTTCTTGCACAGTTTGGCAGGACTTAATGTGCATAGATTTTTTTTCCCCCCTTTTCACTTGATTTGTCATTATTAGCTGAGGACAAAAGGGAATTAAGTTCATTCAGAAAGTCCAGGTCTCCCTGGAGCAAAATTTGCTGTTATGTCCCTTGTCTTGCTATCAATAGGTTTTAACCCCCTAGGTGAAAAAAAGCAGAGAACAAGTTGCAGTGTACATTGGAAAGTGAAGAACTTCTGTTAAAACACTTCATATATCCTTTTTTACAAAAAAATCCAAAACAAACAAAACAGTAAATCTGTGTGTTTCCAGAAATTTAATTATCCTCTAATTATACTCCAGACTCAAAGAGATGGCATGTAGTCTGTGATCTTGCAACCTGAGATGTAACATCTGAAGGAGGATGTTTTCTTAGGACTGAATTTGAGCAAATACTGTTGTGTGCCTGCATAAAATTAAAGAACAGTTTGCATTATGTCTTCTTGGAAGTGCACACAGCCCAGATTTAGAGCAGTAGGTAAATATTTGTTTAAATGTGTCACTCTACCGAAAAGTTATAAATATGTGCTTAAGGACATTCCTGCTAGATCATGACCCCAATCAAAGGAGTGGGCAAACTCTGCTAACTGGGGGCAGGGGGCACAGGGTGTTTTCACCTTTCCTGTACTCTCTGATACAATACAGTCCAGTTTTATTTAATGCTGATCTCATCCTAGGAGTAGCCACACTCAGTAAAACTACAGATTTTGAAGAATGGCGGGGGAGAGGGCACAAGCTAAAAATCAGTAGTGTTAGCTGCTTTTTCTGCCTGTCAGCCTTTGTGATTTGGTTATTTGGAATATTTGGATATACCATATTTGACATTAGAAGACTCTTTTTATTACAAAGTAAGCTTATTTTTAAACTATAAACATTTTCACTTTTCAAATTTCAACAGAAATATAGATTTCTTTTTTAAAAACAAAATTTAAAGGTAAGTGTAGATTTCACCATTGCCCTAGGTTTTTTGTATGTATGATTGCAAGGAAATAATACATGATTCATATGTCTTAGCAGATAATTCACCTTTTTTTTCAGTGACTGGATTGATACAAGTGGTTTGAATTTGACTGCAGAGTAATGGCCTGCACACCGTACCAATTGCACTGTGTTGGTTTTGCTCATGCTTCTTACACAGTTCAAAACAAAAACTCATTTTGCTACCAATTAAAAAAAAAAATAAATTAATGTAGTACAGTTTTCATGACTGCCTCAGGAATCCTGCACTGTCGAAATGGTGTTAAAAGTATTACATTTCATGCATTTAAAAAAAGTGTAAGTGCTTATGAAGTTGGAGGGCCTAGTAGTGTTTTTAAAGCAATGTGTGTTGAGATATTGTGATTGTGTGTGTAAGTTCTTTGTAAGTTCTTTGCTACCAGGAATTTTGGTGTGGTTACTGCTTGCAGGGAGTGACACAGATGCTGTGTCACTCCTGTCGTGAAAAGATAAGTAATGCAGTCTCTGATGCAAAATGTTAGGAGATAAAGAGATAATTCAGGCTTTTTTTTCTTCACCTCTGATACTATAGACAGTTTAGGAGCTACCCTCTCTTTCTGGGGACGTTCTTTGGAGCTGAAGTGTGTGATTTACAGAGGCAGTCCTAGAATAAATAAATCATCTTTTTTATTATTATTTTTATTCTTTTATAATATTCAAGAAATCTCTCTGAAACAGCTTTTTTTAAAATGATGAAGCCTTGGAAAATTGTTTCATGTCAGCACCATCTGAGAAAGAGCAATAGTTACAGTTAAATGTTAGCACAAAAGAGTAGCTTCTGCCCAAGCAGCCATAATTTTTCTCTGTTAATGTGGTCGCTAAAAAGATGTTAAATTCTGCCTGTCATAGCAAGAAGGATTTCAAAACAAAACCAGGAACTCCATTTTAGTGACCCACCTTGTACTTCATCTGCAAGTAGGATAAATAGTTGGGGATAACAGTCAGAGATTTAAAACTGAGTAGAGGAAAACTAATTAGAAGTGAAGAGAGAAATCTGTGTAGGTGATATACAGGAGGATGCTGAAGGGATAAGACAGGGACCAGGGGTTGCCTTCTTATAAATATCCCTTTTAATTTTTTTTTTTATATTATATAGCTCTGTTTACACAAGTTCAAGATGTTTGCTAGATGAATTGTTCCCACAGGAGAAGTCCTGCTTTCACTTTTCACCCAGAACATTGTTGTCACAGGGATTTTTTATAAACCATGCAGGATTTTTCAGTGAAAGGGATGAAAAAGTGGCAAGTAGCAAAATTTATTGAGTTGATTTATTTGATTAAATAAGTAATAAAATTTTCATAGTTGGGAAAGTATAAGATAATATTTCTAATAATAAGATTTACAATATCCCTGATCTTAAACTATATTTTCATTGCCATTTTATTTCCATCATAAAAATTCTACTTTATCAACCCCAGAACCAAGGAGGGAGGTCTCCTAAAGCATCTATTTTCTCTTTGTGTTTCTCTGGCTAGATTAGTTACATTTATTATTCATGGGCCATCCACATTGTTTAATTTTACACCTAAAAGTTTTTCTAAAATTCTACAGCACAGATCTGAATTCTCAGAAGGTCAATTTAAATAATAATTACTTTGTTATGACTGCATTGGTATGAGCCCTTTTAATAAGCTGACAGCTCTGCCCCTGATGTACAAGACAGGGTGTGGCTGTACAGACTGTGATGGAAACAGTTGCACAGTTTAGCAGGAAGGGGTAGATTGCAGCAATGACATTATTATATATGGGAAGAAGAAGAGGGCACCTAATTGCCCTAACACCTGACAAAGGGAGATGGAATGTCTGGGCGCAGAGCCTGACCTCTGGTCCAGACATCGTTAGACATGATGAAGTCTGAATGCAGGAGGTTAAAACTGAAGTTGCATTGCTTTACAGCAGTGAGATCCTTGTAATATTTAAGTGTTTCGGAGAGTAGGTGTTTGAGGGTTTGAAATTAAAACTAAAGATCGTCACACACTGTTACAAAACAGTTTGTCAGCATTCCAAAGTACATTTCAGTAACTGGATTGTTATGTGCTGAGCAGCCTTAGAATTCCCATCTCACAGAAGCCAGGTGCCTGCAGGCTCTCGAGGGAGCAGGCAGACTTGATACCAAATCAGCAAATTGTATTTAAAGTTGTGAAACTCCTGCAGCTGACCTGCTTATTTGCTTACTTCACATTTATTCCTGTGTGTCCATTGGATTGTCAGGGCACTCCTCTCTGCAAATCTTCAGCAAAGTTCCAGCTCCAGAACAAACTCTGTCCTTTTCTCCTCTGTAAAGATATAAATATAAATAAGGTGTGGCAGCATCTGTAGTGATATTTCCTTACTCAGAAATCAGGACTGGTGGCTTGAAGGAGAAATTAATTCCAGATCTGCTAATTGCTTCAGCAGTAATTGAATACTGCTTGCAAGTTAAGACAATCTCCAGGGCTGTGTCAACAGAGAAGAAGGTGATCACATAAATGTAAGGCATGTTTGAGATATATTAAGTTTAAACTACTACATTAACCTTTACCCAGAAATTTCATTCCTAGCAGAACCCCTTTTAAGAAGTGTAAGGGTTTTACTCTATTTATGGTTCTCAAAAGATTTCAGGCCCTGCTGGGTTGATTCCCCCAGGTCAAGGCTACCAAAGTGCACAGTTACTGTCATGAAGATCCTACCCCAGGAAAGAGGCTCCAGCCCTGTAGCCATGAGAAATTAGAAGAATGCTTCTGTAGATCAGGAATCAAGAGAGTGATTTAGTACGGAACACAAGCTTTTTGAGAATTTCAAGAACAAATTAAAGGAACATTATCCATGTGAAGTTGGTGATGGCATTGTTTCCAGTCTTGCATTACCTCAGTAAACTGTTATCTACTTCCTATTTGTTCCATGTCCTCGCTCACAAATAACATCTGAGAAGACAGAAATGCAAAACTTTGAAAGTCTGTATTTCATCCCAGCTTAAATCATCAACATGTAATAATACATTATAAACCATATGTATTACTTGCCCTGTTTGGAGCTCTAAATATATGCTGAAGAAATATTACAGATATAAAATATTTATGAGAGCCAATTGGTTAGATAAATGGGTGACCAAAAAGTCAGTGATGAGGGAAGGAAAGGAAACATGGCCCCTCTGGAGAAACTCCATCTAATATCCCTAAGCCATATGATTTCTAGTTTTGAATGCACAGCAGCCGCACAATACCTGAAAGAATTTGGTGGTGTAACTGATATACAGCCAGCCCTGGAAGGAGCTTCCAGATAGGCAGGCTGATAAAGGAACACAAAAATGTTTGTTATAGACTGTGGAAGGAGAGGAGAGGTAGGGCAATATCTCTCACAACAGTTCAAACTAAACCAAAGCACAGTGAGAGGGTCAGTGGAGAACAGTATTTTATTGTGAAGGTCTTAGATCAACTGACCTGATAGGTCTGCTCCATCAGTAATTTGTGTTTTGGTGATTTACCTTCTTGTCAGGCTGTTGTCCCTTGTTTCAGCAATTCAGTTCTTACCAATTTGCTCTTAAACAAAAGCAAAGCATTAACTTAAGCTCGCAGGGCATGTGGTTCTGATGAGAATGATAATGCTTTTAAGAGAAAATTACCCCCAACTGCTCAGCATTCCTCTGTCCAAGTATTTTAACTGGCCTGGAGAGGTTCCACAAAAAACCACTGAAAGGCTTTCCACATCAACACAAACATGATGTTCTGTGATACAATTTTAAATAGATAAATTTCAGCTACCAAGTCTAAAAATGGGCCATTTTCATTACCCTGATGAAAATAAATTGCTACAGTGATACCAAAACCAGTAAATCAAATGAGCAAATAATCTTCAGGAAAGCCACAAGTGATCCTTGGTGAAGTATTTATGAATGATTTTGACTGAGGAGAGCAATATTTTTTAAGTTTTGAAGAAATGAATTGGCATGATTCAGAGGAAAGAGGGTATTTCAGAGTAAGCACGTGTCAGGAGAATGGTGGGGCTGTACTGATGTGACAGGCCTGAACAACAAAAGTGAGATTTTACTGCCTATTTTCAGACAAAGAAAAATAAGCAACCGGCACTGGGTGAACCGACAATTTCTCTTTATTCTACGCATAGATTTTTGTTATCAGTGATGATCCACATGATGGCAGGAATCCAATATGGCATTTGAAACCCTAAGCAAGTATGTGGACAGAGTAATGAAGTACAAGAATGTTGTTCATATTTTTTTTCCTGTACTGTGTATATTCCATATGGGAATAAATTTAAAAAAAAGGAAGGGATCCCACAACAGGAAGGAGTATTGCTGTATTCCTTTCCTAACCTGCCCTGTGCTTCATATTTGTAATAAACATTAAAAAGACATGGTTTTTTATTCCATGCAGTTATATTTAACCTACAACAATGCTTAACATTGTTAAGCTACTCTTTCAACCTGTTCTGTTTGTTGAATGTATTGACAAGATTTATCAGCAACTTTCCATGTGAATCCCTGCATAAATGGTCAAGTGTGAGTACAGAGGCTGCTTAGAGACAGATTGTGAATGTAGTGAACACTATGAGTTACTCATGTGTCTATATTTTGTGTGACCAACAGATCCATGTTTTGTCTGATACGTTTCTGGTTTTGCAGTTTGCAATTTATGGGGGTTTTTTAGTATATGGTTGTTGTATTTAAGTCAAGGGTCACTCCTTCAGGTTTCCTTTCTAAATGGAAAAAAAAATATTTCTCATGGACATTCTGATAGCAAAAATTAGTATGGATTTTTTCTAATGTTATCACAGTATATGATGTGGTACCTAAAAGCCATGTGTCACATATAAAAGTTCAAGTCCATATCATCAGGTCAGGTTTTAGCGCCTCCCCCATCTTGGATTTCACAGTGGAATAAAATAGTAGCCCACTGCAAATCCTGCTTAAATGCAGTATGCTCAAACAACAGGTGTGCAAGGTAATTGTTTTCTCGTCATGGTGCATATTTCACACTCTGTAACTCTCAAATGAAATACCAAAAGAATGTATAAAATTAATTCAAAGATTTAAAGGGCTCTGTCTTGTGGTAAAGTGGGAATCTATTCAAATTCTAAAGTGCTACAGAATTATAACCTTTATTATTACGGATCTTTGATTTTCTTTTTATTGCATTAATGGAGCTAAGTATGTAGTTCATTTTTATTTTCTTAAAACTTTGAGATTTAAAGGAAGGATAACTATGCAAAAGTATATATGAAACAACAATGGATAAAGGATTCCTTTCATCTGTTGTTACACAATACACATAAAACTTCATTTGTATTTTTCTTTATTACTGTGGGTTATTTAGGTGCAATGGCACTTTAAAGACATGAAGCAATACAGAATTATGACTCTTTTACTGAGAAATAGGTGTGCCAATAAGTGCTCTGCTTCCTAACATTTAAACTGTTCAGATTATGTCAGGTCAGTGTAAATTGCTAGTAATGTAAAATTACACATTCCATCAAATGAAACAAACTAACATTATGCTAAGTGGGTTGAAGCACATAAGATTACTCAATAGGTATTTTCTGTTGCCATCTGTTATGAAAAAAAATAGTTTTCCTTTGATACATTTTATATTTTTTGTACATTCTTACAGATACTGCACATAGAAGAAAGGGTCGATAATTAGAATAAAATATTACTCATAATGAATCATAAAACACCTACGGAACCAACCCCATCTTTTAGTATTGAATTTTACTAATGCTCTCCTTTGTTTCCCAAATGACCTATCTTCTTTAATGATAGTTTGGATACTGGTAGGATTCAAATTCTCATCCAAAGGCCATGACACTATTGACTAAATCTCTGTTGACTTCGCTGAGAATGTGAAATACTGTATTGCAAGATAAAATCAGCACGAGTTGCTCAATGAAACTGAAGAGTCCATTAATGCCTTAACTCTTAAATTACCATCTGGGTATCTCTCTTGATAAGGACAAGCTGAAAGGAAAAGTTACCTTTGTCATTAAATCTTTAACAATGTGATACTGACAGCCTTAAGTTTCTCTGTATTTTTAGCGTTTTTAGACTGCATCCCTGCTCCTTTCTTTCTCTAGATGGGGACAAGCTGTGTTCCATTAGTCACTAAGTGATGTCTGGGTGCAGGAAGGGGCAGCGATTTGTCTTTGTCCTGTGTGCATCACAAGGGCATCTTCAACATTATGAATTGAACTCCATCTTACTGCATTAGAAGTATGGAAAACAGACTGCCAAAGTAATGGCATCATGAATTAATATCAGTGCTTTAAAAATCCCAAATATACACCCACTCTTCAGTTCATCTTTCTGGTATACAATTTCAGAGATGAGCTACTTAATTTTGTAGTGTTTTGATCCTAAATTTTTATATTCAGTTGTATTTTAAAAGAAGAAATGCTCAATTTTTTTTTTTCTTGAGTTTTCTATTACTTACTGTTAACTGTTTTTCTCTAAATATACCTTGTGTACTTTTCCTGTGCAGTAGATGCAGGCACAGTCACAGGTCTAGGCACAATTATTACGAATTATAGATACTGAAAGTGTGAGCATGAATCAGAGATTAGCAGTGTGTTTTAGAGGCTCACTTAGATTTATTCCAGTAAATGATCCCTAGGAGATCTTGACAATAATTAGAAATATGGGTACTCTCTGCCCTGTCACCAGTCTTCACCTGGTAGTAGTTTGTTCCTGGGGGAATAACAAATGCTATTAACCTTTCATTTAGGTTTTTAGGTCCTTCATGTACATGGGACCAGAATTTCAAGTGTTCAGGCATTGTGCTGAGGTCTTCTAAAAATCTGGCTACTGCCAAAATGGGAGCTGATCCCTTTTGAAATTCCTATATAATACCTCCTAAGCCCTGTTTTTATCCACAGGGATAAAAATGATCAATTCACAAGGGCACAGATTCCTAGTCAAGAGCTGGTTGGCACAGCTGCTTCTGAGCAGAGACAGCTGCTGAGAGGGTTTTCAGCTCTCAGCCACCTATGCCAGAGGTAAAGCTCCCAGCCTGGGCCAGGCTGCCTCTGGCTGCAGGGTGGGAGAGGGGATTTTTCCATGCCATCCCATGCCACACCTAGCCCTAGCCCTCCCAAGGCCAGTCCAGGTCCTAAATAATGCCTCGAGGGCACGGTGCCCTTCCTTGCAGTAGCACAGGTTGGCCCAGGAGCAATGACTGGCATTTCTCATTTTCCATCTCCTGGTGTTCCTGCTGGCTGGGGCAGTAGGAGAGAGGTGCAGATGAATGTGGACAGTGCAGGGCTGTGTCCTCGGGCCATCCATGCACCCTCCTTGCTGGTACCAGCATCAGCTCTCCCTCCTCACCTGTGCTTCAGCCTTACTAAACTTTACTTGGCCTGCACAGCCAGGCTGATGGGGAGATCTTTCCATGCTTTTTCATCACTCCAGAGTAGGCTGGTGGAATTCCAGAAGGCTACAGCCAAGGTTTGAGCTGCTTATTGAGATCATCAGGTCTCCAGAGTTGTGCTGTGTCCTACACAAGCCCTGTGATTTTGGTGTATCGGGATAAATGTTGCAGAACTTGAACTGCCATTTGGAGGTCTTGTGGTCAGATTTGGGACTTTCAAGAATGAAATGCCACTGGAAATGCACACTGTGACCCTCTAGAAGCTTTATTTCTGAAACGGAGCAAAAGTTTGGGAGGTCTTCGGGGCAACTCTTGTCCTGGCAGAAATTTTTTGCATTTCAGTAGGAGAAGTGAAGCCAATAATTTCTACCAGCTGGGAATCTACCCATTTATTCTTTCTAAATCATACTTTTAAGTAAGTGTTTTGAGGAAAAGGAATAGAATCCAGTACTTTGCATCCAGGTTTTCAAGAAAAGTCTCTTCTTATTAGAAATTATTCTGTCAGAGACAAAACCAATGCATTAAAGTTGGAGAGAAAATATGTATGTAAAAGCCTTAACCTAACAATAAAAGTACTTCTTGCAACTCTCCTCCTACTTCTAAAGTCCTTTCAATCCATATGACATTTCAACAATATTGCACACACAAAAAGAAAGAAAAACAAAAAAAGAGGGTGGAGGAATGGAGAAACCTTTTAATGCATAATACTGAAGCAAGGAAAATATGGCTTGTTCAACATTAACCTTGACAAATTCGTGCTCTTGTCATTTAAATGAATGAATCTTTTCAGTGTTTAGATTGCTGGACCTTGGGAAACAGCAGTGAGGAAGGATTGTGAAAATAATGCTCATCTCTCTTAATTTTTTTTTTTTTTTGAGTAAATGAGTGATTTCAATGAAATCCAAATAAGGATGAATCTGCTCACTTGAATCCCTCGTTCACAGCCAATGAACTTCTCTGTGAAACGGAGCTTGCCCTCCTGGGTTGCCATGTATTGATCTAAAACATCTTCCCCGAGCCTTCTCTCTCCTTTTCCTCCTACAGGCAAAAGGTTAGTGTTAGATAATAGTATTAATTTTCCAGACATCTGCACATGTTTTAATAGCCTTTAGAAGGTTTGAAATGGTTTCTGTTTGACCACCACAGGGCTAAAATGCCATTAAGACTTAGACTGTAGCAATACATAACAATCATAGCCCTGTAGTTCAACCTGGCAATAAAAAAGCTAATTTATTTTATCGGAGATTTAAATTAATGTGATGAACTTCTCTCTCAACAGGAGCTGTAACACCACTCTCACTAAAAATACCACGTCCCTGCATATTTTCAAAACCAGATAAAAAACTTGTGACAAATCTTATGTATGTATTGTGGGTGCTATTTTGGAGTGTTCCCATGTGTGTTTGTGTGACCATATAATACTGCTCACTGTTCCTGAGACCATTCTGATTTTTCTGTCATATCTTCATTCTTAGCCTCTTTTCTTCTGTCATCTGGCTCATAGGCTCAGCAAGAAGAAAGTGATTAATAGGGCAGTCTCCACTGTTAGCGTCGGGGTTTGTTTAACAACTTGAGAGCTGGAATTTTCTTCGGGACAAAAATTATTGCTGCTTAGGTAAATTCAGTTGAAAATAGTGTTTAAAACAGACCTATGCATTTAATAAGGATATTTTTGAAAATCTGTGAAAGAAATATTTAGACTTCAGACAGTTATCATTTCCAAGTATATGCCAGAGGAAAGCTTCAGTTTATCCCATTATAAAGTGATAAAGCAGCATCTGATGGCAGCAGCTTCTGTGATAAAATGATCATGGCAGCACTGAGAACGAATCTAATAAGGGAATTGATCTGTAGATTCCAATTCTGGTAGAGCCAACATAGATCAACATAAATGTCAATAAGAAGATCTCACTGAGGTTTGCCTAATTCCTTTAGATTATTTTGGGGCATAGTCAGAAAGTGAATGTGAAAATGGATTTTAAACTGTAGGAATCACAAAGACAACAACTGATGTTATGCTGTGCTACCAGGAATGTCACTGACTGTCATTGTATGAGCAATTTAGCAGCATGTTGAAATTAGTGAGTAGCTTTTAATCATATAAGGATTTATAATGCAGTGACTGTTGCAGAAGTGAGAATTTTCCCTTCTGTTTTTATATTAAAGCATTTCTTAAATACAGTGAGATGATAAAAACCAGCCCACCTTTTTACTGCTGATAGCATGTGTAGGGCATGCCAGAAAAGATTAATGGTATAGCTCTTCCTTGTTGCAGGACTTCAGGATAAAGTTGTTTGCTAGACTCACTCTGACAATGCTGAAGAGTTAAAAACAAAGTGGTTTTGTTTGTGGACAGTGCAACAACAGGACGTGTGAGGATGTGCAGGATGTGCCTTTCACTCTTTGCTGTTGCCATAATCCACAGCACCTACAGGCCCTCATTTAGCACAGTGGAATTGACACACTAAGTAGTATTAGATCAATGGGAAGACATTTAGAAAGATAGAAGACAAAATACAAATATGTACTTAATAAGAGGCTTGACTTCTGCACAACACTGTTCTCACAGCATGGCTGTTTCACCGTACTCCAAGGAGTCTTCCATTTCCAAGCTCGTTGAAAACATTTTTTCATTAATTATTCACGTTCTGAGTAGCTGATTACTGGGTCATTGATGTAAACTGTTGACTTTACGGTAATTACAAACCACAGGGAACTTTATACATGCATTTTCCTAAGAAATTAAATTAGCTCATTTTCATCTTAATGCAATATTTACAGACCCCTACCATAGTGCTATTAAAATGAGAACTTTGGAATCTCAGTGTAAGTCTATCAGTGAAAATACTGATAGGCTTACAAAATGAAAACTGGGATCAGAGGGGATTACTTTGTGTCTTTCAATGTAACTTTTATTTAAAGCAGTTTATAAAAATTAATAAAACTAAGGATTTGAAACAGGAGTAATTTTAGCCTTACATTAATGTTGTCAACTCTCTGAAGAATACAGAAAGATTATGCTATTTGTGTTTATGCATCAAATGCCTGCTTAATAATCCCAATTTATACCTTAGAATATAAGTTTCCAGCCTTTGGAGTTACTTTAGGTCTGATTAATTGAGTTTTGCCATCTCTGGATGGCTCAATAGTAATAGAGAGCTGCAAGCTTGGAAGCTCTGCAGCAGACACAAATGAAACCTTTGTTTTACTTTTTGTGCTGGAGTTGCCTTGTTAGCAGGTTTTTCTGATTTTTTTTAGCACCCTAATCTTCCATACAAATGGTTTAAGTATCGTGCCCTGGTACTTTGTCTTGGATGTTGCCTTAATCTCAGTAAACTCACCCAGGGGATTTGCCAGCAAAACTGACAAACCACTGTTGATTCCAGGGTTGGATTTAAAGTCTAGCATCTTCTGTAAAGGTTTTTTAGAAAATTAGGGCTTGTAGGAGGGAAAAACAACAAAACAGATGGAAAATATCAAATTAGAACTTTCATGGAAGTATTTTTATTAGATTAATGGAAAATTCAAATCCACAAACTTCACTTGAAATTTAAGGACTAGCTGAAAACTTCCTTTTTTTAAAATTTTTTTTAATTTTGTACTCATTTAGCTTATTGAAATGCATTTGAAAGTTAATCCTTTAATATTCGCTTATGTACAACACTTCCTCCTATCACCACTGAGCAATACTGCATGTTTGTGATTGTTTCATGTGTTTTAAAGAGCTAGGGGTAGGATCAATAAAACTCTCCAACTGTTTGCTCAGACCACTGTAAGAGTTATCCTGGGGCTCACCTTTCAGTGGGTTAACCCTTTCCTCCCACCAAAATGAAATACAACCAGCTATGGTGGTGGTGTTCTGTTGTAAGGGCTGTTGAGAGCCCTTGCAGCAGCATAAGGAGCAAGTTGAGTTAATGCCAGGCAAGCCCTAAGACAGAACAGAATTTGAAATGTGAATGTACCTGCTCATACTAAATAACATTGTAAGGTGTAAGGGTGTAAGACTTCTGAGCTGCTTTGCCTGTTCCAGACTGAGCTGTGCAATGTTCCATGCTTTTTTCCAAATATCAAGTGTCCTCACTAACAGCTTGCTCTGTTGGAAATGGTACCTGTAGCACCAGAGAAATTTAAAAAATAGCTTAGTGTGGTGCATTAGCTTTGCAATCAGAAGCTGGATGTTCTTTCCTGCTCAGAGCCAGATTAATAACTTTTAGAGGTCTAAGTGATGAACATCTAATTACGTAAGGGAGGAGTATTTTAAAGAGTCAAAGGGTGTTAGTTTCTCACTCTGGTTTTAGCCCCAACCCTGTAAATGGCTAAACGTGGCCCAACATTAAGAGAAAGAATAACTTTCATAGAACTGTAGAGTGGTTTGTGTTGGAAGGGACCTAAAAGCTCATCTCATTCCAACCTCCCTGCCATGGACACGGATGCCATTCACTAGACCTGGTTTTCATTTACTACAAAGTTCACAGTGGTAGCCATGAAGTTCTGCTTATAGGAAGTGAATAGTAGGAAAGTAGGACATAATTATGAATTTTCTATTAAATATATGGCTTCCAGAGCTGAAAAAAAATGATTATACCTTTGTTTTTGTGATATCAATTATATGCAATAAAGCATCAGGAATTGCTGTATGTGCACAGTGTACAATTGCAAGTACATTTCCTATGTTAGTCATTATTAGAATTAAATAAAATGGAAGCATCTTCTTGCACCTTTCACTTTTGCTTCATATTTGCCCATTTTTTTGTTGACAACCACTTGTTCTGCTCTCTTTAGAAGGCAGAATTTCCATATATCAAAAGCATATATGTTGCAAACTCTTATTTGTCTAAAGGCAAAATTGATTTCTACTTTCGGAGGTTTTATTATTTTTTCCTTAACTATACTTAATTTTCTCCTTAATTCCAGAATATTTAGTGAATGACAAGTTCACACTTTGTATTTTGAACAGTGCATGTTCTACTCTAGGTAACTTTTGGTGGGATAGGTGAGAGGTGTTCTCATTTCCAGCTAAACCTTCCCTCTGAAACGTATCTAAGGGCTACAAAAATCAAAATTCTGTTTAATGAAAGATTATACTTCTACATAAACTAATAATATGTAAATATCTTGCCTAATAATCTCTTTTCCTTCTGTGGCCTGCTGTCTTTATGGTGAAATGGAAATGTAAAGGTTTTCCCCACCAGCCCAATTTCAAAGGCTGGGGTATAGAGGCAAGCAGGCCAGAGTGTGCCTGTTCAGGTTTGTGATGCCCTGAAAAACGGCAGAGACAGGAGAGGGCCACAGACACCAAACAAACATTTACAGCTCTGGCAAGGAGCAGCAGGATGAAAATGTCTCCTTGGTACCTAGAGAGAGAATTTTTTTCCTGTGAATGATGGGCTTTGGCTCGTGTGAGAAAAGCAAAGCCAATTGATTTAATAGCAATTAACTCATCCAATATTGGAGAGCTGTGTACTCTTTGGCATAATTCATTGAAAATTGTTCTGGCAATGCTGCAGACCATTAGATGTTTCAAAAAGGAGATGGGAACTGATAGATATTCTGCAGAGATAGAGGCACGAGGCACAATGGTTAGGGGAGTCTCTGTAATATTGCCTCATGCCAGCAGGTAGTGGCCTTTTTTATCTTCCTAGAAAGTCTTAATAAGAATGCTGCTGGGGGAGGGGGAACTGGCCTGCTGGCTGATGAATTGGTTATCTGCCTCCCAGATAATTGTATTTCCTATTGCGCTTGATATAATAGGTTTCCACCTAAATTATCAATTGCTTTGTTTTTATTTTTCATGTGGGTTACAGGAGTTAATCTTGACATTGAATCACAAAGAGCACGGCCTGTTCTGCATCAATCCCTCGCCTGTTCACAGGTGAGGGAGGAGCTTTGCTGCTGTTGGTCACAGGCATCTGCAGAGAGGCCCCCTCTGTTCTGCCCTGGCCTCTCAGTACCCATTTTCTGGACAATGTGGGTCCAGTCGAACTAAGATGTAACAAACTTTGTAGTCCACACCTGCCCTGTAGTATTCAGGACAGGGTAATTTCCAAGAAAGTTGGCCCAGTCCATGCTGTATTCAGTTCCATATGGATTTTCAGGTCTGCAGTCCAGTGATCCTGATGTTTTCCTGTTTCCAGAGGGACCCAGGCGCTCCCCAGCACCTCTAAGTATTGCTCATTTTCCCCTTATCATTATATAGGGCACCAACAAATGGGGCAGATAACTTGGATTTATAGTTGTAACTCCTCAGTTCCATATTTAAGTATTCATTTAAACTAATGTGATCTCTTCTGTGGAAGTCGTTCTGTGCAGTGGCCTGCCTTTTGTTGCATTGTCTCATGATAGCATCAGCAGTGATTTTAATACTGTACAATTTTCAAGGCAGCAGTAACTCCTTGATCTAGTTATGTGACTGTCATCTGAAAATAACCGTAAAGGACACAGTACATTTTGTGTATCTGAGAAGAAATCAGAATGAAGATACATAGTTAGCACAATCTGTTACTTGATTTTAAATGCATCATTAATGAGTTTTTTTAGCAAATACTAGAGTTTTCCCCATTTTTAAATTAGACAATGGAGAAGGAAAAAGAAAAATAATGAAAGAGAAACATTTTTTTCTTATGCTTTTCTTTTGTAATTGGATGACTTGCTTCAGTACTGTGTGATTATATTTAATTAATGACCTCAAACTTTATTATGCTGTTTGTTAAAGCTAGTCATTGTGCTGGCCACCTCTGTTAGTTTATTTGCATATGTGTGGGGAGGAATATTCCCAGTGTGATGATCTCATTTGATACAGAAATATAATCACATTATACATCTCGAGAACACACTTTCCTTCTTTGTTAATCATTTTAGTCTGCTGATTTGGCTTTGGTACTGCAGTTTTACAGAGTCATTGAGTTTAACAGTGGCAAAGGTAACTCAAACACAGCATGACCCCTGTGCAGCCCAGCCCCTCCGGTCACTGAGCCACTGGGGAGGGACCCCCAGAACCCTGAGCTGTTTCCAGCTGGGCTATGATTGATCACTCGTCAAAAATTGTTTCTGATTCCTGCCTGTTCCAGCTGGGCTGACCTCTGCTCTTATGCCTGACACAGATTCTGTACTCTGTAAGTAACGCTAAATTCCATTGGATGACATTGTAGGGGAATACTTTTTTTCCCTTACTGAAATGTATAAATGTTGCCATTTAAGTAATAAGTATTTTTAAATGCCTTTCTGGAAAAATGGGAAGACAATATTACAACTGTAAAATTCCTTTAGCACTACTTCTAGGATCCTTTTTTTCTGGGAAAATACATTTTCACTTAACAAATGTTCATCCATCTCAGATGTCCCCAGTCGTCATCTCCAATGCACGGGTCTGACTATTGTAACTTCCACTAAAATATCTCAGATGACTGGTATCCCTGGAGAAAGTAACTAATTTGTCTGCAAACCACTTGTTCATAGCACCAGTGACTGTTGGTTCTGAGAACAGAGGAATTCTCTGGTGGCTCAGTGATGCAGTTGGAATTATTGTCAAGAGGAACAAGTGTACAAAGTCAGTAAATCTGTGACTTTGGGCAGGCATTTTACCTGGAGTTTAAATCTTTAACAAGCACCTGACAGTAATACCAATAGTAGAACTTTGAAAGGTGCATGCCGAATAACCAGGCATCACTGATGCTAAAAAACACATAGCCTGGATGTAGTTAATATTTATAATGAAACATATCTTGGATACTGAGTGCTTGCAGCATTTTAATCTATTCAGCAATTTATTGGACAATATATATTTATACAGAGTACTGATCATTGAAAATATTTTTCATAATCTCTCTGCAACAAACTACCTCCTTAATAAACCTAGATGAATGTGTAACTCTTGAGAAATGACTCCCAAATTTATAATAAGTAGTTTTTAAAAATATTTCCTATATTGTGGGGAACAGAAGCCTGAAGCAGAGCATGCAGATAACAGAGGCTGTAGGAATGGCTGCCTGCTTTGTTCTCTAGCAGATTAATTTCTGCAGTGGGTACCCAGAGAGCAGGCTGGGGAGTAGCAGGGTGTAAGAGTTGGTGTGGCTCACATTTCAGAGCCCTGCAAAGAGCTACTGCTACAGTGTGTGGAGGGTTTTCTGGCTAAAGATTCTTGTTCTCTCTTTGGCCAGTCTTTTTGGATGGACAGGGTGATGGGGCACTCACACTGCCTTGACAAATCTCCATGGTTTGCGTCCCTCAGGGTCCCCTGGCAAAGCACCTGGCAGGGTCTGCGCTATTTGTTCCTCCAAGCAGAGGGGGTAAATGTGGTCTCTTAGGTTGCAAGCCTGGAGAATTAATGGGAAAATGAAAAGAGCCTGATCCAAAGTTCTTTTTTCTTGGTTTTTACTTTTTTAGTCCATTTTCATTGATTTCAATGGACCGTGAGTCAGATCCATACTGCCTGTTACACGGTGTGTTGGCCCAGGACTAACAAGACTGCAGATATTTCTTCTTTTGAAGTCATTGGCCAAGGCATTCACATAAATCATGGATTTTATTGAAACTGCAATTAAAACAAATCAGGCTTAATGCAGACTGAAAGCCCTAGAATTAGTGTACAGGTGAACATGGAGGGAAAGGCACAAGCTTAGCCATCCTTCCAAGCAAAACTGAGAGAAGAACTGTTTATATAATCAAACAGCATGTGAATATTAATGCACAAAATCCTCTGAGTCCCCAGTTCCCTGATGCAATTATTTTCTATTCACATTAATTGTTCCTAACAGATGACATTAATGACTTTGAGTTAAAATGTGTGCAGAGGAGGCCTTCAGCAGATCAATGCTGGTTAAAAATAGGGTCACTTTTGCAATCATTCAAGCAAGGTGTAACAGCTCGTAAATAAAACAACATTAACATGTTGATTGATTTATAAATGTTAATTTTGTAGTTCATTTTTATGCTTTTTTCCTGAAACCTGTCAAACTCTATGGATAATGGTGAGACTCATATTCATTTGTTGTTGTTGTGTGTGAAGTAATGATAAGTTGCAAAGCAGTGACTAGAAGAAAAAGTAGAGTTTTTTGGATGACGAATGATCTGTCCTCCAGACAGGAAGTCTTGGACAAAGTAAGCACAAAGAACAACATTTCAAATTAGAACAAATCCTCTTTTACCTCAGGCTCTTCATTACCCTTGAAATTTAACAGCAGAGTTTGGAATTTTAAAAATGCTGATCTGCTGCATATCTGTCAAATGCTTATGCTTTGCTCCTTCCCTTCTGCCCCCCCAGAAACTCCATTCACGCATCTTGGACCTCTCATCTGGGGATTTGCTTTCAGAAGTAGAACGAAACCGAAGCCTGGTGCAAGCTCGAAGTGCTGATGCTCAGATGCACGTGAGTGTTTGTGCTGCCCTTGTACCCCTCATCTGGAACCTCCTCTTCGCCTCTCAAGTCTGGTGTCAGGGAAGAGCCATAAAGCTGATCTCTGAATTGAAACCCTGTTGAGGCAGATAACAATACTTTTGCTTCCTTCTGTTCTCTGAAATTCAATATTGTGTCCTCGGTTGATATAGTGAGCAGATAGTGTCACTGTGTGCAAAAAAAGCATAAATCTTAGCAATGTCCCCGATACACCTTTTTGAGTATTGATTACATCTCAGAATCTCTGAGAAATGGTCAAGGAGCTTTTTATTAAAGCCCATGCCCCGTATTATTCATCCCATTTTTATGATATATTATGTATGAACTTTTAAAAATTCATGGGCTCTGCATTTTTTTTTCAGACGGAGTGAGCTTTGTGCTTATTTGGCAAAATGTTCTCCAGCGTGGCTTTCATGTTTCATTGTCAAAGAGAAAAGTAGCTTAAAAAACAAAAATCACGTACAGGGAAACAAAGAGTACAAGAACAGAACATTGAACCTGCATGTGCCTTTGATCTTGAAGTATAGTAGTGTCAACAAAAATGTAATCTCCCTTGTAATACCTACTTTAATGAAAAGGCATTGTTTCAAAGGTTCACAAAAATGCTAACAACCCTTTGCCTTATATTTAATTAAGCCTTCAGGTTAAGTTGCTCTAATATAGAGTTTTGTGTCTTTAATGGTCTGATTATTTCAATTTTCTCTGATTTCTAGTGAAAATTACATTTTTAAACTGTAATACTACATTCAGGCCTTTTTACTCTAATTTCATTAAAGGTAATGACTAAAGAGTCATGATTACAAAAAATTAAAATTTCACCATGTCAGTTAATAGACCTATATGCAAGTTAAATGTATTTAATTAATGCATCATAAACATGCTATTCAAAGTACTTTCTTGGATAATTTAGAGAATAAAGGCAAATTGCAGGGGAAAACTCCACTCTTAAGTGATCTGAATGCAGTCTAGAAATTGAGTAGATACCCTACTTCATAATCTGGAGTGGCATGATATTTTTTGCACATTTTCTCCTCTCTTAAAGATGATTACAGTAATATACTGTTCTTTAGCCTTGCTTAGATAGCTCCATTTTTCCCCCTGCTGAAACTGTAGGACCAAAAGCCTTTCTCCTCTCCTAGGTGCAAAGGAAACAAAGTGAGAGGATGGAGAGGCTCTCAGACTAGCTGAAGATGACAGGAAGGCCACACTTGTCACTGTGCTTTGATCTCTTTCCTCCTACAGGAGATTCTTAAAGGAGAGGATTTACAGGCATCTGTCCCTTGAATGCTCTGGTGGCTGGGACACAGCCCAGTGTAAGGGGCAGGAATTCCATGAGATGTTTTCCCAATGTCAGAGCCGAAATGCAGAGGAATAGCCAGAACAAGCAGGTGCTGCCATTGGCCTCTGTACAGTCACCCTCACCAGGAGTGACACCACAACAGCTGAGGAAGCTGATGGCAGAGGGGTTCCCCAGGGGTACCACAGTGCCAGAAATAAAGACTAATTTGTCTCAACAAAGCAAGAGAGTCTGCTTCAGAGCCAAAAACACAGGCATCAGCCTGCCTTTGATGCTGAAAGATGTCTTCTTCCCAGAGCCACTGGATTTAAAAGCTGTTCTGTCTGCATCCATTTGACTTCCTAGGAGAACATGTACCAGTAATTCCCAGAGGTGAAATGTGTTCTTGGTGCCTCTGAATGATTTTCCCATTCATAGGTTTTGCCTGTGACAAAGAATAATGATTTGCCCTGTAGTTAGGTTTGTCAAAAGCAGAACATTATGATGTCAGTTGAGCGATGAACATCTGTGCTGATGAACTCCTCAGCAGTAAAAATTCTACTCTCTCCCATTCAGCTGAAAATAGGTTCAACCCCAGTAATAGTAAATGGGAGGAATATGGGGAATAAATGGAAGAAATCAGCAGAAGGCCAAAAAGCATGTCAGTGCATGCAAAGTGCCTACAAACTGAGTGTTGTTCCAGAGATTTCCATGAAGAAGCTGTGTCTATGGCAAACACAGCCTTGATAATTGTTTTATGGATTCAATAACTTTAGATTTCTTGTTTCTTCCTGACTCTAAAGGTAAATTCTCCATTTAAGCAAAATTAATTTGAGGTATATCTACATACAAAAATCAATAAATATTGTTTCAGTTTGCCTTAATGAAATCCAAAGGGAAGTTTTATGCATAGGAGGCACAGAATCATAGATTCCCTTTGGATGGAAAAGCCCTTTATGATTAAGATCATCAAATCCAGCCTTTCACCCACCACTGGGTGGGAAGGTCCCTTAAGATCACTGAGTCCAACCATTAACCCAGCAGTGCCAATCCCGCCACTAAACCATGCCCCCAAGTGCCACATCGACACAGCTTTTAAATCCCTCCAGGGATGGTGACTCAGCCACTTCCCTGCTCCATTGCTTGACAACTCTTTTAGTGAAGGAATTTTTCCTAATATCCAATCTAAACGTCCCCTGGCACAACCTGAGGCTATTTCCTTTTGTCCTATCAGTTTCTGCTTGGGAGAAGAGACTGACCCCCACCTCATTACAACCTCTTTTCATGTAGTCATGTCTGGTGTTCCTGGTAATTAAAAAGATGTCTGATTCTGTAAGGAAACTGAAGAATAGTGCAAGCACTTAACACTAAAGAAGCTCTAATGCTGTTAGGCTCAAGAGTATTAGTTTGAAAACAAATTAAAGGCATCCTAGCTACTCCTACAGAGGTTTAATATTTTACCTAAAGTGCTATCTACTCTTCATTACTCTCTTCCTCAAAGCTGGCACTTAGTCACAGTCAGCTGAAATTGCATTTGGAGAGGGGCGATAACTACACAAGTACTAAAGGCAGCCATAAAGTGTCAATAAATTGCATAAGCAAGAGGCTTCAGCTGTCTGTGAGCGACACGAAGATGGATTGTCCTACGTCAGAGAGTTTCTTCGACAAAGCTTTGAACTAGATAGGAAACCAAAATTAGACTGTAATGGAGAGATTCCATTCTCAGTGGACATTCTGCTCGGGATACTAAATTAATTTACCTTGTCCAGGGTGTGCAGCCTCATCTGTTACATTGTGGGGCTATAATGCAGTTGTCAAGATGTACTTGTATTCTTATAACTTTGTTTTCTGTATCTTACCGGCGCACGCTGCTTATGTATGAAGCATAATTCAAATAGACTCAGAATAATCTTTACCATAAGAAGAGCAGAATGCTAGTTCAAGAGTAAAGAAGAAAACATTGAGGACTGTGGATTTTTTTTCCCCCGACAAATGAAATTGTTAGCAATTTTTAATTTAGTTCTGTGTATTAAATTCACCAGATGCTAAATCTCATAATATGAAGCTGTAACTGGCTTACTTGCCTTTTCTTTGCCATTCTTAATCAAGGGGAAGTTAAATGATTTTCTACCCATAAGGTACCTCTATTTCTTCTCATATTTTAGGAATGCCAGCAGAATGTGAAATCCAGCATACCTGTCTTGAAATGCCAGAGTCAATTAAATATGACAGGTTCTAGCCGCCTGTATCCCCGGAGCAGCTGCAGTAGCAGTGAACTCTCCCTCTCAAGCGCTTGCAGTGAATATTCCAGTGGTTCCTCCTACACTTGGAATGATGGAAAGACAAGTAAAAGGGTAAATCAAATTACTTTTCTACATGTGTTAGTTTAAGTTAATCTGAAAAAAGATTAATCGAAAAGCTGCCTTCAGAAGTTTTTTTACTTTCCTCTCTTTTATGTTGAAAACAATTGTCACTAAACTGTTACCCCCCATTTAATTTTTTTAATGATTCCTTTATCACTCCAGCTTGCTTACAGTGTCCTCACTTGTTCTGACTTTTATTCTGCCTTTCATAGTCCAAACTGCTCTTCTTCTTTATCTTAATCCTTCCATTCATATTGTTCTTCCCACAGGTTTTTAATGCACCACAGCCTTCACACCACTGTGAAATCCTTTATTAAAAAATTATTTGCTAGAAATGGCAAAGAGTGGAATGTAATGCCCTTATGCATCTCCTGTATCTCTTTACCAAAATGGAACACTTTTATTGACAGCACTTTGTGAGTAACAAAAGTGATTTTTATTTTGTTTTGACAGTCATCCGTGAGATGGGATAAAAGAATAAGCATTGGTTCTTCGCTCCCAAGCAACCTCTCAAGCCCTGCAGATGATCTACCTCCAACTCGTATCAAGGAAAACCATATCTTAGAAGGGCTGAAGAAATTACAGAAGCAAAAGATATTTCTTGAACCACCTTCAGTAATATCAAAATGGGGTTACAAAGACTGCATGAACTCCAACGAAGGAATATATTCCCCTGGAATTAAATGTGGCAGCCATAGTGAACAGACCCATTGTAAGCCAATGGAAATGGGAAGTATTTGCATTGAACACAACAAAACTTTCTCTTATGATTCAGATTCACATGATGATGCAGATGATGACTCTTCATCTTTACTGTTGCCACAGGAAGTACCAAGCAAAGACTGCAGGACCTCTTGTAACAAATTAACTCATAGCATTTCTGACAGTCTCTTTGACTGGGATCCTAAAAGGAAACATTTGCCAGAAAGAAGTTCATTTTTTAATTCAAAGGAAAGACCTGAAAAATTGACTAGTTTTGTCAGTGGATTTCAGGCAGAAGTAAAATCATGCACCAGAGCAAAGCTGCCTGAACTACAGTTAGATCAAAGCCATTCTAATATGGGCTGGAAGGACTTTAATTTTCAGCTTTCAGATACTGATGACAATGAAGTCTTGGATGAATTGCATATAGAAAGCAGTGATGAGAAAAGTCCATCAGATTTATTATCAACTCCCTTTCCTGAGAGGTACGCAAAGACCTCTGACTTGCTCAAAGTCACGGAGAATTCTCAGTTTGTATCTACTGACAAAGAAGAGACCCAGATACCTGTTCACTCAGACATTAGGCCGAAGACATGTAATTTCATTAAACAACAAAAGGTTATAAAAAAGACCTCTTCTGAAGAGTGCATTACAGTAATATATGATGCTAAGGATGGTGAGCCAATTGAATTCAGCTCACATCAAACTGGAGTTGTCACTGTAACAAGAAATGAGATTTCAATCAACCAGCCACAGACTACGTCCAGTGCAGAATACACTGAACTTATACCTCAGGGAAGAACTGATTTGCAGCCAGGACCCAATGCTAGAAACTACACTGCTTTAGAAAGGCAGGAAGATGAAACTGGGAAAAATACTCTTGAAGATAATACAGGGAATAAAAATGCAGTTGTCCCCTTGACCTGCAGTGAATCTTCACGCTGTGGAAGAGTGACACAGCAAAATACTTCACGACAAAAACTAGTGAAGCCAGTGTATGATGCATCATGCAAGGTCAATTCAAGCTCCACTGTGCATGCAGGAATCAATCAAAAGCCAAATGTAACTAAAATACCCAGCAGAGGTAAATTTTCTCCCCAAAAAACTGTGATGACTGAGAGTGGGGAGGCACCTGTAGCTCTACCAGTGGGCCCCACAGCCCTTGAGAAATCACCTGCTCTGCCACCTGTAAAGCTTTCAAGATTCAAAAAGGCCCAAAGCCCACCTCATCATTTTGACTCTAAAGTCGACTTTCAGGTTCCAAAGCCCCCTGCCCACCCCCTGCCCGACTTGAAACGTCCAGGCAGAGGAGATGGGTCAAAGTATCCAAAGAGTCAGAGTCTAGCATCACCACTGTTGCCTCAGCACCTTATAGAGCCCAGTAGCTATGGGGAACCTCCAACCAGAGACTTTCATTGTGATTTAGCTGCTGTAGAAGCCCGGTCTCCATCCCCACCCCTTCCTCCAGGCAGGTCAACATCCTTGTTGATTCGGCCTAATTATGCTAATTCTCCACCTCTAGCAGTAAAGTTAGGAGGAGCTCATCCCACTGAAACAGCAAAAAATATACTGAAATCATCTCCATTAAAAGGAACTGTGAACTCTGGCTTTCATAATCAATCTAGTCATGAAATGCAAGCAAAAAATGTATCTTCTGGGGCCAAAATTGAATTATCTTACCTTCAAGAAAATGCAGAAGGAATTATGCAAAATAAATGCACATCTCAGCAATCCCACAGTGCGTGCCAAGGACTTTCCAAAGTTTCCACAAAGCAAGTCTGCCCAAAAAACCCTAATCAGCTGGGTCTCCACAGAAATCGTGAATCTTCCAGCACAGATTTTCAAACAGCCAGGTCCTTCTCGCTAGGTTGTCCGTCATTGGAAACAACTTCTTCACAAGACACATATTCCAACAAAAACAATATTTCCAGTGACAGTGGTGTGGATCAGCTACAAAAGATGCCAAATATTCTCCCCACAACTCCTCAATGTCACACAACAAGCACAAGTGAGCCTTTGCTATCTCAGGTAAACAATTTCCCCTCAACACTGTTTCATGCCGGTGATGCTGCACATGCTACTCAAAACTCTAATGAGAGAGGAATGAAAACCCGTCTCCCTGTGGGACTGAAATTATTTGTCAAATCTCCCCAGCTTCTCTGCAAGAGCTCTACTGTACCAGGGAAGCAGGAAAAAGACAGTATAAATGCAGCCTCCAAAAGTCATGTGAGTTCCAGTAAGTACAAGCAAAGTGAGTCTGTGTGTGTAACCACCAAAGGTGCAACGGATGCGGAATTAAAGGACTCCAAGTCTGATACTGAAGTAAAAAATAATTGTGCTGTGGGACTTAGTATGGATACAGCATCCGCTCATTCACATGAAAACTGCAGCGTGGTGGTAGACAGAGGAGATGGATTAGAAAACAAATTAGTTAAGAGGTCTGTTTCTTCTGGCAACAAGTCACACTTGAAGCCAGCTCTGGGCATGAACGGAGCGAAAGCTCGTAGTCAGAGTTTCAGCATTCACACAGGGGAGAAGCCATCTGCCCCTGTGACAGAAGGTCCTGGGAAAGTACGGACTCAGATTATTACAAACACTTCTGACAGAGGGAATTCTCTAACAAGGCAGAACTCAGCCATGGAAGGGCTTCAAAGCAAGGCTATTTCTGGGTCAGCAGTGACACCAGAGACTCTTTTATATACTACTAAACCCACAGAAAATTCTTATGCTAGACAAGGCTCTCTTGGAAATATGACTAGTTGCAATAGCCAGCATGGAAGCCCAAGCAAACTGCCCTTCAGATCATCTCAAAAAGTAGACCAGTTTCACCATGCTTCAAAATGTGATGGAAACAAACCCTTTTCTCAGAAAGATGCACGCAGTCTATCTGTGCAGAGTGAGAAAAGCACTGAAAGCTTTAAGCACGAAGCTCAAGGTAAAAAAAATGTTCTGTCAGCAGAATTGGAGTTAGAAGCCTCAGCTACTGTATCTTCCCAACAAATTTTGTCCTTCCAAAGCTTTGATGGAGTAAAGTGTCCTCATAAACTGGAAGCAACAAAGTCACGAAGGCAGCAAATGTCTTTAAAATTAGCAGAAACCTCTGAGAAGGTTAATGATCTTTTGAGTTCACCATCTCTGCAACCTACAATAGAGGAGAAAGTCATGTTATGCATTCAAGAAAATGTGCAAAAGGGTCAGGGACAAACCAAATCCCCCACTGTGGAGACTAAACAAAAGACTGGACCTTCTATAGCCAGTTGGTTTGGCTTCCGAAAGAGTAAGCTCCCAGCACTGAGTAGCAGGAAAACCGATGTTCCTAAAACTAAAGTGGAAAAAAAGGATGCAAAAGTTTCAGGATTTGGAATTAAGCAGGCAAAATTAGAGAGAAGAAAAGAAAAAAAGAAAACTGAACAACACTGTGAAATAGAAAATGAAATTAATAGGAAAACAGACAATGGTGATGTTTTAGCCATGGAGAGCAAATTTATGAAGACTTCCCAAGACCCTCCTGGTGAGATTGAGTGTGAACAAGTCAGAGGTTCCACCACAGCTGCCTACTCACCAAAAGACAGTTTTATGAGAGAGCTTTTAAACAGGTAAAACTCCAGAACACAATTTGGGATGTGTTGATGTCCATGTAGCTTTACAGATGTCCAGATGCAAAGTTCAATGTATGTTCCTTTTGTGCTAAGAATGCACAGTAGCAAACAGTAGGTGCACAGCTGGGACTTTAATCTCTACAGGAAAAAAAAAAATTAACAATGAGATGATAATTTTGTTCATGTTACTTTGTTAACCAAACCATTGGTCTTTGAAATTAAAGATAGGCGAATTACATCCAAGCTGATAATTCAAATTATTCCAGAAATCAAGAATCTAGGCAGATGGTGTGTAAAGATAGAGGGTAATTAGGTACATGTTTTAATGTATTCCATCTTCCTGTACTGTAACCAGAAAATACATATTTGGTAACCTGTCAGAATTAATTAAATTTCTAGCTATCACAACCTTTGGTCACAGAAGAACTTAGCAACTGGTATATTGTGTTTTCACGTTTGTCCCACAACAGTCCCAAATATAATAGAAATCATTATATGTGAAAGGCTAAATTGATATACTACCTGAAATTGCAAGTGACAGGTTTGATCAAGGCTAGTTAGAAACATTTATCACTCAAAGGTCTAGAGACAGAAAGATACAGAGAGGTTACTTTAAACATTAAAGGAATGGGAAAGTAGAGTGATTGAAGAAGGGCAATGCAATTTATCAGAGGAATCACTCTCTACCTGCAGAGTTGATAAGAAAGCAGCTCAGCAGACAGAAAGTGGATCAAATAATGTTTCCTACAGGAGTGTGTCGAAGGGCAGCTCCCAGGGCTCCTCTCTTCATGGCAACTCTATCAGCTCTCAAGGAAACCACAAGAAAAACAGCAACACAAAAGCTGATATGGAAATGCAGAATCAGACCCTGGTAAGTGCTTCAGTACACGAAAACATTATTACCTTCTTTTTAACTTCCAGATGTGTTTCTTATTGTCATTGCAGGCAAACAGGATAATAACTGTTTATATATAAGATAGAAAGATTTTGTGTAGCTAGAGGATTGCGAATTAATACAGAAGTTGGCAGCTTGACTATAGGCCACATTATACAGAGAGTCATGAAGATCCTACTGCTTTTGCTGGCAATTCAAGTCCAGTGAAGATACATGCACAATGATGCTATAATCATACTGTAGTAGAGTGAAATAATAGGACCATTATTTTTTAATTTTTTTTCCCCCTTTCCCTGAAAATTGCATGCCAGTATTGAACATTCCTCTGAACATTATAGAAGTCATTAAGCCAAAAAGTGCATAGCTGATGTGGAAAACACAAAGTATTTCACCACATTTGGGAATATTTGTCACTCAAGAAGGAATGTTCAAAAGCAAAAACATACATTGGACCTGCATCTCTCTTTGTGCCATTAAAAATCTCCCTGTTAATGCCCTGTAGTTAGTTTTATTCTTCAATAAGGTACTAACTGTACCTGATCATTTAATTAACCCAGAGAGGAGGAATGTTGCAATGTAGAAGAAAAATCATCTTATTTTCTGTTAGCTGCTAGATTCTGGTTCTGGACTAACTTTACTGCATTGAGAAGCGTTCACACAGAGTCTAGGATTGTAACCTAAAGTCAGGCTGAAGGGGTGCCCTTCCTGGTGAAGCTTCTTTTAATTTACCTCAGAATTTAATGAGCAGTGTCTTGCCTTTAAAAAGCAAGGGCCTATCCTATGATGATTTAAAGTCCAGCACGAGGAGAACAGAGATGCTTTAGCCCTATAGGATTTTTTACCTCATTCCTGAGATAGCTGTCCTGTCCACATTATCATGATGATTATTAGCCATAACCACAATTTTAACAGTCTGGAAACTTGTGCCAAATATAATGCTTACTGTGAAGCTGTTGCTTTTGTTGTTCTGATAGAACCAAGTTACTGAAGTGCAGCACATACAAATATTTCATCTGAGGGAATCTGAAATACAAATTCTCTGGGAGCATTGCAAAAAGCTTCATAATGGGAGCTGAAAAAGCTCAGCTTAGGGATGATGTTTAGGATGCTTGAAGTCAAGGCATTCCATACATGTTTCAAATTCAGGCAAATTTTTCTTTTTTTCTTTTTTTTTTTACTTTAATACAGATGTCTTTCCTGGAAACATCTGCAAGGTCATTTTTTAAAAACTTACAGGGAACATATGCAAAGTGAATGTGTTTGAAAACTTTCCTCCTGACTCCTCTGGTATCATCTCTTCTTTGAAAATGTAGATGTCTCCTGCATTATAAAACCACAAATTATAAGCATATCTAAGGCTGTCCTTGTAGTGTCACGGAAAGGAAAGAGAGAGAATGAAAGTCTGGAAATGTGCAATATGCAGGAAATTCAATCCAACTGATCTAGAACTTAGATAGCAAAGCAGAGCCCCTTATCAGAGCCACTCAGTTTAACTATGCCCCATTTAATATGGTCCTGACAGCTTAGGGTATATCTTCACTGTACAGAAGTACAAAAAACTCTACACACTGCTTCTACAGTTTCTTTCTAACTTATTATTTTCTAATGCTGCAATAATTTGCTGTGCTTTTTGTCTGTCATTTTGTGAAGTCTTTCTAAATGCTGCAATAATAGCGTTTTAAGTATATCTTCGAGAAACACACTTCATTTTATGAGGGAACTACAAAGATTGTCCTTAATGTATGTAAATAATGGAGATATGCTAATTATACTATTTAGTTTTTAAGGACATGTTAGTCATGGTGAAAAGGCATTACTTCTGCTACACCATACATGCTTTTGTTAGCACGGAAACAGAGTATTTTATATTGTTTTTGAAGATTAAGTTACATTTATATGTTTCACTTTTTGAGTTTCATATTGTGTTTACTGTGGCACTTAATTCGAAAGAAATATCTAGTGCCAAAAGACTGAGGACATCTAGAATAATGAGATTTAAAATGTGCTTATGGTTATTAATGCTAACTTATGAAAGAGATATACCTTGAGATTCCTCAATATGTGATATTTCATCTTGTCCTCCAAACTTCTAAAAGAAAAACAATGCAAAGTCTTTAAATTCAAAGTTCATGAATTTTATTACTATCATTTCCAGTTATTCTTTGGTGTCTGCTTACTTTGAAGCAAATTGCAAAGGGCTGGGAGATAGCTGTGACTGAAAACAGTCACATGCAGTAGAGCGACCTGTTGTGCATTTTTTTTCTCATAAAAAGACAAAATTATAGCTTTTGGAGAAAACAGCATAAATCTTTTGAAAAACCCTAAACCAGGAAGATTTCTTTTCTTTTCTGAACAATGCAAAGTGCACTCAGTCTTACGGTTCAGTGCAGAAGCTGCTGTATTTCCAAGCTGCTTATCAGATATATGTTGCTGCTTCAAATCCGGCCCAGAACAGTTTTTAACATTAATTTTCTAGCAAGTTTTTTCCTTTAAAAGCTATTTAATTTTTGATGATTAAATCACTTTTCTTATGATGTGCCAGGTAAAGGCTTGAGGCACTGTTATGCCATAACACATGCACCTATTACCTCTGATTTCTGTTCATGCAAAGAATGTTATTGCTGGACTTCCACTGAATTTATGGAAAAAGCAATGTTCTACCAGTGGTGGCCTTGTGCATTCACCTTCAGAGGGATACACTTCCCGTTAGCGTTCATCAAAAAAGCACTTTGCTCTAAAGGCCAGCCAGCAGAAATACATAACACTATAGCCTACACCAAGGATATTCCACATCCTCCAGTACTTTTTCATGTCCTTGGCTGGAGCTTAAGGTGAGATGTAATCACTTCTGTGCCACACTGCTTCATTTCATCTTTGTGATTTTATTACAGCCCCGTGTGATTTAGAACAGCCACGGGCTTCACTTTGTGAGGTGGAAGTGTTGCACCAAACCCGAGACACCAGGAGCTTTGTGTCACACTCCATGTGTGCAGTCTGTGTGTTTGGGGAGCACCCAGGGATCTATTGCAATATTGTCAAATGTCACAGCAGCACTTGGCCATGCACTCTGCAAATGTGAGAAACTGTTCCACCCGGAACTGGATGCCAAATGATCACTCGCCTCCTCATTTTGGAGAAGCATTTTGGAAGAAAGAAAAGATGTGATCAAATCCCTAGGATTGAGAGATGATAAATGCACTTTTACAAATGTAGAGTGAATCTTTGGTGTGTTACTTGGGCTGGTCACAAGAGGTCAATAGGGCTACTTGTGTAACCCAGCAAGCAGGATTTGCACTGTGATTGAAGATGTGTCGTGCAAATGATGATAAATTCCAGTAGTTTAGATTTAAAAATATGCTCTTGTTATTGTGAGTGTGCTGTGAGCAGTCTAAAACAGCAGAGAGTGATTAGCAAATAATTTAAGAACCCTGAGATGTTGAAAGCAACTTTTTCTGTGGTGCTGCCTTTCCT
The DNA here is from genome assembly GCF_017639235.1 of Corvus kubaryi. Taxonomy (NCBI): domain Eukaryota; kingdom Metazoa; phylum Chordata; class Aves; order Passeriformes; family Corvidae; genus Corvus; species Corvus kubaryi. The sequence continues at coordinate 7,000,647 of NW_024581135.1, forward strand.
GCTCTCGTCACCCTGGAAGTATCTTTATTCCTGTTTGATTTATGTAGCATGGCAGGAAAATATGTCCTTGGATCTGAATTGTGGCCACTGATGGCACATGGTGGAGGGGGATTTCACTGTGTGCCAGGGAGATTCTCAGATTATCTGTCCACTTGGGAAATAGGACTGCAGAATAACGGGTGAAGATACATCTTTGTCTGAAAAAAACCAGAATATCTGAGGAATTTGAATAACACAAACTTGAATACCACATACAGGCTCTTGGACTGCACTGCATTCTTAAATTAATTTTTTCACTCTGTCTAGCTAATAAATGCTTTTAAACAGAGGTGGAAATAAAAATGCCAAAGTTCAGTGTTTGCAAACTGAACTAAAGAGATACCGTACGATATATTAGGTTTTTATTTTGAAGAAGCACATCTTCCAAGGTTATTTTTCACTGCTGCATATTGTGATTTTGAATGAAATTAAAGTTTTTATCATTGGATATCATTCACAGAATAAGACAGGCTATAGATCCACTCAGCTGCCATGTAACTTTACTCTGATTTATTTCTGAACAGTTTTCTGTAGCTGTCATGAAACAACATAAACAGAGTCACAGATGTTCTTCACTTTTGTTGTTGCACTATGTACAGGCTAAAGTAGTCACAGAAAACCTGCAAGAAGAAGAGGAGGACACCATGACAAGGACTACATGTCAGAGTCATGTGATAGGTACAAAATTATATTTTACACTGCGTTTTATTGCTGTCAGTTCTTGGGAAAAAGACATGTTTAATTTTCATTATTTTATTTGTTTGCCCCCTTATGTCAGCTTTAGCCTTCATTTAGCTCCTGGATAGCCAGATTCCATCAAATGCATGAGATCAGTACACACCATTACCCTTGTGGTCAATGCAATGCTTGACTGGAGAGTCTCGGGATGTGGTTATGAAAGATCATTTCAGCCTCCAGGACTAGTGGGTTACATAAGGGTTGTTGTGCATGACATATTCAGTGGGAGTAACACTGACATACTGTAACTCTGTCATCTGGCCTTCAATTAGTAAAATTCAGAATAAAATTTAAATAGCAGAATAATTACTGTGATAAACTAAACCACACGGAGAAGCAAACAGGTGTCTGTTCAGGAGACCTTAAAGCTGTTATTGAAAACAAAGTTGCCTTTGCTGTAGAAGGGTAGCACCATCCACCCTGCCTTGTGATTGGCATGTACTAATTTTTAATCTGAGTACATGTAAAAATATCTAATGGGCAATGGAGGACACACCAGAAGTCTGAGGTTTGTATTAGAGCAGTGTGTCAGTATAAGGAACTGATTGAACAAGAAAAAGTCACCTTTAGCAAGTTCCCTTTGCAGATAGAGACTGCAGTAAAAAATTTCATTAAAAAGTTAAAATCTGATTCCATATTTTCTAGCACGAATCTCTTTCATTTCACTAGTACTGCCAACCCAGCAAGTCCAAACAGAGGTATCATGTCAAAACACATTGGTTTTGGGGGCAAATAATTTAAATGTTTGCATGCTTTATTGACTTGTACAGCTCTTTCAGTCCCAAATTCAGGCAAATAAACTCTAGCTGTGTTACCTGAAGGAAAGAATCCTAAACTCTTCCTTCTCCAAGAACTCAGCCATAACCTGGCTCCATGGCAGCAACTGAATAACAAGATCTTTGTACAATGTGGGACTCTGAGGGCATTCTTTGTGTGGGTAGGCACTAGCCCTGCAAACAGAAATGCATGCCAATCATTCTGTGCATAAAGGACTTATTTTCTGTTACCAGAATTTTTTTTTTCTCATTCGGTCCTGTAATATATTGTGCTGGTGGCTTCTGAGAGTATTAATATTTTGTTCCTACCACAGGCACTAAATGTGAGTCTCTGACAGGACATAGTGGTTATGGAGCAGGTGGTCAGGTGCTTTTAAAATTCCTTGATAGAGGTTCTGGCATTTTTCTGTTACAAAGTTTCATAGAAACTGATTTTTTTTCCTGCTGAAACTCTGTGCAGCCACAGTTTCTCTCACTAACTTGTTCCATGGCATCACCGCTCTTAAAGAATTTCTTACTAATTCCTAAATCTACTCTCCATCATCTTAAGGCCATTCCTCCTTGTTTTAAGAAAACAAAGTTCACTGTGGGTTTTTAGCTGTATTTTAATGCATTATTCCACTGGGTTTGATCAAAACAGACTTAGAGATGAATGTATAGAAGATGTAGAAAGGCTATGATTAAGCAGGGGATATGGTTTTTATACAGCAGGAAAAACACATGTTGCCGTCGTTGTCACTAAAATAACTAAACTGACATCAGTCCTGCCCAGTTAACTAATAAACAAGATACTAATGACAGTCTTCTAGGTAGGTGTCATGGGAGACAATTCTGGTTCATCACATTCTAATAGTGAAATATTGCTAGGTGCATTAATCAAAAAACATGTAAAATACCAGTTACTAGGTTTTTAATTGTCAGTTGCTGATCTAAACCAATTTAAGTATTTTGCTGGCTCTTCAGATTTGCTCAGTTGAAAGAAAGCAACAATGCCCAGTTATATACAATTTTCCTCCTCATATACTTATATGCCAGGAACACATGATCATTTCCATATGAAGCAGTCATTTATATTGTGGTATACGGCTCTTCAAAATATACCTAAACCATTTTGAAAGTTTTTAAAAATATGTTATACCCTGGATGCCTTTGCTGTAGTGTCAGTGAGGAAGCCAAACGTGGCCCTGGCAGCACACTACCAGTGCTCCCACCCCCACAGACAGCAGACCTAAGGATCCATGAGTATCCCTTTGAGGTCCAGCCATCTTCAGAGCTCTTTCCTCCAGCCCTTCGCAATAAAGTAGTTGTGTTTTGAAAGAGGGATGAAGTGGAAAATGCTAAAGTACCTAGTAAGAGGACAGACATGATAAAAAGGTTGACTTCCCCTTCATGTCATGACAGAGTCCCCAGCTCAGAGAGGTACAGCAGGACCTTCAAGTATTCCTATAAATAAAATTCCTTTATTGAATGCACAGATGATGTGGCGAGCTCCTGACAGTATTGTTCCCATGTAAACATAAAAAAGGTGCCTTCATTTTACAAAGAAAAAGAATTCTGTTCCCCTCAAGGGAGGGAGTAGAAGTGTCATTATTTGTCTTGAATTTCCCCATTGTCACAATGGCCCAAAAACTTACAAGGCAGTTACAGATGACACCTTTACATGCAGAATGTAATAATTGGACATCTTGAAAGGAACAAAGCATTTGTTAAAAAGTTCAATGTTTCATATTTCAAGTACTGTTTCAAATTAGCAGCTGCTTCTGCAAAACTGTGATTGTATTAATTATAATGCATTAAGAATTTTCATTGATAAACAGCTTCAAGGGAGAAGTCAAAAATCCATGGCACAAGCAAACAATTGCTAATTACTGAAGAACTCTTTCTTGCAGACAGCTTCTCATGGGAATATTAGGGTATGCAGCAACAGTATTTTTGGGTATACACAAATTACCAGGCTGTTTTCTTTTTGGGAATATATCTGTAATGAAAGGGAAATTTAGTCATAATTAATCATATCATTCTTCAGTGTTGGTATGAACCTCTGCTGAGGCTGAAGGGAAAGACTGAATGTGCCATTTTCTCAGTGATTTATCAAACCCCAGCTTGAAAGTTGCATGATGATAAATTTTCTGAGTCCAGTTTCCTTTTCTCGTTGTTACCCAAAATGGGTGGCAAATTTGCTAGGGGAGCAAGTCAGCATGGAATAAGCTTTTTGCTAATGATATACTCAAGCTTCACACAAAACACAGCCTCAGCATAAATAGGCTGATGAGAAGTGTCTGAGAAAGTTTCAAGTCTATTCAATTTATTCTCAGGTTTCAATACAAAGAAAGAGGGTTTCTTTTTTTGTCACAGATATTTCTATGTGTGAATATGTTTATTCTCCATAGTGGATTTCCAGCAGTCATTTCATCCTTAGCAACATAAGTGAATCAAACAAACACTTCTGGTCTAAAGCACTGAAATTCAGGGAGTACATGAAAGTATGGGCTGTTCATCTAAATAAATGGTTTTATTGAACTGGAAAGCTTATGATTTCAAATGTTTTATTTAACATGTCACTGATGGAGCTTAAAGGCCAGATTCATTGTTTAGTAAAATCCTGTTGAGTTTTTACAACAGGGACATCACTGCAGGTAGATTTTTGTCATCAAAATAACATCACTGCTAAAAATAAAATAGATTTTAACAATCTGAATAGACCTGCAGTTTGCTTGTGGGTTGTCTAGAGAGCAAATATTTGATAACAGGACAATTGGTAGTAGCAATCCAAAATACATCTGGGTGTCATTGGTACTGCCTGCTCCACTGGAAACACAAGGTACTTCCTACCAAAGGTTTGTGGGGAATTAAACCCCTGAGGCAGGCTGGGGTTAGAATCCACAGTAGAAAGATTCACAATTCCTGGAAAGGAATTACCTAACTGTGCATTGGCCCCTGTTGTTTGTTTGCAGAATTTCAAGTGAAATTCAGAGCTGGACAAAGATTATGAAGACAAATGTAGCCAGGATTTTTGAAACTTTGAAGAAAGACTTGGAACTAATTTTTGTCAAATTTTCATTGGAGGTCCAGCTCAGTTGTTCAAAAAGGATTCATCCAGTGTTAAATGGGAACCTTGTAGATAATACAGAGCAAATGCCTTCAGAGACTTAAAAGGGTTTTGAAAAGTCTCTAGCTGGGTAGAGGGTTGGGCTTCCACACAATCAAAGCAACATTAAAACTGCACTGTCGACTTTGCAGCTTTGTGCCAGAACAAAAACACACACCGAGGTCAAGGGATTCTTTTGTAGCTCTGCAGTAGCCCAGTGCTCAATTCCATTAAAGTTTGTGATAATCATCTGCCTTATAGCAGGCTTTATCATCATTTTTGCTGCTTTCCAAGAACAACCTTTCAGAAGGATTTTGCAGCATAATTTAAAGGCAATCTGGTCAGAAAAAGGAAGAAACTTTTCTTTTGAAGAAACTTTTTGGAGATTTGTCTTCTTTAGAGCATTTGGTTGAATCACTTAGATGCTTCATGTTCTAGAGAGGAAGTGTAGTGGGTATTTTATATGTTGCATTTTGTTTTAAAATCCCCTTCTTTAAGGTTTGTATGCTGCAAAGTGATCAAACTCCATTTTCAGTAGAAACCAGGAAAGTCCCTCACAGCAAGTTTTACAGCTAAGTTGCTAGCTCCTTGATAACAATTTTACAGATCTACTGATAGCAAAGGTAGAACATGTAACATTGCAGATAGAAGTGGGTTTGACTTAAAATGAATTACATTACAGCATTACAATTGTTTGTATTGACATATCAAATACTAAAGAGGATAACCTTGGCTGTTGTATTCTGATTTTGTTTTATTCAGCAGCCATACTAAGCCATACTATGAAATTATTTATATGATAATAAGAAAACACATTTAATGAGCAGACTTTTCTATGAGAAGGACCTGCATTCTTTCTAGTGTTCCAGATAAACTTGTTTCTGGCTCCTCTTTTCTTCCTGGTTCTAATGTATGTTTTTCCCACAAATATATCCATTTTCGTGTCTCAGCTTTCTCTTCCTGTTTGTTCACCTCCATCATTTGAAACTGGTGGTCACTCTACTGCCTGTGTGGTACCCCAGTATTGCTCATTGTCTGACTCCCCACAAATCCAGACTACCATTCAGAGCCTGCCTTTCTGTATCCATACCAATAACCATTTCTAACCAACAGATCCTTGCTTCAGTGCAATCTGCTTTTTTTGTTTCTCTTGGTTCCTTCCTGAAATCTAGATCTGATGAACACTGGAACTGAGAAAGTATGTTTCAAATTTCATTTCTGAATGTGCCATTTAATGTACATACTCATAGTGCTTACTTATATAAATTATCCAATGTCTTATTCCAAAGCTTTATGAAAACAATAGCAGTCCCTCTGCTTATTTAATAAGCTTGTACCAAGTTTCCAATGAGAGGAAAAAAAGTACTGGGCACCTCCTCTGCCAAACCAAACACCCGGTTTTGTCCACCATTATGCAAACTACTGAAGCTTTGGGTGTGTTTACTGGGGTACTAAGTAAACAGCTATTAAATTCATATTTTCTCATTTTTGGGGAATTGAAATAGATGTGAAGGAAATAAGCTTGATTAATATGGTAAATACATTAAATTTGACATGCATCATCCTAGAGCGTGTCCATTAAGTCTGATATATTTGAGCAAACACATTTACATTAAGGAACCCTCCAAACCTAGAGACAGATTATGTGAGGTCTGTGGTGGATTACTGAGATAAATGTAACTGGATAAATGAGAGAGGAAAGATGGTGAGCAAACTGATCTGTATTATAGCCTGTGCATTCAGTAAGGAGAGGCAATTCACATCCCTGTGGAGAGGCAAAGGGATAAGCCACAAGTTGCTTAGATGCCCAGCAAATCATTGTATGCCTCCAATGCATGTAATGAAGAACAATATTCAACTGATAGAGTCTTCTGACCTCGAAAGAAGTTCTCTCTTGTCATTGTCTTGCCTGAAAAAACAATTTATCACTGTCAGCATTAATTCCTTTCATCAGGCCATTGATAGAAGTTGAGAAGAACCATTTAGCAATCATCTTATCACTGATATGGCAGTTGAATCATTCATTTACACATTTTCAGATAAAGGAAAATTGTTTGCTTTATCTTCCCCATCACAACACTACAGCAAAGCTGTGGAATGCCTAGAAGTCTCTATACGTGAGGTTGCTGTCTATAAAAGTCATCAAGCAAAACCAGTTATCACTGAATCCATTTCCAGCCTGGGTCTGTTCCTATTACACATCTGCAAAATGTTCCATTTGATACAAGTTGTGATAGGGTATTAGATTTTTCGTGCACCCCCTATATGAGCAATGGTACAAGTATGCATGGATTTATTTGCACATCGTAACAAAGCTGTTTTCCCAAGCCCTGTGTGCACGTGGAAGCTGAAAGGTAGGTGTTAGATCTGTAGGTCCTGGCTGTATTGCTTAACAAGTGTGCTAGAGCCTTGAAATGGGGGTTGTGTAGCAGGCATCTTAAAAACCTGCTCACTTGCCGTATCTAACCAGCTTCCAGCTTGGCAGTTAATCCAAAGGGCTGAGTTCCCAACTGCTAGAACAATGATGAATTAATAAATAGTAAAATAAACTGCTTGCCCTGAGCAATGCTGGGATCCAAACCTTTTCATTAAAAAAAAAATTGAAACAAACCAAAAAAGCCTCAAAATCTAGAGCCAAAAGTGTCCTGGAAGATGTGAGAGACCATCACAATCTTACCTACCATGGTCTTACTATACAGACAGGAGGCATATGTGAAAGTGTACAGCTGAGTGAACTGAGCTCAACTGGGTAAAAAGCAGTTTCATTTGTACTTTTACTTACCAAAATATCTCAGTCAGTCCCTCTAAATTTACGCCATTTACTGCCTCCTTGTAATTTCCCCAAAGCATTTACATTTCCATGCAATTATCAAGCACTATTCTTCCCCTTTTGTATTCCAACATCTTCATTTTCTGATCCTTCAACACCATTGAAATGACCTGTGGCTGTTGTTTGCTTAGTTTTCTGAACCAGAGCAGCTAAAATGAGTCATCACTGGTGGGAAGTCTGGGTTAATAACTAGTGGGCATTGCAAGAACTGACTGTCCTGCGTGTAGAAACATCCCCCACGGTTGGAAGTCCTGCTCAGGAACCTCATCAGTCAAGTTTTTTAAATCTTCAAGGATATTGTTCTACGTCTGTCTCTGGCCATTTCTTTGGGAGACTTTACACAACGTTTAGCAGTCCTCTGTTGTTATGCTGCAATATTTGTCTTGCTGAAGATTTGGTGTGGTCCTGCTGTTGAGTGGCCTTGCAGGGCAGTGTGCAACAGCCTTAATTACCATGCTAGGCCTTGCTCATCAGAAATACACTGGTGCATAAAGCTGACTAAATGTCCTTTCCTTCTACTGAGCTGCTCTGCATATTCTCAGTGGAATTTCATTAAAATAAATGACTGGGGGTTTTGCATGGTTTTTATATGAGTGAGAAGGTAAACAAGCTACTCTGCAGGATGGAGTGAGCTGAGAGAGGAATGGCATTGTGTGGGTTTGAACCACTAGAAATGGGATGAATAGTGTCAGCTGTGCTGTGTTCTTGTTTGGCATTTGGACATTGCTGCAGGGATTGATTTTAAAATAATGGTCTGGAGGAGCCTATGATAACAGAGTGAAACTTTCTGTGCATTTTTCTAGTTGATACTTGTATCCTGTGAAGATGATGGAGAACCTTGCCAATGTGAATAATAAGAAACTAACATCCATTAATGTCTTCTAATTTATGTCATCTTACCTTCTTCACAGTCTGGCAAAGACAAATCATTTCTTTGTACTTTAAAGATAGTACACATAGCATTTGTCTAATTGCCAATTCTTCTACAGCTCTGCTGCAGTCTTACTGTCTAGCTTGTCTTCCCTCTGTGGAGAGAATTAATATTTTTGATCAACACTTCCTTATTAGCCGCAGTGATTTGCTGTTAAGTTCCTTCTTTTACCTTACATTTATTCACCCAGAAATACCAAATTTTATCACTAGGAGAAGTGTGTCTCTTTATGCATTATATGTAGGATACAGTCTAATTATTATTCAAGATACTGAGAATCTGCTGGTCTCATTCAGGCTTAAAATGTCAATTAAACAGGATGGCCAAGTTATTTGAAGTTAATGCTGCTGTGTTGATTTACAGTTCTTTACAGTCTAGCCCAATCTATATTAATTTTTATCCCCCAAATCAGCACTGTGCCTGATTATCCTGCCTCTCACAGGATAGTACACTCTGGTATTCTCTATAGCAGTGTGAGTCCTTCTATTTGAAATTTTTCTACTTTACATGTTTTTTGCTCCTGGCAAGGGCCATCTGTGGATGTGTGTATGAAGCTTCAGTCATGCATTTCCCATTAATTCATATACCTGAAGTGCAACTGAGCAAACTGAAAAGCATTTTGAGTGAGGATGTGTTGGGCTATTTTAAACATGTGTTTCATCCGTGCTCACAGGGATTTTGTGCTCCTTTCCTACAATGAAATCTAGTAGAACTTTATGAAAAATACATTTTTACCTGAATTATAAATTAAGCTTGAGCTGTATTGGCATATGCATTTCCAGATTCTCGTTCTGAGGATAGGATGCCTGTTCCTAATTTTGTTGCTGTTTTTAATTGAGTTTGAGCTTTGATGCATGTCTTCAGTCTGACACCTGAATTGTTGACATAGGATTATGCAATTAGTCATCATTGGAGATCATAGAAAAACAGACTCTTCAAAAAAAATCACTCTAAGAGAGGAGTAATACCTATGCAATTAGTGCATACTTTTTTAATACTAGGTGAACTCAATTTCTCAGTGTTTGGAAAATTCACTGTTAGGAAAGGGAAAGGAAATCAACCAATATATTTACAGTGAGTAATTTCTCTACTTCCTATCTTTAATAGGCAAAGAGGTGCAGTATGTTGTTTCAAAGTGGTCATTCTAATGGTGTTTTTGTAGCACCATGTAACATGGCATACCTTTTTTGCAAAAAATAGATATCCTGAAAAAAAGTCTTAGTTCATTCTTCTGGCTTCAAATCATGATGGTTTCATACCAGCTCCTGCTTGCCTGCAGTTAGTTCCGCATTGGTTCCACTGGTTTGGAGGAGCTGAACTTGTGTACCAGAATGGAAGGACTATAATGCACCTAAAAGCTACTTAAAGCTCTCTGCACTCACTCTGCTAATAAGTTTTCATCAATTAAGAAATAAAATCAGTTTGTTTCAGGTGTGCATGTATATTTTTAAGTGTTCATTAGCAGTACCCTTAAGTAAAGCCATCTGCAGGGCAAAACTAAAAATAAATTATTTAAAGCTTAATTTAATATTCATGTGGCTTTAATTTCAGTATTTTTTGTACTAACAAACAAAAAGCAGTGACGTTACAAAATAAATATAGTAAGTTTTCTAGTGCATTTGCAAAACCCAGAGCTTCCTATGCACTTAGAAATTGGTCCATGTTTACCAGAGACAGCATTTATGCTTAAAGCACTATCCCTACTCCTATCTGTTGGGAATAGAAAATCAAAGAAAGTATCTGAATGTGAGTGAAACCAAACTCCAATTTATAAGAGTTGCTTAACAGTAAGTAAATCAGTGCTTCCATCCCGTTATCCTTAAATGCCTCCAGCACAGCCATCAGTGAACAGAAACCCTCCATGGAGCAGCCAAATGCTCCCTTGGGCACCACGTGGAGCCCATGTCTCTGAGATGCTAAGTCTGACCTCTTCACTTCTCTAACTGTGTTTTAATGCAGTTTTTCTTAAAATAAACCAGCTGCCTCTAATAATATCAGCAAAACACCAATCTTAATGCTTCTTGTAAGTATTTTGCAGCTTGCTGTTAGTTGCTGAACAACCTTCAGAAAAGTTGAGTGGAGGTATCTCTACACAAGTATTATTCATGGCAGGGATTGCAGGTTGGTTATGCACTGGCTGCCGAACATTTACGTTCTTTATCCTCATGGCAGCACTCCAATGCTGGAGAAGTGGGATTAGCTCTGTGTTTTAATGTGAAGAACTGGGGCATAGAGAGAGATAAAGGCCTGTGGTTACATGGAAAAGGCATGGCTGAGGCAGCCCTTAGCAACTGAGTAAATAACAAACCATCCTTTCTTAGGCTTTGCTACATACAGACAGGATTTCTGAGGGCTGTTAGTCTTTCCTGTTAGAGGAAGGGGAGCATCCATCCCTGCCTTGAATGAGCCATCCCCAGGAAAATGTTCCTGAGACTGTGTGATTGCTGGCTCCCAACCTTCACATTTCAGGGCTCTGAGAGAAACAGAAGGCTTTGCTTGGTGAAAAAGTCTGGGAAAGCCACATTCCTGTATTGCAGCAGACCTGTTGCTTACCGTGGATTCACACCTTGCTTGAGATGTGAGGACTTCTCCTTCTTCTCAGCTGTTACTCATCTATAGCTTTCTCAAAGATAGCTACGAAGTTGTAAGGCTGATTGGCAATGTAAAGCCAAAGGGGGATATACAGCCACAAGAGAGGAATAGCTCCCCAAAGAAATTCTAGGCTGGCCTCATTGACAGCCAGGCTGCACCTGGTCCTCATTTAATTACCTTCTACACAGAGCTTCAAGTTGCTCTTCAAATGAATCTCAATATATCTTTTCTAGGACTAAAATTATATCTATTCCTAATATCCTGTCTCCTGAGAACAGTGAGTAGATTTTTAGAAAGTAAATGTAACAGCATAATACAAGAGAGATAATTCCAGGTGCCATTAGTTGTGGGACTTCCCCAACTGGAAAACTGCATGTAGACCTTCGTATTCAACAGACACTGAGAGGTGTCGAGTAACAAATCCAAAAAATCATCCAAGTTCTTTTTCCAGCTCTTTTTGTCCTCTGTAAAAACCCTATTCCACATAGTTTGCCACCATTACAAGCATGCAGGAATCAGATCTAAATGCCTGGAGGAGCATAGGAAGCATTTGTTGAAAAAAAAAAAGTCCATAGATAACTGCTAAATTGGAGTACAAGATTGCTAGTATTCTCTAATAATTAAGACTAATCTTTTGACTTACTAGTAGAAATGTATTTTAAGATGGGACTGGAATTAAAATGAGGCAGCAATTATCTGTTTCAACTCAGAAAATACACTTCAGATGGGATTGTGGTCATGGAAAACTGTGAAGACAACTGACAAATCATGGATGAATGACATATTGAAGATTGTGGGTTTTGCAAAATAAAGCGTGACTAGGAAGAAAATAGAAAGAGCACTGAATAAATTGGTAAAATAAGTTTTATTTATTTACTTTATTGTTATTGTAAATAGGCATAAATTATAATCCCAGATTCAAGTAGCCGTGAATGAAGTTCCATCATTTGAAAATAGTCAGCACAGTCCTCCCGTTTATCCCTCCTCAGTATGTAATGGGAATAATCCCATGCCACCAGTGCAGTACCCATGGGAGTGTAGGGCTGTGGAAACTCGGGTCTTTTCTAGTTTTACCTTGGAGAGCCTTTGGGTTCTTTAATTTTGCACACTGATTGTACCTCAGATCTAGATAGAAAACAATAATGCACTCATATTTGACCAATTGGATCAAATTATAGTGTAAATCCAGAAGGAATAATCTACTTTAAATTGACATTGATTTGGCAGAAATACATTTTCTTTTTTTTGTGGTTGCTTTAGCATTGCAGATGAAGAGAAGGATGTGCAAATAAAGAGATCTGCTTTGCCATCTGTAGTTTAAGTTCTTTGTGCCAACGCCACATGTAGCTCAAAGATGTTCATTAACTTTTGAAAGAATTTTGTAGGGACCTATCTACATTTGAAATATTCTTCTGAAAAGAAAAAAAGAAAATCTATTAATTTTTATTTGGCATGTTTCAAAATGCTGGGAAAAACTATACTCCCTTTGTGTTTCAGAAGACAGACAGTATGTGTTATCTGGCTCCCCGTGCCAGCTTAGTGGGAAGTCTTGAACTTTCTAATGTGAGGAAAAATAATGTGTTAAAATTTGTGTATTCTGTTACTGATGGGAACTACGTCCTTCCATTTTTAATGTCCTGGATACTCCTTGAAGCTGGCCCATTCAGTGTTATGTACCACTCAAAACATGTCAAGGCTTGAGTCTGTACTTCTGAAAACAGCTTGCTGGAAATTTCCCAGCGAAACTGTTCTTGATACAGAGCTATTTTTGACTGATATTTTTTTTCCTGAAAATGCCTGCTTTCTGTGGAGAATTCTGGTGGTTACTTAAAGATTTCAGCTGAAATTTCTGTCAATCATGTACATTTTTGTAGGCCAAAACTTGAAAATTTATGTGAGGAATATCTCAAGCCAGCTGTAGTGGTGAGCACAGGGGAGGATTCCACATTTTTCATGAGGTGGGACGCTTCTTAGAAAGAAAACATATCCTTGTGCTACTAGTATTATACCTACAAAGGCTGATGTAAGCAGAACTACCTGTGATCTTTTTGACATAAAATAAATTTGTCCTCTTTTTAAGAATGTTAAGATAGATTGGCCATCAAAGTTAAGTAACACAAACACTTCTGTAACTTTGCCACCCCCAAACAGAAACTGTTTATATGTCATTTGAAGTAGAAATAGGGTCTGTTTGCAGTAATTGCATCTGGTATCCATCAGTGTGTTTCAGTAACATCATGGTGGGGAATGGCTGAGGTTATTGAGCTGCTTCTGGAAGTCTCAATACCCTCAAGCAGCACTAAGACGCAGCTGCCTTCTGTCACTTGTGGCACAAGTGGGTAGAGAGGCAAAACTGCAGTTACAACATGGTAGGACCTATAATTATTTCCTCTCTGACCTGTAAGTCCTTCCCTGTGTGCCACCATCCAGGAATGTCTCCTCTTATTATGCCTAATTCAAGTCTTTCAGAAGAAATAAAAAGTTGAAGAATAATTAGGTTTAATGATTTGCTTGTATTTAAGATGCATCTTTAAATTATCTATGCTCAGGAGAATGCCCTAAAATACTTCAATGAATTCCAAGCTGTCAGTTCTTATCAGTGGGGTATGTTTACTTCTAACTCTTTAATTTTTGCATTTCAGAGGAAAATGTAAAAAAAAAAACTACAGAAGGAGCTGCTAGAGTTATTTTCCCCAGTGATGATCTGATTTTTAGAATTCCTGATATCTGCCAGCCTGAGTGTATGTCCCTTTCCTACTCTCCTCTTGTCCAGACCCTCAGAGTGGTGCAGAGTTTTCACAGATCCTTTTTATTCCATCTCTAATTTGCGTGCTGACTCCATGTTGAAGAGACCTTGGTGATTTACTGATACAGAAAATGTTGGTAAAGCACCAGCGATGGTGCAATATTGCAAAGGATTGTCCAGCTGTACAAATTACCGTGGTGTCCAGCTGATGCAGGACATGAACTGCAGGATTGTCTTGCACATGAAAATACTAAATTTGAAAATTATTGAGAAGTAGTTTGGAAAACTTTCAGAAAAATTTTTATGCAGTGTTAACTCCCTTTTTCCAGTGGTTTAGAGGCTTCTCAAAATTAAAGGTCTTCCTCAAGTTTTCCACTGAGCTCTTACAACGCTCTGTCATCAAAAGATCCCTATGCAGTCAGGAGTTTCTTGATCTCCAGGAAATATCTGTAAATTCTTCCTTGTTTCTATTTTCAGTTTGGAATTGTTCCTCTACAGTAGGACTTCCAGGGACTTTGTTTTTGGTCCAGACTAGAATCCCCATGATGAGAGGGAGGGAAGGAGCTATTTCAGTATTTCAGGCTTTTGATTCTAGTCTGATTATTCAGAGAAATGGCTGATGGTGAATGAGTCTATCTGTGTCCACTATAAAGCCAATACCATTCTGTGAGCTTCTTTCTTCCCTATCAAGGAAAGAGGAGGGGAAAAAAAAATCAGAAACAGGCAAGGAATTTGGCTGGTATATCAGGAAGAATTCTCAAGCAAAAGTAATTAAGCTCATATATTACTCTTTTCAGACTTTAATGTTTCACTGAGTCATTTTTCATCTACTGAGTGGTACTGTCACAGCACCAGAGATTTAACTTTTACATATTTTCATTATGTAGTCTTGTGCAGCTCTGACTGATAACAGTAATTTGAAGTGTCAGTGCAGCTGATGAAATCAGATGGGCCATGAAGCTGTTTGAAAGCTGTCACTGGGATGTACAACGTATTTTTTTATTTTGCAGTTGCTTCATAAACATTTAAAAGCAACACAAGATAATGTGTATTCATTCTTTCAGTAATACAAATTGTCTGAAAGATACTTTTTTATTTGTATTAGTTGTAGGGGTTGATTAGTTACTTTCAGTGATGAAAAATTACAATCCACAAAGAATTTTGTGGTGTAGTCTGGATTTAGGACTAGGTTTTTGAGGATTCTTCAACATAGCTGAGTCACAGAATTTTCAAAAAAATCTGTCTTTAAGAGTCACAACGGGAGCTGCCAAGCATTGAGCGCTTTGAAAACCAGACCCTTTTGTGGTTTTTCAGAACTAAAAATTAGTGACCTCTTTTAAAAATCTGTTTTCCACCTGGTGTATTTCCTTTATCATGGATAAAGTCTCTATGAAGGAAGACTAGAATCGCTTAAAACTATTTTTCCTGCTAATTAAATGTGATACTTCTGGTGTGCTCCTCCCTCCCTCTCCCAATTATTTTAGAAACAGCAGGAGATTGTATTTTCTTGGAAGTCTGGCCCTCAGTGTTCATTTCTTTTGATTCTATGCCACTGCTTTCATGGTCCATTCGTAGATGTACACAAGGTAACAGTGGGCAAGAGCAATCCATATGTCATTTTAAGATACATGTCCTCAGAAGAGAAAAGCTTCCATCTTCCAGCTCTCCCTTAGCAAAGGCTGTAGCTTTGCTTTTTGATACACATTTTGATCCTACTTAATTTCCCTGTAATAATTAGGAGGGAATGACTTTTTGTCTTAGGGAATGGTCAGAAAGGAAACAACACTACAAGGTCCTTCAAAGTCCCTGTGGAAATGGTTACAAAATCAGGTCTCACTTTGACCATAGAGACAGGAGAGGGGGGACTCCCCAGACTTTCGTGTTCTTTTATGTGGTGTTTTCAATTTGCTCAGTGTCTCTGCTGAAGAGCTCTGCCTCTCCAACACAACCAGTGTTGCACAGATGTCTTTTGGTTAAGAGGCAAATAACAAACGTCCTTTCTTATTCCATATTTCTCTTTATTTGCTCTCTCACCAACAGCCTTTAGTTGAAGAATTGCCTGTCCACGAGCTAACATGCTGTTTCAGCTTGATTATGTACAGAAAATGGCAAGGGCAATGCCTGGCATTTTAAATTGCTTTTCTGCATTCCCACTTCTAGCTAGGTATTTTGCTATTCAAAAACAACAAAAAAAAATTCAGAGGAAGTATAGCTGAGGTAAGAGGGTTCAGTAGATGGGATACCTCCTTTTGACGCTGCAGAACCAAATATAATTCTCTTTTTTTTTCTTCATGTTTCCTGGAAAACCTTCAGCAACTTCTAAAATCATTATGACATATTAGCTCAAAAATGTGACAGAAAATGTAGGTGCTAGCTAGGCATGGCTTCCACATCTTACCTCCTTTTACCTACAGAGAGAAATTATTGGTATGCAGCAATTTTCTGAGGGAAACCAGAGTTATCTGTTGCCCTTTTAAAAGACAATTATAGAGTTTTTGCTGCTGCAGCTCAGCCAGGCCCTGTATGGTTCAGGTGCTCAGTAGGACTTTCAGTCCTTCTTCGACCCTGAGTGATAAGGTAATGAGGATACATAAATATAAGGCTGCTTCTCCTTTCACAAGAACCATGAAATAGAAATACATATTTAATTTATCTATAAGTTGTTTCTGACTTGTTATCAAGAAAGGCCCATTGAGATGAAGATATTTAATGAGAATGACCGTGGTAATGTTCTCTGTTCAAAAACAAATAGGCAAAACCTGTAGGGGAGAAATATTTCCAAATTTCTGAGAGTATTAGAAACTCAGCAGAGGAAAAAATAATGAAAATGACTTGACAGAGGACTGCTAACTACAACAGACTTAAATAACAAATGGACATATCATAAAAAAAGAATCAATACTCAGAAACACCTAAAATAGAGATGGAGAAGATATATTGGGCCATATTCTGCATCTCCTGCTGGAGTACAATTGTTCACTGCAGTATATCTTTAGTCTAGTGTAGCCTTAAATTGTTCAAAGCAAAGGAAATTCCTCTGCTTCCTTTGGGAGTGTCTGCCACAGACTTAAGAGCTTGCTGTCAAGGGATGTTTCCAGACATTTAACCTAAATTATGCTCATTTTCCAACCATTAGTGCTGAAGTTCCCTCCTTGGTGTTTATAGCTCTCAGAAGGACCTTGCCATCACACTCTTTTCAACATTGTTTGCCCCTTATAGAAACAAAAGGGAAGTCTCTGGAAACTGATAGAGAATGAGAGGGCAGGGGGGTTGCCAGTCCATCCTGTTTGCTCAGATAGCCATGTGCACACACCTACACTTGCATCTTTCCCTGTTTCATGGTTAGTACAGCACCTTTCCAGTAAGATGAATAAGCTGGAGGGCTGTGTGGGACCATACTGCTTCTGAAAAATAAAAGTACTAGAGGTATCCCTGGCATTGTGTACACCTACCCAAATTGGGATGTGCAAAACCAGAGCGTAACAAGGTAAACACAGGCATGGCTGTTGCTGTCCCAGTTTTTCAGGATGCTCTGAGAGATGGGTATTTTGAAGAAATTCTGCAGATCTTAGTTTTATGTAAGAATGCATGATACATTTTGGTTAACACCTTCTTGTATGAGAAACAATTAGCAAAACAGAGATATGGAGAGGCCAAACCTTTGTGGAGTGTGGGTTTATGTTGGAAGAAATATATTACACTACTCCACGCCTCACACTGGTACTCTCCAGACATTCTGTGGGCCTTCAAACTAAACAATTTTAAAATTCCATCTGTAACCGCTTTCCAGGACCAGTCCCACTTATCCGTTCACACTGTTACTCTGAAGCAGGCCAGTGTCAATGTTTTGGCACTTGTTTAATTTCATTGCACCTCAACAGGGTATTTCCTTGTATTCAGTTAGACAAGGTGTCAAAAGCGTTCCAGTGACAGGTAACAGCACAGTCACAAAGTGCAAAACATTTCCCTGGCCTTGAAACCTTCCCTTTATGATGCCCTTTTTTCCCCAGATGCTTTCACTGACTTTAAATACCTTTAGCTCCATCCCATCACACTAATTTCCTGTGCCTTAGAGTCTTGCTGCCAGATGAGGACGCTGGACAGTGGGATTGGAACCTTCCCCCTCCCTGATTCGGGGAACCGATCGACGGGGCGACATATTTCTAAGCAAGAATCAGCCTTGGAAATGGGAGTCTTTGCAGCATCTGAGCAAGTTCTTCTTTCAGCTCCTTCAGTAAAAGCCAAAACTCTTGAGCGAGAAGTGCCTTCAACAGCTAAGAGCCAGGAGGCTGTGGAAAACATAATTAGTCACTCAACATCTGATCCGGCCATGACTGCCAAAGGTATACGACCTTTTCAAAGTCACCTTCTCAAACCAGCTTCCTCAGGTAAAATGTCAATTACACTGAAAGTCACATTATTTCTGCCTTGGCCTCTGTTTTGATTAGCAGAAATCCTGTAATAAAGGCAATTGATAACAGAAATGTTAAATGCGGAGCAGAAGATACTCTTTTTATGAATGCATAAGGTTAACAAGTTTGTGACCTGAGCCATATGGAAATTTTGTTATACATAGTGCTTATCTGAGAAAGAAAAATGAGTTTAGCTCTTAGAGCCTTTTCTCAAGAAACAGTACTTGAAGAAAAAAAACATATGCCAGCCTTGGAAGTTGACTTGAAAAAGAATATGGATGTTCAGCAATATTCAGGATCAGACTGAGAATACAGAGTACAAAGCACAGCCATGTTGTGACATGGAAAAGATATATTCATGAAGACTTGATTTTGATACTGGATTTGAGCTAAAGACTAATTTGGCCTTGATGCATAAATTCTGTCCCACTGAATATACAGCCTTGGCCTCCAATAAGGCTCTCATTACTACATCGTGCAAACACATTTCTATATATGAATATAAAATACCTGACTTTTTCTTATGGGCTACGTGTGTGTTTAAGCTAGAAAACAAGAGCTGACAAAGGTATAAAAGGACTGGCAATCCATCAAAGCTCCAGCAAATAACTGTGTTAGTATATAGTTCCATTGAAGTCTGTGCATTTTTCATAAACAAATATTGACTATTTAGATAAGTTTTTGAAGACTTTGGAGTTATTAATATATATGTTAATAGCATTAAAAATCATGTAGCATTAGCAACAGGGAAATTTTCATAGTCAGCATGACAGATACAGCACAAAGCACAGTAAAAGTGATTAGTTTAATGGGTATTGTTTTATCTTGACCAAATGCAATGTCACTTATTTACTGGGGTTATGGTGGTTAGCACTTTGTCAGCCCAGTTATTGCTGCTGTAAAAGTTGTATTTAACTTGCATAAATCTGTATCACTCATACTATAAGAGACATTCTGTGTAATTAGCATGTAAGGTTAAATAGCAAGTTTGAGCTTAGCTTAAAGCCATCAAATATGTGTTCTGCTAATGAGCTGACATATATTGAGCCTAGGAGGAAAGAAGCCTCTCTTGTATGCTCATAGGATGTATAACAGAAGGTTTCTAATTAAAAATCTTAAAACTAAGTTGATTTAGCAATATTCCCAGTGCAGTGTTGTAATGGTGTAATAGACTGCAAACACACATTGTATACTTTATTGCAGACTCCCCTGCTTTTTTCAAATCAAAGCTAAATAAATAAAAAGATATTTTAATACTTAGTATTTTTTAAATAAGTGTACTGTTAATTAATGATACAGCTAAGAAGGATTCAGAAGAGAAATCTTAGTTATAGATTATGTGCTACATGCTTGAATGGTCACATGTGTGACCTCAATTCAGCAGTGTGTTATAGAGTAGAGCCCATGATTAAACACTGTCATTATAACAAATTGAACAGAAACTGCAAGCTTTGAATTGCTTCATAAGAAGTCAGAAGCAGTAAGATTGTTCTGATCTTAATGCTAATATTCACTGCACCAACCTTGTAAGGTTTGTATCTTAATTAAATTGTCATGAAGAGATGTTACAAAAAAGTAGTACACATCAGATGATGGGGTCAACTCATTCTTTACTAGACTATTTTCATTCAATTCTTCTCTCCCTCACTTTCTCATCCAAATTACAATTATCACTTTATTTCATATGCACAATATATCTTCTTTGATGTTCCGATTTTGCATAGTGCAAATATAGCAAATAAAAAAGCTGGCTTTCTGCTAGAAAGGTACTTCCAATTGTATTTATGTTAAAAGATTGTTCTCTGAGAACATGAAATGGCAGAGTACAATGCCTAGGAGTAGTTACTGAATGTTGTTTCTTTGTTGAAAGAGTATATATTTTATAACTAATGAAGGGATTTAAATTCATGCCTTCCTCTTTTCTTGTTAACTGGAAAAGGATTTGGATGAAATTCTGCCACTTTAGTTAGAACTATTCCAGTAAGTTAGTAAATTGTTCCTTTGAGCAGTAAAATATTATTTGACGTAATGGAAGTATCAAAATTTGCCCCCAATTTTTACTGAATTATAATTGACACACTATCATGAAGATGCTGATGAAACCTGGAATTTAAATAATGTCTCTCTTAATTCAGGAATAATTAACCTTGCAAAGCAAAGTGAACAAGAAGCAAGTTCTGTGACCTCTGCCTCATTAGAACACACCAAAGAGACTGTAGAAAATAGAAAAGCTCTTCCGGAGTGGACCCCCAAGAAAACTACTAAAACAAAGGTATAAGTTAAGAGGTGGCATCTCTTAAATGAGATGGGTATTGTGGCCAGTGTAGAGGTATCAGAAATGGCCAGTGTTTTTAATATGGTGAAAAGAGTAACTAGCAATCTAACAGCTACATTTACTTCCTTACCCTTCATTTGCTATCTCATTATTTACCAGTAATAACGATACAGCACCTAAAGGTTCTTTGTCCTCCTGCTTATAAACATGTTTTAATTAAAAATCCTCAAAGGCATTTTTAGAAAAGAAAAACACATTCTTCTCTTCTAGCAAGTTGATCTCATTTGTTGCTTTTAGTGGGGTTCAGATTCTTTTCTTCCCCAGGCCTAGGTTCCTTGTCTGTATGGCTGTGTAGTATGAGAGTTTGAGAGATGTGCTATGGAAGTATTGTGAACAGGACAATACTCTTGTAACATGCTTCTGTGGGGTTTTGGGACTACAGCTGGCTTGCAATCTCTAATGCTGGGCATACCTGGCTGCATGCAGGTATCCTCAGCTCTGGTTCCCTCTCCACAAGTGTGTGATTCCTAACAAAGGGATGTCCTCCTGCATCAGTTAGAAACTGCAGCATGGATGGAAAGATGGGGAAATTAATATCCCTTTTAGAGAAACAGAATTAAAACCTCATTTGAGCCACTGATAGACAATTGGGATAGGGGTAGTAGGTTGTATTTCTACATGCCATTACCCAAGCAGTAACAGGCTTAGCTTCCCCCTACCTGGTTTGTGGGGTTTATTGTACTGAGCTGCTGCTCCTGAATAGTTTGAGCCTTCAGGCCTTCCATGATTAGAAGCTGTCCAGAGCTGTCAGTGTTCCTCTTTATTCCCAGAAGAAAATCAATAATATTGCTTCCTGGAAAGAACTTGCAAAGGAATCAGCTGGGAACTAAAGGCTCTCCAGTACTGTAATATAAACACCAGGACAAGTGACATGAATTCAGGAAACAATTAGGATTTACTGGTGTAGAAATGGTGTATTGTCTACTGGCCATCCTAACTGTCTCTAGAATTGCTTGCAGCAAGCCATTTGTGGTGTGATAATTTTGCATGTTACAAATAGACTGTATTAAATATACTTAAGAACTTCTAAAATTGAACCTGGTGGATAAAATTATCTGAAAATGTTGGTAGAATCAAAAACAGTGTTACAGTGGGAAAAAATTTTGAAAAGTTAAAGTCAGGATTGTTTCTGCCAGACTGTCTCAGGGGACTTAGCAGGACAAGAATGTGTTATTTCCCCCATGTCAGACTGATGGTTACTTACTTGAAGGAGTTAGTCTGGTAATGCAGATTTCCCAGTTGAACTACCCATTTATACTGCATGAAGAATATAAAATGTGCTACTCCTAATATTATCTTCTGCATTATTTTGATCTATTTGCATTATCTGACTTGCTGCCATACCCCTCTTTGTGCAGGACACAGCTCTAAGGGTGTGCACGTACTCAGCGAGCAGCACTGACAGTGAGCCAGAGCCAGAGTATGAAACCAGTTATTTCAGAACTGCAGAGGAGACTCTTGTGGAGCTAACAAAGAACAACAGACAAGGTAATTGAAAATTTGTTCATAAAGATGTATGTCCCTCATCCCCACACTGACTCAGCAGCAGATGGTGTCCTTCATTGAACTTTCTGTCTGGTTTTCACTTTCTAACCCCAAATCTTTCTTCAGTCTAATTTTCTATTAGCTTTTTATTACCTTTTGCTTTTTATTATGTATATATGCTTTTCCCCCTCTTCCAAAGTTTTTCCTCAGAGGGGCTTAACTTGTACATTCTTAACTCTCTGCAGTGCAAATAAAAATAATTACATTATTACAAAATTGAAAGTTGACGATAAATATAGTTTTCTTTTTTTTTTCTTTTTAATTATACAGCCAGTTGAAATAATGCAGCCATCAAGGCCACAGTTTCCCAACCTCTGTATCAAGGTGATGTTGGTTATGGTGCCACAGTGAACTCTCTCTCATTTTCCTCTGTGTATATATTGCAGCTTTCAAGTACCAAAGTTTTTAGTGAGAATTGATGGCAATTCAGAATTTACTGAATTCCAGTAGATAAAAATACATTAAGTGACGTTCTTGAGATAATAGTTTTCTGTGTGTTTAATAACCCAGAAAATTGCTGGCTTTTCTTGACCACCAGCCTGCTGTGCTTTGAGCCACCTTCCAGTGCAGATGTGTGCCCTGGGGGCAGCAAGGGGAGGGCAGCTCTGTCCTTGTCCTTGCAGCCCATGGATCCCCTCCTGCAGGCGGAAAATTCTGGTGAGTGCAAAGGCCAGTGCAAGGTCTTGGCACCACCCTGAGAGCGGATCCCCTGTGCAGCCCCAAGCCTGACCTGGCAGAGATCAGCACCTGCAGCATCATCACTGCAGTGACGATGGCAGGGAAAACACCATGGGTGGCTGGATGCTGTGCTCTTCAGTGTCTGCTGGGCATTGGGCTCTTACATTTGGCATTTTCAGAGCTAATCCATTGCTTGTTGTTCCATGGGAGAGAGCAGAATAGGAAGCTAGGGCCATTTATTTACATTACTGCTGCAGCTTTGTGGGTTTAATCTGTAGAAAATATTGCAAGTCATTTTAGTCAGCCCATAAACACTTCTTTTTACAGATTTTTCTTTTTACAAACCATATTTCAATGAAATAAATGGGATTTTTTAAAGAGGTAAATAAGCTTTTTTCTTTCCTGTATTGATCACAATTTGCAAAAAAAAAAAGGGATTTTTATCATGTGTTACCAGTTGCTTTAAATGGCAGCAGATTCCAAGTTTAATGATATCTAATGACTTGAGGTGACCATTTCACATAGAGATTCATTAATTTTGTGTATGTGCCTCACTTTTTAGCCAGTAAGAGAATAAAATACATAATTGTGATGGAGACAAATAGAAGATTATAACACAAAAAAAGTATTTCTGCTGTGGTCATTCCTCATAGTCAGGATTTCCGTTCTGTGCTCTCTAAATGCAGTTCTCACATCATATTAACAACCATGCTTTATCCCATTCTGTGTTCAAAGGTCTCAGTGTCTTTATGCACACAAGTGATATAACCGCAAAACATCCACATGAGGCTGGGGAAGGGGCTCCAGCAAACCAATCCACAGAGAATATTTTTATATGAATAGATAATTACATTTATTAGCTGAGTCCCCGAACTCACTGGTTGCACAATTATAATGTTGTAGTGATTTTCGTTTTCCATTTATGAGCAGGGAACAGAAAGACTGAGTGCCCAATGCAAAGGCTATTAAAAGTCAATGATAAGACCTTTGTTAATTTAATGGGCTTAGCATGAGACCCCCAGTTCATTGCCCAATGTTACGAGAAGGTCAGTAGAGTAAGAGGGAATACGCCAAATATTCCAGATCCTTCTCTTCAGCCATGGAAGTGTTTTGATTTCAATCTCATAAATTGAGTTCTACCCTGATGTGATTCTGTTGAAGGCAGATACTCTCTTAAGGCTGTAGGTTACAAGGCAGAGTTGAAGTTTGTGTAACAAGAAGTATGAGGAAAGGAGCTTAATGTTCACATAAACATCTCTGCCTCCTGTGTGCTTTCGTGGAGCCGCAGAAAATTCCTTTTTATTTTGTTCTTCTGAATGAGTTTTCAGCCTTGGACTTTGGAAACTGGGGCTTTATTCCTAATGTTGTTGCGCTACAGCAGGATCTAAAACAAGCCCCACTCTCTTAGTGGTGTAATACCTCGTGTATTTTTTATGCTGTTACATTCATTAACTAAAAATATAGTGAAAAGGAGAGAACTATCAAGTACAGTCAAACTGAAAGGCTAAAGGAACTTAGCACATCTGCCACGTAGGTCTGTTAAAGGAGAAGAACAAAACCTTACTGCAAATAATTAAGTAGGAAGATTCCCCAAATTAACCATCTTAGCACATCTGCCATGTAGGTCTGTTAAAGGAGAAGAACAAAACCTTACTGCAAATAATTAAGTAGGATGATTCCCCAAATTAACCATCTTGTCTATAATTTGAAAAGAAAGAAAATTAATTCTGTATGTCTCTTACCATCTCCTCCAACTTGTATGTTAAGTATGAACAGTTCCCTGTATATGCATTGGAGAATTAGAAGCTTGTATTTTTAATGTTTCTATTGCACTGAAGTTCAGATATCTTAAAAAACATTTGAAATACATCTAAAATTGTAAAATTACATTAAAATCTATGTAGACTGCCATAATGATATTATTTGTTACATCTCTTGCAGCTGTGCAGGAAAAACAAAGTCATAGAAGGTCGTTTTTGGGGAACCCAATGTCGATTTTGGATTTATACCAACACAGTCTCTATGGCCATTTTGGAGAAGATGGACCTGAACAATTAACACATTACAGTTTAATTGAGCAGCTGAGTGGACCTTCCAGTAAAGACAGCAAGGGCAAGGAGAGCCCAAGTGTGAGTTACTGTAATTTTTATATTACTTCTCATTTTGTTCATTATTATTTTTGCTTGCTTTTTGGTTTTTTTCCTCAGTGTGTTGATTGATTACTAAAACCAGGCAGACTTGAAAAAAACAACAGGACCTGCAGAAGAGCAAAGATCTGAATATTTTTAGAACAGAATGTTACATTTGAATGCTCACCTGTCATAGAATTAGACTTCCAAAATTGACAAGTAGAGACAGGCTAGCACTTGTACTCCACCATTAGTGAGAAGCTGAAATTTAAAGCTAGCAAGTAAACACCAAATTTATCTTTTAAGGCTGTTCCTTCACATATAATTAGATAGTTTATATAGAACAACATGTATTAAATGACTTAAAACTCTGAAGAAGTATTCCTGAAAATTTAAATGAAATTACACTATGGAAATCACCTATCTTATGATCTCTGTTGAAATATTGGTGTTGGCTCTGGAATTCCAGATTTGATGGTTTTAAACATTATTTTGATGAAGATCAGTCCTGATCTGATGGGTTGACCTTGATGCTAAACAGAAACAAATTTGTTTTCTCCTCGTACTTCATGTGAATCCACTTTCTTTTCTGTCTCTGAAAGTATTGAACCTGACATCACACAGCCTCAGCAACCCTGAAGAGGACCTTTTCAACTTGTTGTTTTCCTCCTCTGTTCTCATGCCTTCTCCTCTCATCATCTCTCACTTCTTTCCCTCTCTCCTTTGATCTAACAAGCCAATTTGTTTGAAAGTAGAGACATCCAGTCATGATCCAGTGTAATCATTTTGCCTCCGTGTTCTGTCTGTTTCCCCAGATCTTCTTTTTAGACACAGCTCTTTTGTTTCTGTGTGTAGCACTCAGCACATTTTGGGATTGTTACACTATAAACAAAGGTGGCAGCAGAAAATAAGGAATGAGCTGCTGGTTTGTAATGTACTGGTGTAGTGCATAAATGAAAAAGAATTTTTATCTCTTCCCAGACCCCAGTTTTCAGTTTCAGGAAATGACTGTGCCTTGTAACATCAGAGGTGATTAACTCTAACCAAAGTTAGAGTCTTGGAGCTTTCAGGAATCTGGGCCAAATATGCAGAAGGAATATGAAGAGCAAAATGGCAGTGGCCCTGTTTATTCCAACTCTGCTGGCATCAAAGTCCTGCTTAACTGAATATTAAATTGACCACAAACTTCAAAAGAAAAATCCTGAAATATATTGCCTCATTTCCCAATCAACCCAATTTCATTAGTACCCGGAATAGGATTCAATTTTAATATTTGTGGGTCATATTAGAAGGAACAATTTTAAATAATCTGGCTTCCTAGTTGGGAAAAAAAAAAGGAAAGAAGGCAGCAGAAGGGTGTTAAAAAGGGTAAGTGCAGGAAAATAATTTGAGCATCCGCTTAATTCCTCATCTTGAACATCCAGGCATTCATAGTTTAATTATGTGTAGGAGATGAATTATATATGTGTGCATATATATATATATATATATGTATATAAAAAAATACATAAAAATCAGTTCTGCCTTCTGAAGGCCAAGATCTTTTGCTATTAACAGAGAAATTAGATTTGGTTCCAGTCTAGAAAAGTGACTCAGAGTTGCATCTACTTTTAATTAATTCTTTTCACGTGTTCCTTGTGAATGACATCTCTGCAATGCGCCTGATCAGCCTCAAAACCTAAATAAAGCCCACTGAACTGGCCTTAGGATCCTGTAAAACTCCATCCTTAAACTAAAGGGCACCAGGTGTATCTCAGCCAGCACCAGCATTTTTCATGCATTATGCTGGGGAGCTCTTGAGCTTGCTTTTTAAGGATCTGAAATAGCTTTCCAAACAGCATTGCCTCTCCCTGCACAGCGAAGGCTCAATAAAGCACTAGAGATTTGCCTATTAGCATTAAACTTTTCAGAATGACAAATGAGAGGAAGTAACCATGAAAAGCAGGTTTCCCTGAACTCCTTGTTTGAACCAGCACAGCAGATTTTTCTGAGCTGTAGTTTGTCCAAGCTGCCTCGGTGCTGTTGCTGGCTGGCACGCTGCCCCGAGCATCGGGCAATCTCCTGCCTGCCCCAAAGGGGAGGACGGGGCCGATCACAGCGCAGGAGGGCAGGCGAAGCTCCTGGTGGGGTTGCCTTGCCCACCCATGGCAAAGGAGGCAGGAAAGAAGCAGAGGAACTTCTTTGTGGGGGAGAGGGTTTATTGAAGAACACAGGAACACCACGGAGAAACCAAGAAGATGGGAGCGACATGGGGTTTTATAGCCCTACAGAGTGGGCGTGGGGAACATGCGGTAACCAATAACACCTCAGTTAGGGGGTGCTACAAAGGTGGGGAGAAGGAATTGTGGCAAATGGGAGAAGGAGTAGGTGGGGAGGAGTAGCAAGGGCCAATCAACTACTGAGGAACATAGAACTCTCTGGAAAGACAACCAAATATGAGAAACAAGGGGAGAGGAAAAGCGGCCAATGGTAAGGCACAGATCTACATATTTTGCACAGCCTTTTGGGTGCTGCCTGTGACTTCAAGGCTTTTGGGCTGTGGAGGCATCAAACCAATGGACCTTTTGGTCCACTTGATCCGGCTGACCGTGGTGTTGGCCACGGTTCACTGCAGCACCAACCCAAGAAGATCCACAGTCTGTTTAAATTAGAGCTGTGTGATCTGCGACATTACCCACAAAAAGAGGGAACACCAGAAGGGGAACGACTTACGGCCAACAAATCTTAAAAAAAAAAAAAAAAAAGGGATAAATTTTGAGGGGGGATTAATGCAGCTTTCATGCAGAATATTTGGCATTTTGAAAGAGGAAATCGTACAGGCTTTGAATTTAATTCCCAAGTGGTGTTCGTCAAGCCTTTCAAAAAGCAAACAAAAGATGTGTGTCAGAAAAATGTTGTGATGGGCAAAATGAGTTTACAGTGCTTGTCTGGAGAGCAAGTGTGCTGTGACAGTCTCTGAGCCCAATTAAATTGGGCTGTGCAGCTCCAGGATGGCAGTGGTTCAGACTGGGGGCTCTAATGAGACAGTCAGGAAACTCTCTTAGCCCAGACCTATCATTTGATTGTCTCCTTCCCAACCAACGCATTCACCAGCATTACCTCCAAAGTTTATACATAGCAAGTTTCATCAGCAAAAAAGTACTATACAGGAGCTTCGGAGGAGAAACAACTGATGGGCAATTACTGTGATAAAGGAACACTGCAGGGACAGTTTGAGGACTCAAAAAGGACTTTTAGACATTGAAAGGAAAAATACTTATTGTTACAGCCTTAAACAGCATCCTGGTTAAATTCTCTTAGCACTAAGACCAATTTTACGTTACTTTTATTTTGACCTGAAAAACATATTCTGAAATTATGTCATCCCTTGGCACACTGCAGAACCTTGGGCAAGGAAAGCAAATCACAATTTCAAAGAAAGGAATAAAATGCATTGAATCGTTAGCAGAAAACTTTCACTTAAATTAACAGCTTTGGTGTATTTTCCTCATGTAGGATTTTCACAACAAGAAACATTCATTTTTACATGTATCAAGTGAATTATTTTTATTTGAACAGTAACTTCTCTGATCTAATAAAATATATGCAGCACCTGATCCAAAGTCCAGTGCATCCAGCCCATGGGACACGCAATGTCAGTGAAACTTCACTGAGCCCTGCATTAAACAGCTGTTCCTGTTCCTTGCAGCAGACACTGGGAGTGCCCTGAGCCCTTTGCCAACGTCCTGATTGTTACCACGTTAATGCAATGAAAGAATTATTTCACATTTCATCAGTTAATTTACTGTTTAGACTTTAAAAGCTCAAGTGATTCTTTTCTTACAAGAATTCAGAAAACAAGATGAATTTCCCTTCCTCAGCCCTATTGTTTATTAACATATTTTATAATTGACCAGGAACCATTTGGAGAAGTAGCTGAGTTGGTCAAAGATTTTATTACTAAATCATCTTTATAGTGCTAAAGAGTTATTAAAAATGTTTACTTCTCTGTCATTAACCAACCGTCATATATTCTACTCTGTCATACAGCCCTTCTTGCTCTCTTTTGTCCCTATTACTCAATTGGAGTCACCATCAAGGCTTACTTGTGTTTCAAAGCATGACTTGAGCACTTTAAAGAAAAGATCCCTTATGGAAGGGGTTGGAACCCATCAGAAGCTTCTACTTCCCTCTTGTTTTCCCCCAGTTGTGATGAGATACATAAGAAATCTGACATTTCTGGCACAGTTACCTTGCTGACTTCATGGGCACTTGAACTGGGAGACTCATTTAACGAAAGAGTCTTCTCTGTGCAATGTGAAGTTATGGCTGCACCCACCATGGTGGAGTTTGTATGTGTGGAACAGATGATCCATGAATGAGATCAAATCCCTGTGTCTGGAAATTCAAGTAGGCATTACAGATTGCTGGCAAATACAGGCCAAGGAAAAATTAGACATTTTGCTGCTGTTTAGACTGCACTTACAAATAGGACTGACCTGGCGGCATTCCCAGATAAACTCAAGGATTTTACAGCTGAGTAAGCTGATTGGGAGTTAATGCTGTATGATTGACTTGTTGTGCTTGCAAGCCTCCTATTAGCAGAGGAGAGCACCCACAAAAGGACTAGAAACAAGACTAAGTCTGGTAATTGCACAACATTTGCCATCCTCAAGGATCTCTGAGCATTAAGATGATACTAGAGAGGGTGTTCCAGCCTGGCTGAATTACAGCATCACTTAGAGCAGCCCAGACACCTCTGCAGGCTACACTAAACAAGAGTGAGGGGAAAATAAAGAAAGGCCTGAGCTGCTGCTTCTTGCATCTCATCTCCTACAGAGGTCAGTAAAACTTGAGCTAGGGTATGAACTGGCAGCAGTACTTTGGGTACTTTGGGTACTTTGCACTGTTCACCTCTGTAGGCAGATCTTGGAGAGTGTTCCAGAAAAGTTTGTGTGCCTGATTTGGGTTCTCTGAGACCCTTTCTGAAGGTGCCTTGTTCTCTCTAAAAGAGAGAAGCTCTTCGGTCTTAAATTAAGTCTCTCTCTAAAAAGATTCTCTGTATTTAAGTATCTGAACTAGTTCTGGGGAGATCATGTGCACTTTGCTTTCACAGAGAATTAATTTTTTTCATATTATCAAATAATCTTAGGGAGGGATTCTGCTTTTCATGTGTGGAAAAGCCTAAGATAATGATTTTGGTCCAATTAGCACTTGGGAAGAGCTGTATCCTAAGACTTTAAAGTGGAAAGGAGGTATTGCCCTGTGGAGCTACTTTCTTCCTTTCTCCTGACCAGCAGGTGCCTTATGCTTAATACCAAACTTTCAATCCAAATTTAAAAACATGAACATTGCCCCAAACTTTTGTCTGTGGGGAACTACTAAAAATCAGCTGTTGCAGCTACCATCTGTATTTGGGAGAGTGAAACCACATTTCGGTGCACTCTCCGGTGAGCACTAAATAATTACTTTGCTTTTACTTTCATAATAATAGGAGTACCTGCAGCTGGGGCAGCACTGGGTGATATTTGGCCAGTTGCTGGGCCAGCAGGATCTGTTTGGCTGTCTATAAATTGGTGACAGCAACACCTATGTCATGTTACAACCAGTAGAGAACAGCAAATGCTCCTGATGCTCTCAGTCTTAGCTTGTTTTGTACAGTGGGTGCGTTACTGCAAATAGAGAGTTTGAAGCAGCTCTTAGAAATTATTATACTAGAAAGTAACAGAAAGTAGAAGAGGTCCCTTGTCAATAAGAGAAAGCATCTAATGGGCTGGATCAAATGCAGAAATTAGGTGACAGTAGGTTTCAGTGCACTAATTGTATAATTCAGTTTACTGCATATCAAGCACAGAAACCTCACCTTCTCTTTGCTCTTTTTCTTGCCAGGCTTAAGAGAGAGGAAGATGATGAGGTAGGGAGTGAATCAGTTTTGTTTGCTTTCCTAGCCATGATGAACCTAGGATATTAAGGAAGAAACTGCCATTGTACAATCTGTAGATGGAGAATAAGCCTGCAGTCTCATTCACCCATCTCCGGCATTTTAAGATCATTGCTTTTCTTTCAAGTAAGGACTGAATATAACAAATCATTGCATATGTTTAGGGAGGTGATCTAGTAATGTAAGCATTTGGTGATATTAATACTCAGCACCACCATGTGATCCCTGAGCGTGGCCTCGTGGGGATCTTTGAGCTGCACATTTCCATTTGTCAAAATTGCCTCAATAGGATTTTCCTGCTGACAGGCTTGGGGCTGCAAGACTTCCTTTCTGTGTAATCAAAGGGGTTTCATCCTCAGGTGAGTGATGCAATACTTGTGCCATCAAAGCAGGGACTGTCTGAGTAATTGCCCAAGTTGATGTAAGACCCATGTCTGATATCAGGGGAATTCTATAGGAGTATTTGACAACATGACAAAAACCACAGGAGCATGATCTGATAAGAAAACAGATTTGACCATACCACCCTTGGGAATAATACAGAATTTAACATATTTTTTCTAGCCTAAAGTCTGATTCAGCTCATGTGGGGAAACGCGAAATTAGAAATAGGCTAAGACATCTGCAGACATCAACAAATCACTTGTATCTGCATGTTTTTTCCCCTCCATAGGACAAGTTCACATTCTGAGATCTGCTTCCAAGCCTTATATTCCCAATGAGGTCTTTATTGTTTCTAATACCTTGCCATCAAAGTTGCCCCCAAAAAGTAAAGTGAAGAGACAGCAAAACAAGCAATTTGAAGCCTAGCTAGGCAGTCTTCTGGGACCAAAGTCTCACTTGACACACATCACTTAAGAGAAATGTTGTGTGGTGTGGAAGAACATCCTTACAGCCAGCCTGAGGAACTGGCTTGGCAACAGTAAAAAGCTGCAGTTATACAGAGACTCATTTCTCTCCCTGTGCCTTCTAGGTGAAACTGCTGAGGTTTCTTATGCTGCTGAGAGTTTCAGTAAAAAATTATGCAATGGAGAGTGCCTCAGCAAGGAGGATGATAGCATTCTCCATAACTTTCTTGACTTTTTAAAAGACAGAACAACATTTGGAACGCAATGTCCACCGGAGAAAACAACTTTTTAATGGTATGCAAGGGACGTTTTTAGGGAAAACATAACCCTAAAGAAAACCCGGAAGCTGTTATCTGCTGAAGCAGTTCTGCTTCTAGCATTAATGGCCTCAGTAGTTTCTGTACTGTGCCACCAAACCCCATTCTGACTAGCCCTCCAGCTGGTATAAAGGCTATTTTATGTTTGGTTAGTGTATTTATGGGGATGGGTAGGTGGCGACATTTTAACTCAAATATCTTTTAGCACATAGTTTTAAGAGTATTTGGGTATCAGTGAGGGACAGAAAGTCTTTGGCATAGTAGAGCAGGCTGTGTGGCATTTAAAACACATGGTGTGCAAGGCTAGCAGGAGAATGGTTTGGATGTGAGTCTGAGAGAAGACATGGAGGAGGTGGAAAGCAGGAAAGCCAAGGACCTCAGGCGTGGCTGGGCATGTAGGTGCAGTTGCAGTGCCTCTGGCACAGTGTCACCGAGTGCTAAACGCCCCAGTCGCTCCCAGCACCGAGTGAACTGTGCCTGCATGGCTTGTCAAGTGCCACATGCAGATGTCTGGGCTTGTCTGATTTAAAGCAGCACACTAAGATGTCCTGCGGCCACAGCTGGAGCGTTGCGCTCACGGAACCCCTTTGGCGCTGTAAGGAGGGGAGAACTTTGCCCTTTCTGAGTGGAAAAGCTTGATCACTGGAGCAGAAACCTCATATCCCACTGTCTTAGCAAGTAATTTCAAATTATGGAGAGAAGCTTGTTTTTTCAGCATGTGGGAGCTGCAAAATCACGTTACACACTGGCCCAGATGTCGCAAAAGGCCCCCAGTTCATTTGCTGGAGCCCCTGAGGGTCGGCCCAAAAGTGCTCATGCGCGAGTGCCCAGAGCAGCCCAGAGCAGCCCAGAGCATCCCACAGCTGTGCAGAGCAGCACAGAGCTGTGCAGAGCTGTGCAGAGCTCATGTACAGGGAGCCTGCCCCAGCACAGCATTAGCTCCGCTCTGGTGGCTTGGGTACCCCAGGTCATTTCTCAGCAGGGCTGAGTAGCTGCAGTAAGTCAGGTGTGGGTAAGACCCTTGACCCCCTTGCTCGCTGCAGACACATCCCCAGCACTCCAATGTCTATCTGCCTTTATAACTGGAGATTACATGTGGATTTAATAGGCGCAGGGGCTCTTAGATGTAAGTAGGAAGATCCTTTAGTCTAATAGGAACCAAAAGTACATATGGAATAAAAGTATCATTTGCTAGTGATTTCCCCAAGTGGAAAATGTTCTGGGCTGTTTTTCAGAGGTTTGACAGATGGAGCTGATGTGATTTGCAGCACGGCCCAAAGTGCACTCATGTTTCTGCCATTTGTAACCAGGCACTCTTCAGTCCCCCATCTTTGGAAATAAAAGCTGCAGGTTTCATTTCTCTCGCTGTCGAATTGGAATATTATAGTACTACTGTGGGCCAAAATGGAATTCAGGGCACATTAACAGCAAAAAATGATAAATATTAGTAAGCATGTGAGATAGTGTAATTGTTGTAATGGCAGAAATGATATTAGTAATAAAAGAAAACGCTAAAATGTAGATTGGATCCAATAAACATTGGATTGCTCAATCAAGATATGAGCAGTAGGGCACAGAGGTGTATTCAGTGAGCTGCTTGTTTTCTGAAGCTGGAAAATATTTTGACTCCAAGAGAAGAATGTGATTATCAGAGTTAAACGAGATGAATAATGCTGTAATATTTTTGTGAATTGTTTTTCCAGCTGAAACTTGCCTTCCCCGTCTATAACAGCGATATGTTTTGCATAAAGCACTCAAAACATCATGCAGAGAAGGGTGGGAAATGACTGATCTTCTAGTGTAAGAGTTCTGTACCAAGGAGAATACATGAGGAGTAAGTTACACAGCTGATGGTAGCAGGAATTATGGCAATATACTGAGAATACATTAGCAAATTATTTCTATTTTTAAGTGGATGCTTTTTCTTTCCATATGCACATGACAATAATATCCTAACCAACATGGTCTTTGAAAAGAAGGCAAATTTTGTGTCAAATATTGACAAAAACATTTAAATAATTTGTTGGTGTTTATAGTTTGTTCCACTAGCTGTTCTCCTCTCCCAAAAGTGATTTGCCTTTCACTGAAATGAGAAGTTATGCTAGAGTTTGTGCAGTATGACACACAGATTCTCTAAAACCTTAGGAAAAATATTGGCAAATATTTTTGCAAATTAAAACATTCTACTTCATAGCTAGTCCCAAAGCATAATATTTTATGTCTTACTGTATTTTTAGGCCCCAATACATGAATTTCAGGCTTTTGCAGCATTCATATTAATTTAATAAAAAATAATGTTTGTATTTGATAGGAGAAACAAACATGGTATTTAGCAGATTCAGCAGCAATAAGTGACACAGGGAACTTTGGGAAGCTCTTAAGATGTAGTTACGTAATTTAAATGTGTAATTATCTTTCACAAAGGCTAAGAAGAGTGACATAAGTTTTCATAGCACATGTCAGA
Source organism: Corvus kubaryi (assembly GCF_017639235.1). NCBI lineage: Eukaryota > Metazoa > Chordata > Aves > Passeriformes > Corvidae > Corvus > Corvus kubaryi. The sequence goes on from NW_024581135.1 coordinate 7,035,035, forward strand.
GTCCTCCCAGACTGAGCTGCTCATCAATCCATCAATGACTGAGACACAACCTGATGGCTCTGCTCTCATTAGTGCCACCTTCTCTCAATTTCTCCATTCTTTTCTTCCTCATTAATAGAGGTCACTAAAAATTTTACATACTGTAAAAAATTGTAGCCTGAAGAACTTCCCTTAGCTAGTCTAGTGTTATTCTCAGCAAATCAAACCCCGAGTGATTATTATCTGAAAAATTGCCAGTCAAACACTTTAAAGTGATTTTTCTGACATCCTATTACATATGCACATATCCTATGGGTTACTGAGTGCTCTGTAAAGCAAACTGTAAAACAAGGCCTCAGATGGGTTTGGGAGGATGAAGAGAAAAGCAGAAGTGGGTGGAAATGAAGAAATTAAATATGAACAGGGTGTGTTGCTGTGGATTATAAAATTGAAATGCTAACTATGCAGAAATAGTCTATATTTCTTCTAACAAAAAAAAATTACCAGATTAGGAAGCTTGTTGGTAACACATATAATAAGATGAAAAGCAGATTTGAAATGTAAAAGATATTCAGACAATGCCTGAAACTGAGGAGCAGAAGTAGCAAAGCAGACAATACATCCTTCCTGATTGCTCTTGCAATAATTATTTCACTCTGCATAGCCTAAGAGGAGACTTGTTTATGGCCTCTAATCAGTAAAAATAAAGGTCAGGTTTTTTTCAAGTTTCTTTTCTTAATGGCTGTGCCCAAATGGATATTTAGACACTTTAGCTGCCCAGTTTTCAAAAGTGCTACAAATCTGTAGCTTTTGCTGATGTCTCTGACCAACTCACATTATTTGGATCATGTGAAAATCACGGAGTTTATATAGATGCTTGAAAATTGGTTTAGATATTCTCCCTCTGACTGGCAGAATTTTGGTCTGTAGCATGCTGCTTCTGTACATTGGCTCTGTGGGCAATGACATGGAACGTCAGCAGACATTTCCCCTAGATTAAAAGGAAGGCCAAATACTCAAACACTGTGCATTTTTAATCTGGTCCTACTGTGTTCCCATTAAAATCATACCATAATGAAATTCTTCATATTTTTAAATCCATTTCTTTATTGCATTTTCGTTAACATTAGTGTATAAGCAACTGGAAAAAGCTTAAACTTTAATTTGTATCATTTTACAGAATATTTTTACTATCACTATTATAGGAACATCTTCCTATCTTTTAATGTTTCCTAGAACCACTGTGGCAAGCCAGGGTACAGAGAGGTCAACATCTCTAATACAGCATTTCTACAAATAAATCCATTGTGAAAATATGGGAGCTGTGTTATGACATCATTAGTAGCATGGTGTTGAAAACAGGGGCAACAGAGCAAGCCAAGGACAGCAGCCACCACCCAGAACCTGTGTCCTGTGAGGGCTGGAGCCTTCCTGGCTGACTGTTAAAGACTAAATTGTCTTTGGAGGTTCTGTTTGTGGTGGTTCCATCACTTGTCGTGGTGATCCAAGAAGATGAAGTGTCTGGCTGGGCAGGAAATTTAGGTATGAAGACATTTATCTTCTTGTCTTGTTCTACAAGGCCAATCCTGCTGGGTTTCTCCCTCCCATTACATAAAAGCTGCCTGGCTGCCCAATTAGTGTGCTTGGGAAGCAGAAAGGAGGCTGGCACTGATGTCACCCACAGGCGTCACACGCTCTGCATTTAGCTCAGCGCTGTTCTCCTGTTCCTGTGAAAGTGCTGGGGAGCCCACTCTCTCTCCTCCACAGCCAAAAACTTCCCTAAAAAGCAAGGAATTCTCCGGACTTGGGATTTCAGATATCTCGTGCCATTCCTGGGGGAGATATCTGTGGGAAGCAGAATTTTTGCCTCCATATCCTGTTTCTCCAGTAGGCATGGAGTCTGGATATCAGAGGATAGAAAAATCCAGATTTATGAGTGCAGCATTACATGGATAATTACCATTCATATTTACCTGGGGGGAGAAAGCACTCAGTGTCCATCGGCCCTAGGACACAGGGCATGAAGACAGACATCTCCATGGGTTCCATAGGCTCTGGACAGCACAAAACCCTGGGAGTTTACACAGGGCAGTCCAATAGAAATGAAATCATCAGTGACTCCAATTGATACATCAGAGCCTGCCTTGCTGCTGCTGGTGGCATTAGCATTTGCTAACCTGTGCTGTGCCAATTCGGTGAGACAGTTGGGAGTTTAACAAACGTATTTCAAATTGTATTTTGGAGAAATCTCAAGCATGGGGGGAACTGGTCATGTTCTGTTCATTGCAGCAGATGGCATCCCATTTGGTGTTTGTTAGCTTTGTTTGCAGCTCAATATTTTGTTTCTAGGGGAACTCAGTAAGTTAAATAATTTATTTCTCTAATGCATCAAGAGTCTGATCCAAACTCTACTAAAGTCAGTGCAAAACATTTGATTAACTACCATGTTCAGTGGATTAAATGCCAGGTCCTGTATGTTGAAGAGTATTTCAGATGCTCCCTAGTGAGAACAGTAAGCCTCTGTCTTTCCATGGAGAAATTTTTTCCTGCAAATAAAAAAAATATTCAAATACTGACAAAAAGCGTAGCAGACGAGTGCAGGACTGTGGAGATAGGGATGATGTTCTGGTTGAATGTCCAAATTGCTAAACCTCTCTTCCTATTAAATTCCCCATTTTTTAAATAAAGAATATAAATAATACCTTCCAGCTGCATTTGGGCTTTAATCTAGTACTGTTAGCAGGCTGCTTTGAGAGCTTTGAAGGCCCCACAGCAGCACTAAGCAAATAATCATTATCACTTAATATTCTCATCAAGCATTCTTGCTCAAGATGGGATCTTGCATTAGAAAGGCTAACCATAAACACATCACTCCTCTGATGAGGAATTTTCGAAATGTCAGAAGCAAATTCACACCCTGATCCTGCAAAGAGTTTTGCATGGGCAGAACTCGGCCACCTTCAGCAGTCCTGCTGTCCATACAGGGCTCCTAACCATGTCTGTGCATGGAGGAAATTTTTATTCCATTGTTAGGAGTATTTGAATCCTGAATAATCTAAGATATTTAAGAAAACAACACTTAAAAGAATTTTTGTTTTTGTATTCCAATAAATATTACATGCCTGTTCATTTTCAGCAACATTTTTTCAAATTATTCATTCACTAGTAGGGTCTGGCAACTGCTTTATTGTGTATTTTTATCCAGATTTTCTGTTTGTATTGTCTTTGGGCTTCAAAAAGTGAGTGTGTATTAGCTGTACAGTGTGTCTGCATGAATTCCAGTTGTATTTTAGTCCTCCTAGTGGCCTAGTATATTAACAATATTATAATCTGTGGTTTAGGCATAGGAACACATTCTGTATCACCAGTATTTCACTGACTTTTGCAGCATTGGTACTGCAGTAACACTTCTGCATTGCTAAGGTCAATAAGTCTCCTAAAGCATTTGTCCAACAAATCCAGTCATGTGGCAGCTGTCACTTCACACATGTCTCTTTTTATACACAAATTGCAGCAAAATCAACACAAAAAAATACTCCGTTATTCTGCCCCTGCAGGAAGCCCACTGTGGGAGCAGGAGCCTATGCTGGTTCTTCACACCAAATTCCTTCTTCAATCATTCCCAGCAAAGATTTTCTCACAGCCAGACAGGGGGGTCAGACCCCACAGAACCAGGGTTCGCAATATATATTTTCACTGTGCCTCCTTTCTCTGAAAAAGCCTCGAAAGCCTTGCCAAAATACCACCTCACAGCCTAGGAAGGGCCTTTTACAGCCCAGATGGGCTCAGCACAAGCAGTTACCACCCTTTCAGGTCCTGTTAGATGCTTAACCTGAACTTTGCTGGTACCCGGGGAAGCTGAAGGTGGAAAGGCAAAGGTCTGTCCAGCCCTTGTCCTTGAGTTTTCTCCTTCGAGGCTGTACCCCTCACAGAGAGTTTGCAAGCACTAATGCCTCCTGCCAGCTCCCAGTGGGAGACATTTTGTATGCCTGGCTGAGCCACAAAGTAGGATAGAGCTTCTCATGACCAGAAACAGATGTACATGTTTCTAAAAGATGAAGCAAACACATCTAAATTCATAAATTAACTAAAATTCCCCTCGGATCACGGCCAGATGATATGCATGTTAATCAAAATGGATATCACTGCTTTAATTCAGTGAGGAGGCAAGTTCAACACTAATAAATCTCCTGGCTGTAGGAGCTTTCATCTGCATCTCCAGCAGTGGTCATCTCGGTGCCCAGCATTGCTCTGCTTAATTCTAAATTCTTATTTATAATAATTCTAATTCTTAATTCTCTTAATAATAGAGAAACAATGTTTGTTTTTGAGTTAATAAAAGGACTATTGCCTGCCGTCATAGGACATGAATTGCCTATTCCCTGCACGTACCCAGTGTGCACTTTGCACACACAAAGTAGGTGTTTTAAGAGTGTGAATGGCTGGCCCCAGTGTCAGGAGTAGCCAAAGAAAACTGCAGGGAAGGGAACAAAGATCCCACATCCCAGTGGGCACGTGCATGGGAACACTGCTGACATCCCTTCCTCCTCTGCCCCTCCAGCCACAGGCAGACACCTGCATCTCCCCGTGGTTTCCCCAGGAATCCAGGAGCTCCAGCCATCAGGCCTGGGTTAGAAAACCTGTCCTCCAGCACATCTGAAACTCAGCCATGAATTTCTTAGCTTTCAAATTGCATTTTTTATTTGATTATGTTCCAACAGGTTTTCTAAACTCTTGATTAATTTTGGGTTGGCTATTTACTACAGTGTTTGGTTAACTAATTCATGTAGTTGTTTATAATTATTGCCTTGCTATAAAATCATCTTAATAGAAGGTTGGGGTTTTTTTGTTTTCTTTCCAGTAGAATAACAAGTTATTTTGTTATTCAAACAAGGCTTACTTCCTGCTGTTTTCAATAAGACTTTTAATAAATATGTAAATTTAAAAATTAATTTACTGCATACGTTTGGCAGCATGATTCTTGAACTGACAAAAGTTTGATGGATTGTAAAATTATCCTCCATAAAAATCATCAGTCACAGTAAACAGAATTTATCAGCCTCTGTGTCGCGGGTTTGGTTTGTAACCGGGCGGAAACACCAATTAAGTGTAGTGGTTTGGTCCAAAATACTCATTACTGTTTATCTGCTGTGAGATAAGAGTTAGGAGAAATGCAAAACAGGCACCAAACTTGAAAGAATATAAAGAAGTTTATTAACAGACCTAAAAGAAGAAGGAAAAAAAATTATACCACCTTCAGAACTCTCCTCCTCCCCCCACCTTCCTCCCTTCTCCCACTGACAATGTGAAAAGACAACCCTTAAGATGTTCAGTCTGTTTACCACTTCCATAATAACCTTGTTCAGTCCATTTAGAAAGAGAAGTCTCTTCTTGCTCATGCTATGAAAACATTATCACAACGAGACAGCCACCCACTTCCAAATATTGTTCAGTCCATTTAGGAAGAGGAGTCTCTCTGCCTGCGTGTGAGTCCTTTCCCCCGACTTGCAGCTTTTCCCACAACTGCTTTCGAGGGTCCACTCTTGAAGTTTTCTGGGGTACAATTTTAAGGTTGAGCCGTTCAGAAACAAAAACAGAGGCCCTTCTCCTTCCCTGGGAGCAAAGGGTCTTCATCATCTTCATCGTTAGGACTATCTCTGGGAGCATCTCTAGGAACTGAGGTTTTCTCCTTTCCCATTTGGAGCAAAAGTCCTCATCTGGTTCATCTCTACGGACTGAGGTTTTCTCCTTTCCCGTTTGGAGCAAAAGTCCTCATCTGGTTCATCTCTCCCTGTCCAAACTTCTCATGAAATTACAGCTGCGTCAGCATCTGCCTATCTCAGCGCAGGTGCTTTTGCTCACGAGTTGAACACTCCACCCCCCATATCTTCATGAAATTACAACAGGATACTCTGATATATCATAGCTTCACAACAGAATTTCAGCTTTAAGCATCTCCTCTCTCTCTTCCCTCAGGTTTTCAGCTCTTCATAGCAATAAAAGGGTTACTCTCACCTCGGCCTTGCAGCTTTGCAGCTGGAATGTTGAATTTTTCTTATCGCAGTGGAGAGGGGGGAGAGCCGAGCCGCTCCGGCTGCCCACGGCAAGGCAGTGGGGGGGGGTTCCATGGCTGGAACAGGTCCATGGCTTCAGGATGGCCGTGGCCCGGCCCGGCCTGGCCCAGGCAGGGCCTGGCCGGGCCCGCTGGCCCCCACACGGGGCCTGCAGCCACTTGTCCCAGCGCCGGAAACGAGAGAGAGCTTGGAGGGGGAGTTTGCCTATTCTTAAATGTGGATCACAGAGGTGATCACAACTTTAAGTGGCTTAGAGAATTGTCCATATTCAAACTGGCCAGCTGATAGGTTCTATCAGTTCCCAGAGGAAACTGTAAGCACCCCTTAGCAAGGACGTCCCTTCCGGGACTATGCTTGCTAACCTATGACACTCTGGTAATTCTGCAGCTTTTTCTTCATCTTATCCCCTGTTAGGAACTCACTTAAAATTGATTATAATATAGTATGTTTCTAGAAACGTAATTCATTCATATATTAATTAGATTTTAGGTTAATATCCCATCATGGAATAGGACATGAGCCAACAGTGTTTTCCAGTTGTTACAGAACCGCAGTAGAGAAACCTTGATTACTGTTCCCATGTGGTTTAGCTGCCAGGACTAATCACTAATCAGATTCAAACAACATAAAATGGAACATCCTTCATAGCATTTATTTTCTAGCTGACTTATACTACGGGCTTTTTATTGATACAACTTGCTGTACTGAAATGAACTAAAAATTGCAAGAGAGGATTTATCCTTCTACTTTAATTTGGTTTTGCAGCCTATGCCTGAAACTGTCTTGGATTTTGTGCATGTTGTGCTGCTGTCCCTGAAATACTCTGCCCTACAGCAGAGCTAAATTGTTTGCATAAATTTAGAAAGTTCATGTAAATAACTGTACTGTTATGTTGGATTTGATAGCAGATGAACTTAAAACATAGGTTTCCATCTGCAATTCATGCTTTGCTTGAATCAGAGCTGAAAACTTTGCAGCTCATAATGTCAGCTGGAGAGGTGGCAAGCACAGTCATGTAACCAGCATCATTATTTGCATCTATCCTGTCCCAGTTTCCTCTGATTACAAAGGAACTTCTCTAGTCTCATTGCACAGAGTCAGAAAACAGTACGCACATGGTTCAGGCTGCTCCAGATTTACTGGGAAGGCAGCCTGGGCTCTACCCTTTCCCCTGCTCCTCCAGGAGCACTTAGCAGTACAGAGCTGCCCAGCCCCAGCCCCTAATCCTCACTTAGGGAAGGTGCAGAGGAGGGCACATCTAGTGGGTTTCATTAGTGCCTTTCAGAGGCCAGGTGTCACAGAAGGGGAAAGAAAGGGCAGTGGGTTTTGGTTAGAATCATTTTTGGTAAAATCTCTGATATGTAGAGAGTTGATTAAACTCTGTAGTGGAAAGGGAAATGTCAGCTTCAGGCTCCTAAAATAAACTATGTTGTTTGACTGGGGTTTAAGCAAGCTAATTCAGAATTTTTTAACAATGAAGAAGTCCCTGTTTCCAAATTTTAAAATTTTGACCTCTATATTCCTGTTGAGAGCTTGGAAGAGCTTTAGTTCTGATGTGTGTGCACCATGGACATGAAGGCTCCCTCTGCAGCAGCGAGTGTTGCAGTCACACAGAGGGGAACTGATGGGTCTGGGAAGATTGTCTCTTCCCAAATTTCCTTCCTCCTCAGAGGCTAAAAATAAAAAAGCCCTATTTGCTGTGGAACTCACTCCTTTGTTTAAGCTACCTCTCTGAATCATTTTGAGGACTTGCAAGAAGGGATATTCCCTTTCCTTCCTCTGCAGGTCTCCCAGCAGAGATTCATGCTCATTGAACTCTCCCCCCAGACAGCACAGCCCTCTTAATGCATAAACATGCCAGTCTTCATAGCTAGGAGAATTATTTCCACGTGGTTTTGTCATACTGCTGATTTGCTCTTGATCCTGCCATATAATCTTGCTTCTTCGGTGGTTGGACTCGATGATCTTAAAGGTCTTTTCCAACCTAAACAGTTCTGTTATTCCATGATTCTCTTTCTATTGCTTCTGTCTTTTTATCCACAGGCCAGCTGGATGGTCACAGGCTATGAGTCTATTCCAGGACACAAAAGACAGGACTACTAGTGAGGAAGATCATTACCCACTTCCAATTACCTTTTACAATAAAATACATTACATTCTTGGAGTGCAATTCCATTTTCCCAATTCCAGTATTCCGGGTGACTGACACACAGACAGTACAGGCCAGGAACTGAGGCATCACAAGAGAGAGAGGGATAAGTCTTTGTAACTACCAAAATATATTGTCTTATTCAAAAAAGCCAAAGGTGGAAGCTGAAGACAGGTAAGAACACAGCTAATACTCAGGAGCAGAAGTCTGAGAATAGTTCAGCCATACAGAAAAAATTACTCTGATTACTGAAAATGTCTGTGAGATTATATGTTTTATGAGTACAATCCTGCATTTACCGAGTTTGAGAGGATTTTTTCACTTTAATCAAATGGGAGATGGAATCTGTCTCATTAAGAACTACATTTGGTACTGGATCTTAAAAAATATTCAAACTATACTTTTTTCCCTCCTTGATTCAGTTCTGTGTAGCTATCCCAAAAAAAAAAATCTTTCAAACCTCTAGTCTAGGATAAAATTGTAGCCCCTTTTTTGTATAAAACCCCTTCCTTATTGAAACAATCAGCCATACTTTCATCAAGGTAAGGGTAACTACTTTCATTCAGTAGGACAAACCTCTATATATTTAAATTCTGTGAGGTGAAATACAGTCTGATGAAGACTGAAACAGTGAAGTTATTTAGGACTGCATAGTTCCAGTACCACTGGCAAAATAACCCTTCATATAATTCTGCCAAAGAAGAGTATTGACCTTCAAATGGTTAAGCCAAGTTCAATAACTTTGTCACCAATCTTACCTTTCAGTATGACTTTTTTCAATCACTAGAAAATCAGAAAAATTTTGCTATTTAAGTCCCTCTACAAGTAAAGCTAAAAGGATCTCAAGAAGAGAAGTAAAGTGAATCCTATACATCTCCTGTTCATTTTCAGCCCATCAGGTTCAATTGAGTAACAGCTTCCTTTCTCACCGTGGATATTTCTTCCTTAATGCCTTGTGGTGAGCTTCTGATTGCACTAAGCATTGCTTTTAGTGGGTAGATTCCCTCTGTGAGAAGCAAAATTGGTGATTCTACCAATGTGAAGAGAATGAGGCTGTGCTTTGCTTCTGGAGAAAGTACTGGTGTTTAATTGCTTTTCTTTTTAATACATCCCCTCAACACACTTGGCTGAGCACCAGCACTGTTATCATTTTCCAAGGTATTGCCACTTAGAATTGTATTTTCTTATTCCTTTTTAAATAAACTTTGTCCATGCAGAGTTGATGCAGCCATTGGCCATTCTGAGGCACTATGAGAAAACAACCACTTTTGTGCCATTCAGTTCATACCTGAACAGAAGGCAAAAAGCCTGGGAACTCAGACCTCAACATCTTGGTTTATTAAATTATGCAGAAGTTCAAAGAGGGTTGGTATAAACCTAATCAGGTCAAACAGTCTTGTCATGTCAAGGAAATATTCATGTATGAGGATGTTAATCTTGGCATCAGAATGCTGAATGTACTGAGTCACCTCGTCATTTTATGAAAATTATGCTTTTGAAAGCATAAGGCCCAATTCACTAAACTGTCTTTTATCTCCTAAACCACACAAGAACTCAAGCTACAGACAACATAAGTCTCAACTTCCCAGCCACCTGTTCATTAGGCAATAGCTGTTTTGTCCAGATCTGCTGCTATGAGTCGTACACAGTTTGTGCTAATCTGCTTTTTTTCCTCTGAGGTAATTTAGTTACAATTCAGGATCATGAGAAATGCTTTCCTTGTGATACTAAAATATATCTGTAGATTTTTGTACTCTGAAATACAGTAGGTAAACTTTGACTATGTTGTCATTGTTGCATTAGCCATAATGCTATCAGGGGATGATACATACCTATGTATAGCTGGCTTTCCTATTAACTGCTAAACAGACCAATTAACTTAAAAATGCTTCCTAGCAATGCATTTTTTCCCAAAAAATAAACTGGCACTTATTGTTTGTCATGGAAATCTGATGGTATGTCTCTGAGAATGCCATTGTCTGCTACAGCAAAATAATTTTGGGATTTCTGCTTAAGTAGAAAAAAGAAAAATGATTCATTATTTCAAAAATTATTTTACTGTCAGTCCAGAAAATAGATGAAACTTCTGACAATGTACAGTGGAGAGCAAGGCTAATCCTATTATTTAAACTTATGCTTTAAAGAGAAAGAAGTTCAGACATCACATTTTTAGCCCAGCTGTAATGCAGTAGAGGTCACCCAGTTACAGCTTTCACCTTTGTAGTTTCCTGGATGTGGCTGTACAGCTGTTTTCACTGCTGAGCGTTACTTGTTCACTTGATGTTAAATGAGATCTGGAGATTGTTCACTTTCCACAGAGAGCCTGCATGGCATTCTGTCCTGGCTGGGTGACAGACAGCCGCCGCCTGGCAGCTCAAGCCCAGCCCTTTTCACGTGGCACCTTCTACTGCAAACTGTCATGTGACACCACAGAATTCAGTGAGAAGTCACTTCTGATTAGACCAGTACATCTCTGGTCAGAAAACTGCCCTGTATCTCCTTGCACCTGCTCCACAACAAGCTGTGAACATGTTAAAGTTGTCCCACTAAACGGGTTATGTATGAGCCTGTGTAATGCTGCAACAGCGTATCCCACTTAGACCCGGTGTGTCATATATACAAAGCAGTTACAGGACTTAGAGGATACCTAAATTGGAAATTTAAAATAAGGAATAGTGGCTCCTGGGATCAATTTTACCCTGAGCATATGCAGACAAAGTAACAAGCAATTTTTAAAAAGTAAAAATCTAGAAAATTGTTTCCCTTCACAATAAAGTTATGAGCAATAACTAAAAAAACAAAAGGGAACATACTTTTTGTCTTCTATTAGAGATCAGACCTGAAATGGAAGACCTTGAGTTATACAATTAAGTATTGATTTTGTTGATCTATATTTAATTCTCATAGCAATTTTGTTGTTTTTACCCAATAGTGTTCTGCAGTTATACTTCACTTGAAGCAATGCCCTTCTTGCTTTTGTGTTAATCTAAAAACTAAATTGCCCAATGCATGAGAGACATGAATAGAGTTCATTTTATTCTTTTTTGTAACTGATTCTGAGCCCTTTAAAGTGCTGGTTAACTAAACTTAGACAGCTGGAAAATACATTTATCCTGCAGAATGGTTCATTGCTATTTCTGGGCTCTAGCAGGACTTATAAGCATAGCCTGACCTCCAGATAATCAGAGCTTCTGTGTGTTACCACGTACAAGAAATGGCCTTGCTGCTGCTTGCCTTCCTGCACATGGGCGTGGGATCCTTTGTGCCTGTGAACCAGCCCACCCTTCCCTGCTTCTCCTTCCCACTACACCTGAGGAATCTTTGTGCCATTCAGAAGGGCTGCAGTTGTTCCTGGCCCTGGATCACACAGCTCTGAAAAGGCATTCTACCCACATGTAACCTCTCATTTTTACAGTTTGCAGAAAATGTAATTCGATGCATTAATGTAGAAATAACACCTATTTATAATGTATCAGTGTAACTGCAGGCTAGTTTTGTTTTCCTAATTTGCTGTGCTTGAAGTGACATGCCAGATTTTATTACATCACTAATGGGTTTTAGTTATTCCCTTTAGGATGTTGCCAACGAGGAAACATTATTCTGATTCATGACCCATGGGTTTATTTCAAAGTGATGTGACTCGTGATGAATGTCTGTGTATGTCAGGAAGAGTTTCTCCTCTTCTGACAGCTGGTCACTGTTCTGAGATGGTACAAGGCACCCCACATTGGGCAGCTAAGAGCCTCCAGCCATGGGAAGCTCCCCACCTACACAGTGGCGTATAACAACAAATTCTCCCCATACCCTAAGGCCATAATGGTACAGGTTTTCCATACAAAAATACACTTAGGATAAGTAAAGCAAGCTAACCATTGCTCTGCTTTAGGGTGATGGGCCAGAGCTGTTAGAGAGGCACTGTGAAAACCACAGTTCTTGTCTGCACTGAGCCTTTTTTTCTCTTTTTCTGTTACCTTTCTCTCATAGACCAAAGTCTCTGACTACATGTTTTTGTCTTTTCCCCTAATTGATATTTAGGAAAGCATATGGTATCCACACTGGAGGCAGCACTCACCTTATTCACAGAACTGTTCAGAATAGTCAGCAGCGAAGTCAACACTTCCAGGCTGAAATGGTTTTAAGCATTACTGCTGAGAAGGATCCTGTGTGAGAGCAAGCACAGGCTGTTGGTCCCATCTTAGCTCTTGTAGCAGCACTGAGCAAAATCATGGAGTCTTTCTTGCTGCTGAGGTGGTAAAACCACCTGTTCACTATGCAGAAATCACTCCTGAGGTAGGAGAGATTTGACTGGAGCCCATGACTTAGAGGTCGGGGGCTCTCTACACTTCTTACTGAATCTCACCCAGCTCTCGTGGATGTAGAACACGCCTGCCTCACGTTCCACTCTGCAGGGGCAGCGGCTCAGTCACATTAGTGTGGCTCTCAAATGCATTAATGAACTAATTACTTTAAAATACACAATGCTAACATCTTTGGGCTAACCCTTGTTCTTTGTTATAGCTCTGACTCTGCTACAGCCAATAGCAAATCTACATAAAAAACCCAAAGATACTACATAACCACATACACAGTTTATCAATCAAATTCTAACAATAGTTGTTTTGCTTTTGCCTTTTGATTCATCCAGCAGCTTTTGTGACTGCCATGAATAATAAGAAATGCATTATGGATGAATCTAAATAAGCACTCTTTGGCAATTTTTTACAAATTGTATCTATAGTAACTAGAGAAAAAGTTCTTAACTTGGGTTAACATTTGTTCTAGCACACACCAAGGTTAAAGAAATGACCACTGACTTTTCAGCTCTAGGAATGAACATAATTAGGTTATTGTGGGAGAAAATTATTTGTTCATTATGTGGATTCTTACATTAATATCTCTGCTTAAAGTTTTATTTTTGCTCATGAGTTTTCTTCTATGTGTTAAAGAAAGGAAAAGTTTGAGGGTTTTTTACAGAAGGATGTAACTGGGCACTAGGACACCTTAAAAAAACAACTTTGTGTCCAAAAAATATCCATAACCTTTTTCTGAGTTGATTGTTTTAGTAAAAAATTTTGCTATTCCTATTAGAATTAGTTTTCCCTTTAAGCCTTGATGTACTGTACAGTAGATGTACTGTTCACTACCCAGTATCTTTTTGCCAGCAGGTCTCACTGATGGGCTTCAGTTCACTTCAATTTCACCTGATTCAATGTTTTTGCTTAAAATGTGTAGAGTACTTTTATTCCCTGCCGTTTCTCTAATGTACTCTATAAAATAAATGAGACTCTAGGGTGTGATTAAAGTAGGATTGTAGCCTAGGTTGTGCTTGAAAGGCATAAAAAATTATTGATACTGCATATATGCAGAATATACCAATGCATTCAGTCTGGTCCATTCTGTGGTGTAAATCCATCCTTCAGTAGGATAGCCAAAATCCTTCTCTGATGTGATGCTTCATCCAAACTGCTCAGTCCTGCAAATTCTCCAGGAGACAGTGCTCCCTCTGCCCAGGAGTTGAAATTGGCTCCATTTGAATCAATAAGAGTTTTATCACAGGCCTTACTAACTCCAGTATTGAGTCGCACAGTCCCAAGTCTGTGCTAAGTAGTCACATTCAATTTATCTAAAGAAAAGCTGTGAAGTGGGAAAATTACAGACAAAGAAACATCATTTAGTCTGTCATATAATAAAATATTTTAGGTTTAGCACTCCAAAACGCAAAAAGTGCCAACATGTGTTATTGATGCCATGGCTGAGAATTTTCTCATCTGGCCTATAGAGAAGTGAAACAACTCTTTTAGTATTTTAAATGAGGGCAAAGGGAAGAACGTTTCAAGATGAAAATGTGAAAAATCTCTTTTGTAGGGTCCTAAATTTGTGTTCGCTCCCATTACCAAGGGTTATATTCCTCTTGCTCAGAAAACATTTTAATTACAGATATTGAAGACCTTAGTTTTAACTGTCATCCAAAATTAGAATCCAACACAACGTTCCCTAGAACCTTTTAGACTCAAGATTAATTAAGGCACCAAACAGGAAATGTTCATTTACTAAGACTTTAGGATCTCCTGTTGCTTTGCTCAAGTTTGTTTGAAACATTTTCCAAAAATAGTAATCTAATTATGCATTGTCAGTTTATGAAATGTGACAAGATCGGAGCAAAACCAGTCATTGGACTGGCATTTCAGTTTTTATCTAACTAGCCATCAAAACAAGCAATCAAACTATGTAAAAATTTATCTTCCTTTTGCCAAAGATTTCCAAGGAAAAGCAGCACAGCATGCACAACATTAGACTGACTTGAAGCTTGAATTCTTCAGAAAGTTCTAAGGACCCTTTACAGCTGCACATGTAATGACCCACAGCATCCACACATCTGCCCAAGCTATATCTTGAGTGTGCTTAAAATGCCATCTCATTTTCTAGCTAAACATAAATATTGATGCCTTGGATTTACAGTAATTTACTGATTCTGTCTTTGCCATCTGACGGCGGTACCAAAAATGAGGAATTGCTTTGCACTCTGATGGCATATCTCAGAATCCTTGAATCTTATCTGTCCAGGAGGTTATTGAATGTTGATTGTAAAACATTGAATGCTGTCCCGTATTTCTCTGGTAATATGATCTGTAAGAGGAGTTAGTTACTCAGATTTTGAAACACTCTGTATATGAACAGCAGGTCATTTTTATTGAGCTGCTCCCTACACAGCTCCCTAATGATTCCTTGGTCAGATCTCTGATTGAAAATACCAGTAGCTCACAAAGGGATAAAATTACTCTGGTACAATCCTACTGTGTGTTTTTAATATAATGTGCTAATACATCGTCCAGTGTTCCCACAGAATTACACCACTTCTCCAAGAAGGCCTGGCCAATATCTGATTGATTCTGGTCTGTGGGGAACGGCCCAGTTCAGTGTAATTTCCTGTCTTGTTGCTTTCTTGTCTATTAGAGAGGGTTTGGGTTTGTGGAAATCAATAGGCTTATACCTGCAAAATGTGAGGTTATTCCCTAGCAAGTTTCATTTGCATCCTTAATTTACAGAAAATGCTGTTTACTCCTCTGTGCTTTTTATTTTTAAAGTGTACTTAAACAAATACCTGTTTAAACATACCCCCCAAAGTATTCATAGAGGAGAGGATGTCAGTTACCGTGAAGATGCTGGAGATGTTTAACACGTGCATGGCCAGGGTCTCCTACTTAGGATGTTAATAGCACTTGAGTGTTACATAAATGGAGCTTTATTTGTCTCAGCAGAATCATTAAAGTTATGATTTATCCTAAAATGGACACTAATGTTCTATTCAATCATAACAGTTACTTAAGCATCTAACAATCTATTTCCTTTCACCCTATGAACTTTGGAAAGATGGTAATTAATGGTGTGCAATGGGATAACTTTTTAAGGAATATGCTTCTAATATTTCCCTCATTTTTACAGAAGTTGAAGCAAACTGAAGAAACAAAAGAAGATTCCCAGAATAGAGTATCTAAAATTTCCCTGGAGTCTCTCAATAAATTTAACAGCAATAATGTACTTTCATTAGAAAAAGAGAAGAACTGTCTGAACAAGGTTGAAGGACAAAAGGAAGAAAATGGAAAGAAAGAAGCAGCTTCCTTGAATAGCTCAGGTCGGCAGGATGTGGACAATTTGGAATCCTTGAGTGATTCCCTGTACGACAGCTTCTCCTCTTGCACCAGCCAAGGCTCCAATGACGTTTAGGGACTCTTCCCAGTGGACTGCAGCGCGGAATGGAGCTGGAGGCGAGCGTGGAGTGAAGGGGGAGAGGAGACTGTGCTTGAAAATTCCCCCTCGGGCTTGCTGTGCTCACATCAGGGTGTTCCGACCTCCCAGCACTCAGCAATAAGGCAGGACAGCATCATGGTGCTGTGTGGGACTCAACACCCAACACAACGAATACACAGAATAAAGTCTTAATTTTGCACTTTTGTGAATATTTGTACAGTTGTAAATACCTTGGGAAAATATATTTGTAGGGATACATGACAGCAATAAATATTAAATCGGTGCTATGCTCCTGTAATGGCAGATTACTAACTTAAAGAAATTGGTGTTAATATTAACAAAAAAAGCTAGTAGATTTTTTTAAAAAGAGTTATAATTGTTCTAGTCTTAAAACTGTATGTAGAAACACTGCATTGCCATAATCCTGAGCCTGCCAGATTGTCTCTAATAAACTTCCATGGACTCCCTTTAAGAAAACATACTTTATTTTTTACTTTTAGTGCAATTCCATAAAGGTATTCTAGGGAAACATGCATTTCACTTATTACAACTTCACAACAGGTGTCTTATTTCAAAAGGGTTTTGACTTTTGACATGGCAAGAAAATGAATAGATTAAAAGGCCTGATACTGCTGGCATTGGCTTCATCAATCATGCACATAACTGTTTGAAAGATCAGGGTCAAAGCAATTCACTGCTGACACAAACAGGAGTCTTGTAGGAATGAGAACCACATAAACTGCCCTGTACTTCTGACTGCAACATGGCTTTTCAACTTCCACCTCCTCTGTACTCATTTCCCATCAAATTATGAATGTACCATCCTGTGTTATCTTTTCTGGTCTCTGTTGCATCTTAAGTGAATTCTAAACACTAAAATTATTTTTTAAAAAACAAAACAACTCCTGTTTGTGACACACTAAGATGTTGGTGCTAACCAGTACTAGTTCAGACATATCTTGGAGCAGGGGGATTGGCCTGTATTGGGTGTTTTTGGTTTTTTTCTACAAAGGTTGTTTATATGTAAGGGAAAGTCTATTTCAAAGGTTCTGTGTATTTTTTCTAGATGTGAAGTATTTATAACTGCTTTTTGTACAGCAATTGTAAACTAGATATATTTGGGGTATTTCTAGACTCTACAGTTTCTTTAGCACATGCTTGTTAATCTTTGAAATATTGTATGATCAGTGTTAATATTTTGTGCAATTTGTTATATTTTAAGTAATTTCTGCTGTAAACTTGCGTCGTCTTTTTCAACTTTTAAGAAATTTTCATTGAAACACCTTTCATAAATAAAAATTCTCTTGCCTACCTGTGCCTGCGGAGGGGTTTTGGGAAGGGGGTGCTGTGACAGCTTGGGCGTGCAGGTCTGGGATCAGGGGATACCCACCGAGCCGCCCGCGCTCCGGGACAGCGCACGGGCAGGCAGCGTTCGGGGAATTCCTGACACGGGGCTTTTAAACAGAGATTTAATCTTAATTAACTCCTCCTTGCAGTAGAGCTGTGAAACGATCCCTGGAAAATAACGTGGTTATCAGGAGAGGAGGCGAACCACAGAGACGGTCCCAGCAGGGACGACGTGGGCGCAGCGCCCTGGGCTGCCCCTGCCCTTCCCTCCCCACGGGCGGGCGCTGCCCAGCCCCCGACAGCTCCTCGCCGCTCCCGCCGCCTCATCCCACCCCATCCCACCCCTCCACCAGCTCCTACCGCCTCATCCCACCCCACCACCAGCTCCTGCCTCCTCATCCCGTCTCATCCCACCCCTCCACCAGCTCCCGCCGCCTCATCCCCTTCCCCCGCCCATCCCGCCGTGTGTCCGCGGAGGAGGCAGGGTCTGACCGTAGCTCCGGCACGTAGCGACCACCGCGCCCTTTCCCCCCTTTTGTTACGCTTGAATTCCCTTTTAGGGGGCTGGGAGGAGGGAATGGCGGGGCCGCGCCTCCCCTCAGTCCCTCCCGGGGACGCGGGTGCTGCGGGGCGTTTGTGGGAGGCGAGCGACGCCTCGCAGCGGGGCCCGGCCTGGCGGTCCCACAGACGCGCTCCGGCTGCCACCTGTGGGCTTCGGGCCGGCGGGGACACCAAAGGGACCGGGGAGTCGCGCCAAGGCGCGGGGTCTGTCCCCGAGCCCCGCAGCCGGAGCGGAGGAGGAGGGCGGGGATGTGATGGGCAGCCCCGGCGGGCAGAGGGTCGCGATGCCCCTCGGCAGCGCCGTGCGA
Source organism: Corvus kubaryi (assembly GCF_017639235.1). NCBI lineage: Eukaryota > Metazoa > Chordata > Aves > Passeriformes > Corvidae > Corvus > Corvus kubaryi. The sequence continues at coordinate 7,053,202 of NW_024581135.1, forward strand.
GACGGGCCCGGACCCGGCGGTGCGGGGGCTCCCCTCCCTCGCTGAACTTCGCCCGTCCCCGAGGCGCGCCCGGCGAGGTGCGGGGCGGCTGGCGGGGATCCCCGCCCCGCTCCGCCGGCATCACATGGTGCTGGGGGAGGGAGGGGGGAGCCGCCCCCCAGCCCTCGCTTCTCCTACAGTTTCTTCCAGTCTCAGCGCTCAACTCCGGCGAGGCTGGAGCGCGGCGCGGGGCTGGGCAGGGCGGGCTCCGCCGCCGGCTCCCGGGGCGCCGCTCCGCAGCGGAGGCGGCGGGGAAGCGGCACAAGTGCGCGGCGCCTCCGCTGCGTCTCTGCTTCTGATGCCCCTTCGCGACTGCACGCCAGCCCGGCGGCCGCGGCTCCGGGAGGATGCGGCTCTTCCTCCTCGCTGCAACTTTCTGGGGATTGTGCCTGGCGCCAGGTAAGGGGCTCCGCACCGCTCGCCCGGAGGCGCCCGCGGCCAGCCCGGCGCTGGGAGACTCCGTCTCCTCGTAGCCCCTCGACGGAGCTGCTACCGGCGCTAAAAGGACCAGGGCAGCGGAGCCCCCGTCCTGCCCGCTCCCCGCAGAGCTGCCCTGGCGTCCCCAGCGCTGGCTGCCCGCGGGGCGATCCGCAGCAGCCGGTGCCTCTCCGCGGGCGGTGGGTCGGTGCCATCGGGGCGCTCCCAGCGGAGGGCGGGCACGGGCCGGGGGTCCCCGCCGCGGGACGAGGCGTGCGGGAGCTGCCGGCGGAACGCGGCTGGCGAGCCACGCGGAGCGCCTCGTTTGCATGATAAAGGCGGCTGGCGAAGGATGCTCCGCCGCTTTAATTGTGCATGGCAAAATAGTAATTAAATCATTTGTAATTAATTAGTAGCTAAGTAAACCCGTCGGCACAGATAAGAGCCGGAGTGTGTCTGTGAGCCGGGTTGCTCTCTGCGGGGCGCGGGCGGCGTTCAGCGCGCTGCGCCGAGGGGCAGCCGCGGGGCGGGCGATGGGCAGCGGCTGCGGGGCGGTGCCGGTGTCGGTGCCGGTGTCGGTGCCCGTGCCCGTCGCCTCCTGGCGGCGGCGTCTCCAGCGCCGGAGCGGCCGCCCCGCGGAAAGGAGCATCAGCAGAGCCCGCAACGCTCGGCCTCAGCTGAGCGGGTGGCACGCTGGTTTTACTTTATATTTGTCAGAGGGGTACTTCGGCTGAGCTGTTGAGTAGCTAGGAACAGCAAAATGCGAAGGGGGAAAGATAAGGAAGATTTCTGGCACGTGTTGGTTGTTTGTTTTTCTTCGGTCTTTGGTTTTTGTTTGTTTTGGTTTGGGTTTTTGTTGGTTTTTCTGTTTGTTTGTTTTTTGCTTTTTAATACAACTGCTATTATTAAGGCCAGGTTGGATAGGGCTTTGAGCAACACGGTCTGGCAGATGGTGTCGCTGCCCATGGCAGGGGCTTGGAATGAGATGATCTTTAAGGTCCTTCCCAACAGAAAGCATTCTATGATTTTGAACAAATCTCTATCTGTTCCAGGTTTGGGTTTGCAAATACAGTGTTACCAGTGTGAGGAGTTCCAGCTAAATAATGACTGCTCTTCTCCAGAGTTCATCGTGAATTGTACAGTGAATGTTCAAGATATGTGTCAGAAAGAAGTAATGGAAAAAAGTTTTGGTAAGAATTTAATAATGATTCATCTGTTTACTTGGTTTAGGTAGCATTTGTTGCTCGTGGCTCCACCCATTCATGGTGTTCAGCTACAGATGAATCTTGTGTCCCTACCTGAAGGGACCAGATTCAATGTCTTGTACTTCTGAGTGGCTTTGCAACTTGATGAAGTTAAACATTTTCCTTTAAAACTGATGTAGAAACTGAAGGATGCAAGCCAAATGTTGATAAAGCTGGTTAATACACAGCCTTATGGGTCTCCGATATAGTTTCCCAGCACTGCGAAATTAATAACAACAAGTTAGTTTAATCTCATTACAGTTAATTACATGGGCTTTTTCCCCAAGAGATAGAAGAGCATTAAATTAGTAATTCCCTCCTTTCTTTTATTTACTCAGGCAATTTATATACTCTGAAGGTTCATCTTAAGGGAAGGAAAGTGTAAGGATCTTTGCTTTAATCCATTAAAGAAACCATCAAGCAAAAGGGAGAAAGGGATTTAAAAAAAAAAAAGGAGTTTAGGAGGAAGAGAAGAGCACATATAGATTTATTTGCCATACCAGTTTTCTAAGAATTTTTTTCCCTTACTGCAATTAATATTAAAGTTAACGTATTGGGACATCAGTGTGTCCAAGAGGAAATGAGCTGTGATTCTGCATCTTGCCTCTATTGTCTTCTGAGCTGTGCTATAAATGGCTGGGTTTTATTCAGCATCATGGAAGGGATTTGAGATTTAGAGAGAGCTTTCAGGTCTTACACTACTGTGTTGCTCTGTAGCTTTCTACGTGAGTAGAAGACGAGAACTTTATTAGGGACTCTGGGGCAGTGTGGGATGGCAGGAAGGGTGTTGGTGGGAGTTGGAGCTCGTGGAGCCTCCTGCTCTGACTGCTGTGAGGGTGGAACAGACAAGGAGCAGTCACTCACTGGGGAGTCCCAGCCTGGATGTGCCCCCTGTGCCAAGCCTGGGGAGCAGAGGGCAGCTTGGGGCTTCAGAACCCTCATTCAAGGGGAAGCTGCTCTCTGGGACTGCCCACCTCGCAGCTTTGGAGTGGAGTTCTGTGAGTTACGCTGTTAATCAAGCCGTAGTCTGTAGTCTGCCCTTTCCCAGCAAGTCCTCCAGGAGCAGCAGGATGCCTCTCCACCCAGCAGATGTGTGCACTCATCCGTCCTGAACAGCAACAATGGTTCTTGGGTTAACAAACTCCTCTTTCCAGTGCTTGTCAGTCAGCTGGCCGCACCTGTGCCAGTAACTTCAGGTCGCTGTGTAATCAGTCCTGGATAAATAATAACAACTGCTGTGACATCAAAAGTAGCTGAGCTGCTGGCACTCTTTCATCCTGGGTAACATCATCCACAGTGACCGCTGCTGTGAAATACTTAGAGCCTCTGCAGTGTAGGGAAAAAAAGCTGGTTTTAAGCTGTTTAAAGGAAGATTAGTCACTCTTAAGTTATTTTTTAGTGGAGTATTTTATTTCAAATTTACTTGAAAAGGGTGGTGGGGATGTAAGGTAGCTACAGCTTGCAAGGTACTTTTAAAATCTTGAGTATCTCTAAACGTCAGCTTGAAGGCTTTGCTATCTCCACACTACAGCTTCTGTACTACTTTCATGAGGTTGGAAAGGATGCTGTGGTGATTTGGAGGGCTCTAGATGTAGTAGTAGACACAGAAAAAAAAGTCAGATTCGAACCCTTTTCATTGATGTATAATTTGCCATTACTCCTGTGAAGAAATGGTTTGCAATACAGTAAATAAGCAGCTCTTAAACTTCCTGTTGGGTTTTTTTTCTGTGCAGTTTTATGTTTTCTCTGAGCAGATCCTTGGATTTTTCCTTTAGGAGGTTACTAGCATGCTGTGAATAGCAGGTGCCACTGTTCTATTTCATTTACTTCTATAAATGCAGTTCTTATTAATTTTAAGTCCAGAGACTGTAAATTTCAGCCGGTTAATAAATTAAATTTTTTAACCTATTTCAAACTGAATAAAATTTACATTGCAAGCTTTGTTTCTCTGTTACCCTCAGTCAATTTTAGAGTGGGTTGGTTGTAAAACAGAGATGATTCAGTTCATCATTTTTTATTGGTTTTTTTCCTAATTGATATTTAAATGTGTGAAATATAAATGCCTTACTCTCCCAAGTTTTATTTAATAATTCATTCTACTTCCACCAGTATATTTCATAACCTGATTCTTTTGGTTGTTGCTTATTACTGAAAGCTGAAATGTTTCAAGTATTGATTTTAATTTATAATAGACTTGAGTTTGAGCTTTTAACCCAGAATATGAAATACGCGAATTTGCATTTATTTGACAGCACAATCTCGTAATTAGAGTTTTTTCCTCTTGACTAAATACAGTCAAAGGAGTGCAATTTCTGTAGATTAACCCATTTTTGTCATTAATAAAACATAGCTGTATCAGTGAGCAAAGTGCTGCAAGTTCTCTCAAACCTTATTTAGGAGTTAAAGGCAGTGTTTGAGATAAAGCTCACAGTGTGAGTAGGTACCCACCCTCCTGATGGGACCACCCTTCCTCTGCAGGAGGCATTCATTTGTGTGTTCTGCTGTCACAGGGGTCACTGGCTCACATTCTATGTTCTGCCTACAGTGCAGTGGCCAGCATGTGGCCAGTGACTCTTTTCCATGGTATTTGCTGGTGTCCATGGAGTTGTGCCATGGCAGCTCTGTGGCTCAGCTTCATTTCTGGATTAAACTCCCAGTAGTAGGAGCAACACGGTGGCAAATTGCAACTCTGTGCTGTTCTTCCCATTGTAAAAAGTTCTTTATGCCTGATCGTAGTTAAACAAACCACTCCTCCTCAGTGTCTCTAAAGTTAGTGCTTTAGATGTCAGTGACTTCTCTCAGAACATTATCTCAGCTTCTGGAGAAACAGCTTCAGGTGAGAAATAGCAGCAGCTCAGGCATGGTCCTAACCCAGAGCTTAAAAAGCAGCTCTTCCTGTGGCAGCCTTTGATGTGAACAGCTAAGAAAGCAGGTGTTAGTAACTTTCATTTTGAATTAGATCATCAGGCATCTGATCTCAGCTGTTTGTTGTATCAGGTAGACATTTGTTCCTTTGGTCAACTTAAAGTGAATTGAGAATTGAGCAGTAAATGCCAAAATATATTCTCTCACCTAAGACTGAGCTGTATTTAAGAATTTTGCCAGAAAAAGTTTTATGCTTGTTAGCATTCTGCTCCAGTGGAAGATACAGGACAAGACAGTCTTTTCCCTATGATAAAGAATTTTACAAACTAATTTGTTAATTAAATCTTTAAAAAAAAAAAAAAAAGAAGCCTTCCTTTAGTGGGAGGAGTGATGAGAATGGAAAGTGGTACTCAAGACAGTACCAAGAAATTTTTCACCCCACAGAGATTAATATAAAGGATAAGTTTCTAGTGCATTCTTCAAAAGGATAAGCAGGTGTTTGAAAATTATGTAAATTGAATGTTTGACAAAGGATCAAAGTTCTTACAATAATTCTACCTGCAGATACCTTGTGGAAATACCTGTGGCAGATTCCCTGCTCCCACTTCCCTCTCTCTTTCCAGTCTATGGACTTCTAAAAATGAAGGAGCACTGACATTTCTAATTTAAAATATATGTAGGAACAAAAAAATCCCACAGTACATTGGGAAGAAATGAAACATCTTGGTGATGTATAGATGAATTTATAATGTGTATATGCTTTTGTATATATTCTATAGTATGGAAAACACACTGGTAATGGTAGTCTTGCCTTTTACTGAGGGGAAGAGCTATCTGAGCATAAAGGCTGATCTAAAACCTACTTAAGGCAAAATGAAACTTGCAATGTGGATACATCAGAGAGGGATAAAGCAGGAAGGATGAGACAGCCCAGAGAGGTAGCCAGTCTAAATTTCTTGGAACTCTCTGCAAGTAAACCTGCCCATGTGCGTGTTTTGAACAATACACTGTCTGTTCTAAGGCAGTTGTGAACATACTTTTACTAACTTTCACAAGGAAAAGAAAATGATCCATGGTAGCAATGCCAATACTTTACAATATCAAGAATTTTTCCTTTTGCAAGCAAATTGGGAAACAATCCGGTTATTCTATTAATCTGCAATAAGAAACTTTGCTTATTTGTTTGGGGTACAATGGCCCTTTTAATGTATTCAATTAGTATATAACTCTGCAGTGTAGTTAAAGCAGTTGCTGTGATTGTGTGTTTAAAAGCCATGCATGGGAACACCATGAGCAAGATCATCCTCTCAGTGTTGAATTTTATCTATTTCTTTATCTATTTCTTTAAACTCTTTCCAGTGCTGGTTTTCCAGTCATTTGTTTTATCAGTGGCTATGTTGTACGATGAGTTGGGCTGTGGTAGATTCTTTACCTGTGCTTATTACTTGGTTTTGCCATGATTGAGTTGCTTCATGTGTGCCTGTCAAGGATTACAGGACCACGTACTTTTTTTCTGTGTTCATGTATAGAATCCATTAGTACTAATTGCATATTTATATCAAGGGAAAATTATGCTCTGGTGTACTTTTACTGAGAAAGTTATTAAGACAGCAAACAAAGTTTAATGTTGCCAGAATTACTGCAGGCATTAATGCTTTATAGGAAGTTGCTGCATCCTCAGTATCCATTTAGAAACAGTAAGAAACATCCACTACATTGGTGGCGGATTTTTTTTTTATTATTATTTTCTTCTACACTTCTTGGTCAAAGCATATCAACATAAATTAACATAATTTGTTGGGGTTTTGTTCGGTTTTTGTTTTGTTTTGATTTTTTTAATCAAAGCAAAGCACAATATAATAAATCTTCATTGACAATTCTAAAAAATAAATAAAGACTTTAAAGTTTTTCATGGGACAGTTGGTACCTGTAACATCACATACTGTGCTACCAGGTCCCCAATGAAATGAAGACATATTATCAATATTGGGAACACAGTTCACTTTTGGTATTGAATAAAAGACTTACAATGGATGCTGTTAATTTTCACTGTATGCTGAAAACTTGGAACTGTGAATACATTACCATTCAGAAACACTTTTTCTCAAATGTCAAAGCCATTTCCTTACTTGTAAATTTTTTCCAATCTTTGGGTTTCTCAGAAAACTTCCAGCCACTTATGGAATGAACTGACCTAAGTGTGTCAGCTAAGGAGAAATTATGACAGTGTGCAGCAGTTGCTGTTCTGACTGCCTTTCAATAAAGAAAAGCAGCAGTGGAGTTAACAGTTCAAGCAGTTTATGACTTGAAAGTCATGACAAAATCCAAGTGCAGAAGATGAAGGCTGCATTATTTTAAGGAAGATGGGGTATCTGGTCCAGCGAATTTCATTTTTCACAGGACATGGACAATAGCTTTTTATGTTATTTTATTTCTCAGGCCTGTATGAAAGATATACAAATGAATTTTGTGATGATACAGTGCCCACAGCCTGGTGTCTCTTAAACCTCCCTTAAGAGTTTCCTCCTGCATTTCACACACAAATGAGTTTGTGTTTCCAAACCTTCTTGAGGCCTGTCCTTGTTGCTCGTTTTAGCTCCCAGTGACCTTATCAAGGCATTGGCAAGCAAGCTAGCTTTAATTAATCCAAACTGTTTTCATTTCCATTTTTCCTTTGTAGTCTGGATGGTTTTTTTGGCAAAATTGACGAAACTGGTTTTTGCCAACTTACCAATAAGTCTTTGAAACTGGAAAAAGTCATATAAAACCCGGGAAAATCCTGCTCTTAAGCTGAACAGGCTGTGAAACTCTGAGCATGAAAATAGCTAAAGATATGAAAGAAGTGAATTTCCAAAGTTCTGACAAGTGCCAATATCTGAGCCATTCCACTGAAATTGGTAAGGACATTAATTTGGGTGCAGCAAGACTATTCACGTGTAAAATTATTTATGTGACTTTTTGCAAGGATGTAACATTTGAACATTTGAAAAGACATAAGGGCTGTGGCTCCCCTTCATCTCAGCACGTAAGGATTGTCAAGAAAAATGCTCATACAGGATTCTGAAAATTGAGTCCAAGTTCACCTCTCTCTCTCCAAGATCAAGTATATTTAGGTCTTGGTAGCAAAGGACATTTAGATCTTGATACGTTTGTATCAGGTAAGAGGAGAGGATGGAAGGCTGTGAGCCTGCTTTGTTGGGAATATTGTGTGTTTTAGTGCTTGACTGTACATCCACATTAGTGAGCAGAGAAACAAAAAAGAACAGCAGGAAACAAAAGAATTATCGGATATGCAGGTGAAAGCTGAGCTTTGACCTCTCATTTGCAGCCTCCTAGGGCTTTAAAAAATATTTGATAACACCACCACTAGCAATTGTACTTAATTTTCTCATCCTGTGCATTTTTTAGCATTTTAATGCTATGCTTCAGCTTTGCTAGCAGTGACAAACACTATTTTGTGATGGTTTTTGTTGTTAACAACACCGTTTTGAGTCACATTTCCAGCACCAAAATTAGAAGGCACAACTTACAAAAGATATCAGGGTAATCTAAACCCTTGTCCTCTGTCAGTTGACAATTGTCCAGTTTTCTCCTGAGCTGATTTAATTTCTGCAAGGTGTCATGTCAAGGTCAGAAGGAGAGTGAGGAAACCAGACTTCCATTGTCAAAAGCTTCCTGTTAGTTTCTGAAAAAATGTGCAACTTTTAAAAAGTGCCAAAAGTATGGAGGATTTGTGATGATATTAAGTTTTCATAGAAAATTGTGGTGCAAATTTGCTAAATGAACCTGGTAGGATTTGGTGGGGGGGGGGGTGTTTTATTTTCATTTGGGGGTTTATTTTTAATAGAATTTTGTATTCTGTAAGAGCCTAATGGCATGAATATGCTTTTATCTTGTCTACAGAATGCATCAAAGAGAGGACCAGGATGAAATAGCTGCAGTCCTAAAACACAAGATTAAAAATCAGGAGGTGTGTGCATAGCTTTGCAATAGATTTTAAGTCACATACTTTTAGTGCCTTGGGGTTTTTTTATCTGGAAAACACCAATCATGGTAGTTCACAGAGTTTAAGTAGCTGCTTACAAGGTGATTAGAAAATTTCATGATAAAATTTCTGGCAAGGTACAAATTATTTAAACCACTTGTCTCCTCCACCTTCTCTCAGGAGTCCACAAGGATAAGGAGAGTTAGTGAGAAGTGAAACACACAGGACATGGTTGGATATGATTATATTTTACACTTGCTTAAATTGTTTGGGATTTGGGGTTTTTGTTTTTTGGGGGTTTTTTTGTAACTGCATTTACAGCCATAGCTGAAAGGCTGTGTGTTGAGGAAGCTTAATTTATATTTTAAACCAATAAAACATAATCTGACTACAACAAAAATTGTTTGGGGAAGCCCAACTTCAGAAGAATGCTTGACTGCTTTTCAATATTCAGTCACCTTCTAAGATATTTAGGACCTTATTAGATAAAATGTTTATAATCACTTTCTCTAGAAAACAGCAAACCACAATAGGACCTCTGGAGTGTGATGTATGTGAACAGGTACCAGCTGGGGAACAAATCATTATCATAGCAAAAGGCTGGGCATAAAACCTAATATGAAAATTAAAAAACATAATTTACAAACCTATTTGTATATAGTATGAACACAATTTTGAGCATTACTGATGCAGTAAAATGCAGAAATAGTCACATTTATATTTTCTGTTCCTTAGAAAGTGGTGTTCACATGTTTACGTGTTATTCTTGCACTAGTATAAATTTTCATTTTATTTTTTGGCAGACATTAGGAAAGAGCTGGGTGCTGAATTTTACTTGAGTGCAGGGTAAGCTAGTGACAGTTTAGGGCAAAAAATAAAGAAAGAAATATATTAATAAAATCACAAAGCGAGCATGGCCAGGCAGAGCAGACATCAACTCTATGCACAATGAGAGGGAAAACTTACAGGTTCACCAAGACCAGAAAACTGAAAGTTTTGGTGAAATGAGACAGTTGGAACTATGCAGGATATTAAAAGGCGTATTGGTATATAATCAGAGTTCTCAACTTCTCTTTATGAGCAGCAACATTAAGAGAACACCCAAAACGAATCCTGTACTAATCATGAAAGCATGCTAATGCAAGAGCTACGATGAGTTTGGGGGGCTTCTCCTGAGTTCTGTGTGCTACACTATGAATGGTCTATTGTTGGCCAATTTTCCACCTTTTGCTTAGAAGAGATGGGCAAGATTTAAACACCCAATCTAAAGGAGGTTCTGTCAAAACTGTAAATGTACACCTCAAACTTGCCTTGATCTGCCTGCTGGCTTTCTCAGTTACTTACTTTAGGATACAAACTTTTCTGCAGCTATCTCTTTGCCTCCACAACCTGGTCTAGTCTTGAGAAGGTTCAAGGATGCCTCACTGCTGGTCCCTTGTTGGACATAAACGTCTTTCTAAGCTCCAGAAGATTTATGTGGCAGGTTTACAGAGAGCAAGTGCAGGGGATTTTGCTAAAGCACTGTTTGTGGAATGAGCTGCACAAGACTGATGTCACATGTGCCTGCGAAATTGGTTATGTACAAAATCGTGTAGAAAAAGCTTTCTTTAGAAAAGTGGAGTGTCAGTCACAGTCCACAAGGTCAGAGAACATCTGGCTTGGAAAACTTAGTGTTGGGGAAAGTGGTGGTGTCCACTAGACGGAGTCAAACCTAGAGAGGAGAGTTTTGTGGCCATGAGGTCCTGCGGTGAAGGACAGGGCTGTGATTTCCTGCTGAGCTGTGCCATCGCAGACAGCAGTTTCAGAGTAGCTGGGTCATAGGAGTGGGAAGGTAACTCTTTTTGGAAATTAGGTCACTGATCTCAGAGGTGAAATCCTGGTTGCCTATTTTGGCCCCAGAGACCCTGTGTGCATTTTCCTGAAGGACACTCATGAGAGTACAGGTGCAAACTGAAGTTGCACACTGCTTTGGTGGTGGTTGGCTCTTAAAAGTTGGAGAGTCATGCTTACGCAGCATCTTTTTTGTCTGTACCTCCTAGAACAGAAGAAGCAGAGGTGTCTAATAATATCCTTTTCAATCAGTAAGAGAAAAACCTTGGATCTTCTGGTGCCTTCTGCATAAAGGCAGTGTAGGGTGTAGGTGTGATGTCACCTTTCTTTGGTTGTCCTAGTAACAAGTTAAGCTGTTATTCAAGAGAAATGCACTGGGCTGTGCAGAAAGGGTAGAGGGAAGAGCACTCACTTTTGAATTTGAATAAATTGTTGCTTGAATTGTTTGTTACAATCAAGACAGAATGCACCTGCGTGTGGCCAAAACAGTGCCAGAGTGCAGATGCACAGGAGTAGACTGGATCTAGCTGAGAAAATAAATACTGCAAGCAGGAACTACAGAAAAGCCTTAAGATTTACACTCATTCCTTCATTGCAAAGAACAAGGCAGAAATAGTAGTTGACACTGTCTTGTGGGGCACAGAGAGGTGTAACAATGGGCAAGTTGCTTAGTCTAGAAATAAATTTTCAACGCCAAATTTAAGCCCAAATCTGCCTTAAAAAAAAGCCCTGAAAACAATCATAGCTGCAGTAAGTATATGTGACAGGAGAGGATGTGGGATATTAGCATGTTGTCTCTTCTTGAAAGTACTTGAACTGCGTCCCACAAACCTTGAAGCCAAAAGGAAGGAAAATCTGTTGGGCAGTAGCAGGTGCTTCGTGGTACCATACATCTTTATGGTACCTAAACTGGTGTTTGGGGACTGCTGAATTTGTGAGAAAGGACAAATTACTCTGTTCTCATCCATCAAGTAATTGGGCAATAAATATGCTAACTGAGTAGTAGTAAATATGCTAATTGATCACTAGTGTCACTTGTTGGGGGTGGGTATCTGGGAACGATCCCATCCCAGTAAAAGCAGAGTATAAAAATGTGAAGTCTCCGTGCCTAGCCAGCGACTCAGAACAATCTGAGGTAGAAGAAAAGCTTCCAGAAATGTTTGCAGTTATTTTTCTGGGTGATATGTTAATGAATGCATCAAGCTGATTGCTCAGGCAAGAATACCCAGTAATTAGCAGTTATGTCTGTGGTATGAGTCTTATGAGGCAGATAACCACTTTGAAGAACTGTCTGCAGTTCAGGCTGCTGGTGGCAAATGATTCAGGGAGAGCTTGGGAATCGTTTTGGAACTGGCTCAGCAATGCTGCAGAGGAGGAGTCTGAGGAGAGATCTCTGAGTGTAACCCAGAGAGGAGGCTGCTGTCCTGGCTGAACTCAGGGGGTGAGCTGAAGTTACTGGGCTCCGTTATCCTGCTTGTTGGAGCGAGGAGATGGTGTCCCTGCCATCAGATCATGGAAGTCAGTTGTATTGACTGTATTTCCTACCAGAATTATGATAGGAAGAAGGGTTAAGAGTAAGCGGAGTGACAGCACAAGTGTTTTAAAAATGTCACTCCTGCAGTGCTAATATTCCCTCTTTTTCCACCAACTTCTGTGCCTGTTTGCACTGTGTCTTCCTGTCAAGACACTGCAGAACCAGAGAGAGAGCAGAGCCTTTCTATGCTGATCAAGCTTGGTTCATATCTGGTGCTTTGTAAAAAGCACTTAGTGGGATAGCAGCTGGTTTGTGAGATCAAGAGAATCTATCTGTACTTAGAGAAAAAAACCTTGGATGGGAAGGATATGTTGTTAGCAAAGGAGCTATTGAAAACCTGATGGAAATGCTGAGTTTTTTATGAAAAACTCTTTCTAAACTTTAGATTACTAGAAATGGGAGTGGGAATAAATCATTTGGGCGTGGAATTTCCTATTGTAAGGCATTTACAGAAAAGCCACTGGAGAAGTGTTAGAAGAGGATTTTGCTACTAGTCAGATTATTCTCTCTATTTAGGTGTGAACATGGTACATCTGTTCTTGAAAATTTCAGACTGTACAGGAATACTGTGTTTTGTCTTCAAAAGGAGCTCAGGGTTGTTCTATGGAATTGATCCTGGAGAACAGAGCTGTTGTAAACACATGGAGTTAAGCTGCAGGACTTTGATTTTTTGCAGGAGAGGTTTCCTAGAGCTGCTTGGTGAAAACCATACCTCAGCAGGCATCATCTAATTGTTCACAGCACTGAACAATTCTAGTCTCCTAATCTATGGGAGAAGTGCAAAGTGTGATATTTCAGGGACCCAAACTAATAAATCACTGGTTCAAATTGTGAACAGGGCTTTGCAGGAAACCTGTGAAAAGGAAACGGCAGGAAGAGAGTGATCTATAAAATAATAAGAATAGGAAATCTGCCAGTGTCAAAAGCTTTTTAGAGGTTTGGCCTTTGAAGGGACAGTCAAATTCACTGCTGTTCATATGGCAGACTGAGGAGTAGTGGAGTTTGGTTGGTGTTTGTAGCTCAGGGAAATATCTGTGATGGGGAGATGTGGGATTAGGGAACAGAGAACAGTCACTGTGCCTGGTTTAATTGAATACAGGAGTCCTTTCCCAAGAGGGAAGGGGAAGGAAAAGAATTAATTGTAACTATGGGGAGGGTCATATCTGTCTCTGCTCTGGGAAGACTGCAGGAGTAACATGGACAAAGCACCAGGTCTTTTTGGGGAACAAGCCGAGATTTCGGTGTTGTAAAGCCGAGCAGTGGCAGCACCACTGAGGCTCCTTGACAGCGGTGGTTTGTCAGCAGAGACAGAACTCCCTTCTTTTTGCAAACTGTAGTAATAAAGATTGCATTGCTTGATCTGTGTGCCTTTGCTGTTACAGGGAGAACAGCCCACAGCTCCTCTTCCTTGAGAAAAGGCTCTACCTGCTGTGTTGATTGATTGAAGCTCACTGGAGACAGAGGAAGATTTAACACTCACTTGAGGGCTTTTTTTCATAAGTTTAATGAGATAGATAGCCTAAAAACATGTTTCAGAGTTCAGATTTGCAGAGGGAGAACACAAAACAAGGAAACCCCTGCATTGTTGGGATGGCAGCAGTGTTGTGACAATATAAAAGAATTGCTTTAATTAAAAGTCTCTGAAGACAGGAAATCCTTCTTTCTGAGCACAGACCAAATAAAGGGTGTTCTGCTGCTACTCGCAGCACTCAGAGGTGCAGTGACTGATGCCATTTTACAGAGGTTTTTCCTGGACCATGGAGGTGCTATAGTGGTTATTAAGTCCCTGGGAACTGAATAAGTATCTGCAGGTACTGTAAGTCCAGAAACTGTGGGTCATATTCCCACCTCACACCCTCCAAAAAAAGTCTCAATCACTGTGCATTTAAAAACATTCCAGGGCTATGCCATAAGATGCAGAGGCACCATTCTCCAAGGGAATCCTGTTCCTTTGCTTTTCAGGAGGAAAAAAATAAAAGCGTTTTGAAAATCCCATATTCAAAAAGAATAGTGATTTTTATCGTCCTTAGGAATATCCCTACCTCTTTTTGTAGCTACAAGCAAGCAAGCCTCCATTATCTATTTCTATTATGTGTATGTTTTTCTAAGACACAATTTCGACTGTATCACTTGCAGGAAAATTTTGGAGTAATGAGAGGGGAAACTGCCATAACCATTTTCCTCTGTGACAGAAGAAAATACAACTGTGTATTTTAAAGCCTTTACAAACCATGGTCAAATAACAGCTATGTGCATCAGAATGTACTTTCTTCTGTCAAAAACAATTGGATAAATTATAAATTAGCTTATTAATTAAAACTAACTTAAATTACATTCCAAAAGGGAAGACTTTCAATTCAAAAAAGACATGTCTATAGAAATGGAAATTTTTGTTATTGAGGGTATTAAACTTCAAAGACAAGCAAGAACTGAGATTACCTGGAAAAGTACTTCTAGTTCTTCTTTTAAAAAAGAATTTAAAAGGGGAGGGAGGAGGATGAAAGTTTTGCTGATAATCATCCTCTTTTTACTCTTGGTTACTTGTCTGTGTGTGGCAATGGAACAAGAAAAGGAAAAAAAACTCTCAAAAGACAAATTAAGAGCATAGAAAGCTGTAATTACTTAGACACCTTAACTCAGACATGTTCAGCAATAGAAACAAAACTAATTTTCTCACTAATTGCATTTCAGTTACAGCTATTCCTACAGTTCATTCTGAAAGATGAAGAATTCCAGTTATAAAATGCATCATTTGATATACGTTATGCAAATTAAGTCTGTAATATTTTTGGTTCCAACCAGAATCAAACTACAGAGAAACCCAAAGGAGAGCAACTGTGGTGCTCCTGCAGGGCAGGGCTGCCAGTCCTGTCACTGCTGAGGTGTCTGCCCTAAGCACCAGCAGCGCTTTGGGGGTGTAAACTGGGTTTGCAGCAGTTTTTGAGCATGAATCCTGCTGTAAAGTGTTCCCATCAAATGGAGTAACCCTTGTTCTGTGTTGCAGGAATCATGTACCGCAAGTCCTGCGCCTCCTCGGCAGCGTGTCTGATCGCCTCTGCTGGCTACCAGTCCTTCTGCTCTCCTGGCAAGGTGAACTCTGTCTGCATCAGCTGCTGCAACACCCCGCTCTGCAATGGACCCCGGCCCAAGAAGAGGGGGAATTCTGCCGTGGTGCCGAGGGCACACGTAATAACCACTCTTCTGCTTCTTAAATTTGCTTTGTTGTTTTTGTACTGCTAATCTTCAAGCAAGTTGTTTTGGTTTTTTTCTGCCCTGACACAATTTTTCCTTCATCCTCCTTTCTTCAAAGATGCTGCAATTATTTTCTGTTTGTTTCCAAATCCCTGTCAACAGCGAGGAAAGTTCAGTGGTTGTGTGGAGAAGAGGGGCTGAAATTTTTGTCAGCTAATGAGTTCAGTTAGCAGATTGAGTTTCCAGTGTGCACTTAAAAATCCCAGCAGGATACAGAACTCCTGTTCTTTCTGCATAACTGGAAACAAATCCATCCGTGTTACTCCTTTTGTGATGCAGTCACTTTCCTCGATCATTTCAGTTTCCGTGTTTTTAAGCTCATTGCTAAGCATTAACTTTGCCTTATGAAGTCATGCTTGATGTTCACAAAGGCCGTTCTGTGCCCCCGGACGGGGCTCTAAGCCAGGCTCCAGGGGCACCGCTTCCAGGCTGGGATCTGCTGGTGCAGGACCCGGCTCCTGTGGGCTGCAGCCAGGCGTGGGCTCCTTCTGGAAGGTGCTCAGGAAAACTTTGGTGTTGCCCTTGGTGGAAGAACCGCACCTGGAGGACATGAAGAGCAGTGGGCGCAGGGAGCGGGTGCTCCGTGCCCCGGAGCTCTGGTTGGCCCTGAGGAACCTCTCCCTGTTGGCATGCTGCAGGGTGAGGCGGCAGCACAGCACCTGCAGGAACACGCTGCGGAACTGCTGAGAGGAGATGTTGTACAGCAGCGGGTTCACCACCGAGCTGAGGTAGAAGAAGATGTCGGCGATGGGAAGGAGGGTGATGTAGGCTTTGAAGTAGGGGATGGTCCAGTCCTGCTTTGGTTTAGCAGCTGACATGATCCTTCTGACCTGGTTTGGCATCCAGCAAATCGCCAGAGTGGCAATGATCAGTCCTGCGGGCAGAGAGAGCAAGAAAGGTCTGCATACGTGGGGGAAGACACATAACATGCTATCAGTTCTGCACTTCTTAGGAAATGGTACCAATTTTTCAGTGTTTTGCTTGACAGCTTTTTCTGCCAGTAGCATTTTTTGTTTGTTGTTTTTAATAACTGTTACAAGGTCACTGCGGCACATGCTCAGACAAAACACTGCATAGCGCTTGGATGGTGTTTCTTTGTACCTGTTGTCATTTATTAGTTTTCAAAGTGTTCTTTCTCTGATCATCTGTGTCTTTGGAAAGAATGCATTTTTATTTTGGGTTGTGCTCTTACATTTCTTCTGTCTTTCCCTTTACTTTGAAAAACAAACAAAATAAATAGAACCTTATAGCCATATTAGATCAGGCAATACCCAGAAGAGATCAGATTCTTGTTTGTACTTTACAAAAAAGAAAATGTATGCATAATAATATATTTCGTGTTATTTTTGGTAGATTTCCTCTTACAGAAGCTATTTTTAAGTAAAATGTGTATGGATCTTTTTATGGTAATTAAGAGATGTTGGGCTTTCTTAAAAATCAAATTCCAGTGGAATTAAATGATGAATGTAAATGAGAAAAAACCCAAGCCTAGTCATGAAAGTGTAAGCAGTTTCAGATTGTAAATTATGCTTTAAAATGTGGTATCTGACCATTTTGTATTTATATGTAAATATAAATACATGTTGCTGCATCACTAATGGCATTAAAAAGGGGTGGCTGAAGTGCTGGATGTCTGAAAATTCTGCCGGCGTGGAGCGTGTTCAGCAGGGCCCAGCAGTGATGCCGTGGCCGGAGCAGCAGCCCTGCAGGAACATGTCAGTTCCTTCACCTGGCTGTTCCCAGGCAGGGGATGGAGCAGGAGCAAGGCACCTGGCTCCTCAGTGGCATCCTCTGCTGCTCCTGTGTGTCAGCACTGGAAATCCTGACACCTCGTGTGACATCCCAGGTACACAAAGTCACTCCTCCTGCTGCTCCCCCCCGCCAGGCACACAATGCAGCCTCCAGCTTACTGTCCCCTCTGTGTTTCTCTCTTTGCAGGAGCCGTGCCTTACACAAACGCTTGGAGGGAGCAGAAGTTGCAGGCTGGCTGCTTCCCTGCGGCTGGGAGTGCGCTGGCAGGGCAGCTCTCATTCTGTGTTACCTCGTTAACCTCATCCAATGCCTGACCTCTGCTCTCCACAGCAGCACAGAAGCTGTTTAATTCTTACCCCTCTAGGCTGAGCCAGATTGCCCCCACTGAACAGGTCACTGCAGCAATGCCGCTCTGAAATAGCGCACGCGGGTTTTTGAAGCCAGGAAAATGGTACTTCATTAGTGAATGTAGCAGGGAAGGAAGGCAGAATATAGAAGAAAGATTTTTCATAACTTTGAAATTTCATCAAGGTATGTCCAAGTTCTTGCCACCAGTACCCCCAAGCAAAGAAAAATTATGAAATGCCTTTTTTTAAAAAAAATAAAAATTAATTTTTTTCATGAAAGGGATACTTACTTTAACGAATTTATTATCTCCCTGAATGAGCTACCAAATAAAAGCTGTCCTTTGGATCCCTTGCTTCTGCAATCACTTAATGTCGCAGTTACTTTGGTGTGATGGGGAAGTAGCAGATCTTAAACCTACAGCACTGGATTAGGAGCCCTGGAGGGCTGTTGTTGGCAAGCCAACAGTAAATGTGTTATCTTTGCCATTTTCAGTTCTTTGCCCAGCAGAGCTCTCTTCAGCCACTGTCTCCTTGCTCTCAGTCCCACAGTCTCCTCCCTGCCCCTTTGCTTGCTACCCTGCTTTTCCCCTGCCTCCTTGCCTCAGTTTTCAGTACCTGCTCTGCCTCTGTCAAAAATTGATCTGAATTTTGCATTAATCCTGCAAATGTTTGTAGCTTTCAGTGCTTTTTTCCTCCTGTCAGCTTAACAACTACAGGGTAGCAGTTCTGGCACAGGCCAAAAGAAAATAAGGCCCCCTGAGCAATGACTTGTCACGAGCCTCTTTAAAAGGCAGTGGAAGGATTCTGTTGCTTTGCTGGGGCTTTTTATCTGGTGCAACTTAAACACAAAGTTCACAAGCCCAAATCTGTGGAATTGTCGTCAAATTTTGCCAGAAGGTCTCTTTCAAGTGAGAAGAAAATAAGCAGTATTGTGTAATTTTTTTTGTTCCTGGTTAGAAACAGGATACTTCGTCATGCTGATTAATAGTTTCCTAAATTATGAATGCTGCTGTGAAAAACTGTGAGCAAACAATGTGTGCATTCAGTTTTAAATCCCAACTGCAGTGCTTTGAGATGTCTGATTTTTTTTTGCTTCTATCTGAATTCCTTGGCATTGACCTTTCTTTTTAATTCAAACTGCCAAGTGCTTAAGATACCCCCTTATATGCTTCAGACACTTTTGTTCTGGAGAACTGAATATTTGGTAGTGTGTACAGCGAGTGAAAAATGAGCTGCTTGTGCCCTTGTGCAGCACAGTGAGGTTTGTCTTTTGGGGGGCGGGAGGAGACGTCTGCGAAACTGTTGTTTTCCAGGGATGACTAATTGTTCATTTTCACACTTTGAAAAGATGCTTGTTGACTCAAAGGAGATGCACCATGCAAATAAACATGCTGACAGACTCACAATATTTTTTCCAACTTTCACACTAGGCATGGCAGTGTGGAGTAAATGGAAGAGCAGCAGAAGAGCACCTTGGGAAGCCTCCATGCTCAGCACTGCTGCTGTCAGTTTGAACTTGGGCACAGGCTCGAGGAGTTTGTGTTGTACTGCAATGTGCCAGAGGTGCTTAAACAGCCTTAACCAGCTTGAATGTAAACCACACTGCATCTTACACCAGCACTGATGTATTTTTCCCTTGAGCTTGCTGTCTGATAGGAATCATTCTTCACATTTCAGCTCATATCTGACTTTGTCTTCCACTCCTTCTTATTAAAGGGAAAAGGATCACTAGCTCTGCTTTTTTTCCCCCCATTTTCCTGACCACTGCATGGAAGTGACACAGAGCAGAGCTTTATCTTCCATGGAATAACAGTGTTTATAAACAAAGTAATGCTGTGGTTCTGCAACCTACATCACTGGTGCTTGAAATTTCCAGCTCGCATTTGAATCATTCCAGTTTAATCATCAGAAGGGTTTTATAAAAACACCAGCAGAAGCCAGGAGCCGTTATGTTAGTTTCTGTAAGTGAGTACATCTCAACCTTTAAGTAAGGACAGGAGCTTAGAATTCATTTAACATTGATTTAGATATTTCAAGGTAACAAACAAAACGAGATGAAAAGATCCTTGACTAAAACTACGTTAAAAAGCTAAACCATAAACAAGCCACAAAAGAGTTTACCCCAAAATAGGAATTACCACATCCAACTACTATTTTAATGGGAAAAAAACCCCCAGCCCAAGCCTCTTTACAAATAAAACATACAAATTTAACACCACTTTAAATTCAGGAATCATTATTCTAACTTCTCAGAAGTCAATCTCACAGTATTAATCTTAATATGTGACAAAGGATCATTTATGTAGTAAAATAAACCTAGCATTTAAATGCCAATAGTATAAATATTCATTGCTGGCAGAGAATAGGAGTTTGGCACTCATCTGTCCCTTAGCAATACATTTTTATTACTCAGAACATTCCTCTGGGCCATAGGAGACTAAATTAAATTCATTATAAACTTTATTGGGAAGGATTTTGAATATGTGCAGATGTCTGGTAGAGAGGGCTTCCTTCTCCACCCTTCCCCTTATTCTTCTACTGAATAGATTTTTGCCTTTTTCTTCTGCAGCTGAGCACTTAAATCTGTCTCCTTTGATAACCCAGTGTTTTTCCTCTATCCTGGCCACTGCCAGCAGTTCCAAAAAGCCTGAAATTGTCAACAAGATCATAATTGCCACCAGACAGTGCCAAGAACAGCTTTCCTTTGGCTGCCACAGCCCCTTAGCTGAGGCTGTTGGTGACCTCAGGTACACAATCCTTTGCCTGTGCACTTAACCCTGACCATCCTCATGGGTCAAGGTCTGCCAGACTGCTGCTGCTGCTGCTGCTCTGTTCCAGTCAGCCCAAAGGGTTAGACCTCAAACTTTGCCTCTCTGTGATTAAATTAATGACACAAAGGCGGGCTCTCAGCATCTGCTTGTAAAATGACATTTAAGTGGCAATTGTCAGTGGAATATGAGCATATGGTTACTGAGCTGTGAGTCAAGTGCAGGCAGAAATGCAGTTGGTCCAGAGGAAGAGCTTTTTTTAGCTTTTGTGTACTTGGCCTGACTACACTCAAAGGCACAACATGACACTAATGCTTAGTCACAAAGTCCTCAAGCAGTGCATCAGAGGTGTGAAGAAGTCCCAACAGAGGAAAATATCACCACCCTCAATTATTAAGTTTACCATCATAAAGCAATGCTAATCATAAGGAAAGCACTTGATTCCTATTGGATTCTGCTACAAATGGCTTTGAAAACATGAGCAAAGATACCTTCCCACTAACCAGGGTCTCAGTGGTCTCAATATCAGCCACTACTAACTCAGGAGAAGTAAAAAAAAAAAAAAAAGCAAAGACTGAAGTACTAATTAAGAACGTTACTTTCAGGAGGTGGGGTTTGGCCTGTATTTGTGTTATATTTGTTGTTGTAACAAGGACAAAAATCTTGCTTTTTGCTAGAAATAAGGACATAAGGCACTAGTTTATTTTCTTTCTAGCTTCCAAGAAGAGTCAAGGCATGAAATGCAGTCTTCAATCACTAAGATGACCTTCCCAACTGCAGATCAATGCAGCACCATCTTCCAGCATCTGCAGCTGCTCCATGCCTCTGCTGCTGCAGCTCCCTGCATGTGAGGAGTCAGCTGCCATATGCTTGCTGTCTCCTGACAATTGTCATTGAAATGTCAGTTTACAAACAGCTGTTACTTTCATTGCTGCAAGTCTGGCTTCTTCTAATGCAGCAAAGAAACCAGGCAGGCTGATGCCCGAATGGCTGCTGGCCCTCGACACTGCAGGCTGCTCTGCCTCAGCATGGAAAACTGAGGGAGGCTGGAGCACCAGCTCAAGGAGGGGACTGTCTTCATGCCCTCCAGTCTCAAGGTTCTCCTACTGGTTCTTCTTCTGACAGGTGAGAGTTTGGATCAGTTTCTCTGGTCCTCAAGCAGCTGGGCAGAATTTCAGATCCAAGCCTGCAGCTTTTAACAGCTCCTGGTGAGTATCTGGTGTCCAAAAAGTGACTCGGCCTCCTCTCTATCTCTGACCAACAGTAACGAGCTGTTGATGAGCAGAAGGGTGTGCAGAGGGTGGGAGGCAGGAACACACCTTTTACTTCTGCTCCCAGTCTCATCATTGCCTCCCCCATCATCTCCCTTGGGTTTAAGTTCAGGAGGTTTAAAAGCAGGATCCACAGAGGAACTGCAGTGTCTCTTCAAGGCTTCTGTGGAAATTGCAATGTTTCTGCCAGAGCTGGTATCTCCACTTAAAAGGGTCTGTATAGCACAAATCATGTGCTAAAAGGCCTTTGTATATCCTAAATTAATCTTGTGATATTCAGTGCTGTCATGCCTGCATCCTTTTTGTGCAGCCTGTCATCATCTCTCTAGGAAACCTCTGCCTTGCTGTCTAAGATCCAGAGTAAGGAAAAAAAAGGCAATGGGACAGATCTGAGCGATAGTCCTCCAGACACAGAGAAGTGGCCACACTCTGCTTGCCCACACATGAGTGTAGAAGGCCCAACCAGCCTGCTGGGTTCTCTATGGCACCAGAGTGCCCACAAATCCAGCTCCAGCTGGCCCACAGACACAGTGCCACACGTCACACAGGCGTGAGATCAGCCTACCACAGGGTTCCTACCTGTGTGCCCCTGTCCAACACTTGCAGCATCCTTTTGTAGGCAGTGATTCACAGCTGGATCTCAGATCAAGGTCTCATCCCTCATGTCCCACGCTCTGTGCCCCCGTTCATGTGGGCAGTGACACAGATCTTGGTTACAGAGTCACTGCAGGGAGCACCACCATGTCTATAAAACAGAAGGGGTGGTTTCACTGCCCTTATGAGTGTACTCATGACCATTAATCTCCCATTTCCCAAAACCCCATCTCTCAATCGGTATTCAGTGCACAATGTCACAACCATCAGTAAGGGTTTTGCTTGAATGAGGGTTGCACTGTGCTCCACGGGCAGGATAAACTTCTGATGAAGATTAAAAACAGGAAAAGAATACTAATACAAACTTCTCCCTTGCCCCTCTCAACCACATGCAAGTTTCTTCTGCTGAAGGACAAACATTATAGTAATAATAAGCACATATTGATGTATGTTGAGGCGAATATAAGATGTATTAACCTGAGAGATAAATATTGATATTGCTTTGTCCATGTCAATATTTAGTTCAAAGGACAATAAATTTTGATATTCACTGAAACAAGTCAATACATGCATTGCTACATGCATTCTGTATAAGCTCAAGTTATTCAGCAATTCTTTTTACCCTCAATTTTCAGAATCACGGATTTGTCTCTCAAAAATGCTTCTCTGTAGGGGAAGAAGGCAATAAGTAAACTAGCACTACTCAGGCAGGAACTACAGGGAGAAAAAATGAGAAGATATGGCCAGTGTCTATCTCCCAGGGATTTCCCGTTCTGTTTTTCTAATCACCAGGGAGACCCTCAGGCTCCCTTTGGGCTCTGACACTGGATCTGGGCTGACTGTTTTGTGCAGCCTCCTCAGAGAACAGGAGTTTCCTCATGGCTGCACATCAGCAACTCGCTGCCTTTGCTGTGGAGCCCTCTCACTTACAGACCACATACACGGGTGCCACTGGCAAAGCAAAACTGAGGTCAAACCCCTGCCCCTGCCTCTGCTGGTACTGCAGGGAAACCAGGGGCAAAGGAGAGAGGGAGACAACAATTTTGTCACCAGCACAGGCAGCAAAATCTCCAAGTGTTCACAGAGAGATGTGGCAAACATCCCACAGCCCTTCTCAGAATGGGTTTGAACTGAACAGAAGCCAGCAACAAACTCGTTATTGTTGTAAATACTGCTGGAAGGATTAAGCGTATGGCCTGGGACAAACGGCTGAAAACCAGCTCCATGTACATCCAATCAACAGCTTCCAGCAAAAAACCAATGGACCAGCAATTCCCACAGCCTTCAGAGGCATTTGGGTCCATCTCATGCTCGTTATGCTCTTTCCAGCTTCAAGGGTGCTGTGCAGAGAGGCCGCGTCCCATTAGCGAGCATGCTTGGGTGACAGGACAGTGCTGTCCCCTGAACCGGTGCAATAAATGAAAGGCATTGAGGAAAAACTAGCTGCCTCTTGGGGCAATAAATGAACCAAACCTGCAAGATTTTAATAACTGTATTGCTGTTCTGTTGCACATAAAGTTGTCTTTCTTCCAACTGAAGCCACCATTAGGAGTCTCACTAAATCCCAAATGCTAAAGTGATGCACGAATTCCTCCCGTAAGTGGCCATTCTCTGCTCAAAACAGCAAAGTGTTCAGTTGTGGGGCAGTGACAACACAGGGAGTTTATTTTTTATTTTATTTAAAGCTTCTGTAGATAACTGGAGCTGTCAGGCATATGAAGAAGAATTTCACACAAATATTTGTCCCATGGCATCAGAAAATCACTTGCTGCTGCTTTTGACACTTCATTTCACAGGTGACTACGTAAATCATCCCTGAGGCCCAGCAGATGCTGCAGAATCCAATATGAACATCTTCTCCTTTGGATTGGACTAACTCCCCCGCCTCAAATACCCTTAAGAGTGCCATGAGATCACTGAGACCAAACTGGCTTCTCAGAGGTTCTGGCCAAGTGTGGTGTCAGTGAGTAAAACCAGGGATACAAAAACATGCCCACAATCCCTCTCGCTGGATAAAACCCCAGCACCACCCGAATGTTTGCTCCATTCAGGTCCTCCCTGCCCTACCACACACATTTCTTCTCTTGACTGGCAACACAGAGCTGCTCTGGGCTGCTTCAGCACAGCAGTACCCCCTCAGTGACTCAATGGCAAAGGGTGAGGCCAATTTTGTGTTTCCAGCAGCCTGACCTTTAATAGAAACCAGTGCTGAAGGAACAAGCCCAGAAGAACACCTGAGCTTCCTTGCAGAGTGATGATGATAGCTGCTGATAGCTGCACATTCGGTTGAGAAACGTGAACACTGCCCTTAAAGAATATTATGAGAGATTTACATGGAGCTGAAACAACTACAGCAAAATCTTTTCTGACTCTGCAGCATTGAAACATAACAACTTAGGGGGATCCCATCACACACTTCTCCAAAAGCACTGGCAAGCATTTCTCTTCAGAAGAATAAGCTATTTTTGCTTTGTACCATCATCTAACAGCCCTCAGCCATTAGTTAGACTGGTACCAGAGGCACCAGAAGTTGCCAGGGGAACACAGATATGCAGAACATAATCAGTGAGGACACAAGTGTTAACAGTTTTACTTCTCAGCAATTTAAAATGTCTGACAATTATCTTCAGTTCCTAGCAGGGTCAAGTTTTGCTTCTCAAATATTTTTAAATACTGTCATTCTGCAGTACAAACACTAGTAAAAACCCAGAAACACTTGAAAAAGTTTTGTGACAGGAGTATCGTTACTGAATGTCAGCAGATGTTTTGAGAAGTAGTGATTAAAGTGTTGGTATGCTTTTAAAAACCAGACCTGCTCATAGAGTACCAGAAGGTTTCATGTTAGTTTTAATTCTCTCTGTTGGGTTTGCATGTCAAGGGGTTGGTTGTGGGGGGCTATGGAGGTGGCTTCTGTGAGAAGCTGCCAGAACGTTCCCCCAAGTCCAGTGGAGCCAATGCCAGCAGCTTCAGGATCGACTCGGCACTGGAGGTTTATCTTGCTCTTCAGCATTAATCTTAAAATATCAAACTCCATCTTAGCACTCCTCATCAGCTGTAATTCAGTCCTAAATGTGCACGACTGTGCACAGAGATGATGATTAATCTACGATAGTGAAGCCAGATAATTCAGTGCTGAGGCTGCACCCCCGCGACATGGGGAGACCCTGAGTGTGGGTTTGTCTTTCAGGTCACTCACCAACACCCCACAGCACTTTGCCTGAGACCCCAGCTCTCTGAACAGAGCCAAGGCTGCCTCCAGACATAAAAACCAGCAGAATTCCCTATGCTCCCTTGTCCTCTTGGGTGCTTCGCCTCACAAAGTTGGGTAAACAGTCATGAATGTACAATAAATACCAACTTGGCATTTGAAGTGAGGGCTGGCTGTTTATTCAAGTGCCAATCTCGTGCAGTTTGTCAATAAAAGACAAAATCCAGCATCTGCTTTTGAGCCATTCATTGCCATTCACGAGCACAATTCTCCAGGAAAATATAAGTCCCTTTAAAATCAGGGTACTTGGGCGAAAAGAAAATCAAGAATGTTGTGGAAATATTCATAGACTCAGCATCAGAAGACATACCAGGGTAAAAGAAATATATTTTAAAGTGCTCCTTTTTAGAAATTTTAACATTCCAGCTGTCAGAAAAAACACACTTATTGGAAACTGTTATTTCTGAATTGAGAAAGTATTTTTAAAAATCACTAATATGGACTGAAATGTGTAGAAGGGAAGAGGTTTAGTTTTCATTGATGTTTCTTCCTTGCAAAACAAATTCTTACCATGGTTGCTTTGATTTTCTTTTAGAAAGAGTGAAGACCTGTTTTCCTTCTGCATTGGCGAAACAATGGGAAAAATACATCTTCCATATAAATCTCGTTTAAATTCTGCATTCTAACTAGCAAACACAATCTGGAATTGAGAGGTTTTTTTTGTTTTTACATTACAAAATGAGCCGTTGCAACATTAAACAGCTCATCTATTGCAATTCAGCAGGAGAAATCATTGAACAATCAACTGCAGAATACAAATGCAGAACAACACTGTATTAGCTCGGCAGATACATCAGATACTTGTGAGCTCTGCCAGAAAGACAAGCTTTAACTATATGTTATATGGAACTGATAATCATGGGGGGATCAGCAGAACTCTTCCTAAATGAGAGATGCATTATCAATAAACAAGTCAGATTTTTGTACAAAAAAATCTGCAAGTGAATAATACTTGCTGTATTTTAGCAAGTGAGATGAAAATGGAATTATTGATGCACAAATGGTAGCACGACCATGCTTGCCAGCTGCTTTAAAAAACAAATGCAATTGGAGTTTATGTTCAGCAGCCTAAGCGAGAAGAGAAACCAAAGCAAATTGCCGTCAAAATTATGTGTAGTTATCCAAATTCCACCAACCAAAATCTGCAACAGGAAGCAGGAGCCAGGGAATGAAAGAGCAGAAATTCACAAGGCACCTGTGGCACCACTGGCATGAGGCTGACAGCTCAGGGGCTCAGCTCTGAGACTGAAGGCCACTGTTGTCCTCTGTCCCTGAGAACGGGGACCATCATAACCTGCAGGATGGTGAGGAATGAGGTGTTTGGTGTGGCAGATGAGTGTCTTTTGGAAAGGGTGGGGAGAGGAGGAATCTCTGGTTCAGCCATCTCCAGTGGCAATCCCAGCCCTGCAGACGAACAAAGGCTGAATTCCAGTCTGACTCTTTGCATTGTGTCCTGGCTATCATGTCAATGGGGGAAACATAAAGTAAATGCTAAGCAACAAGGCAGCTTTATTTTCTAAATTAGGCCTAACCTTTGATTATTTGGATCAAACCCCTGGGTAGGGCAAAGCTCTTTGAAATCACTCTAAGAAAACTGTCCCAGGCAAACAGCACTTGTTTGCAGCTTCCCTCCGAGAAGGCTACTCAGGGAGCTGTAGTATTTTGATTAAGTTTGGTCTCTGCTAACACCTGAATCTCCTTTTATTTACATTTTGGAGCTGTCCAGAGAATTGTAGTGAGTGCAAATCTGTCAAAACCTCCTTTCTCAAGCCTTTTCAAGAAATACATATACAAGATAAAGAGTGTTCTTCTCCCTCACCACAGCCTTGGCAGCAGCTGAATTCAAAGTCTCCCGTACCAGGTTAAAAGGCAAATGTGCTCTGCAAATGGCATTCAGGTAAACACTTGGGCATGGATTCACCCAGAACACAGACACCATTTGGTTTGGGAGCCTGCTGTCTGTGCTGTGATATTTGCACTTTGCTGCCAGAAGCTGCTGGGGACTCCAAATTGTCTCAGGTGGGCAGCTCACAGCAAACGTCAGCCAGCCTTTCCTCCTCTTCTCCACAAACACAATCTCAGTCTTGCATCTCAGTTACAGCAAAAGATGTCAGCTCATTTTGGTGTATATAATTTATTTGAAATAATCTCCCTTATAATGATTTTTACCTTTGGAAAAAACCAGTGAGTGCTCCTTTCCTTATCCAAGCTGTACAGGGTACCTTTTGCTGGCTTTTTAACTCTCTTTGATTTCCTTGAGGTGAATCCACAGCTAACCAGAATATTCCAGGTGGAATTGGAGCATGCAGCTCTTTCTATCTTTTGTAGCACCTTTCCAAGAAACACTGAGAACTATAAGATATTACTGCAGACCTGAGAAAACTAATTAAGCTTGAGCTCCAAGTACCCAACAGCTTGCTCTACCCCTCTCTTGGAGAAAATGAAGGAACAAACCAGTGCTTTTTGGAGGAAACCCTATGAACAAAGAGGAAGAATCAAGATGTAGCAAGGTATTTCATTATTCCATTTTTAATGTATATTCTGGAATCTGGTGATAAAGATGGTGTTTTCTGGAACACAGTGAAGATGCAAAGGATTTTAGCAAGGACTAAATCTACCCTGCTGTAAATTACAAAATAAATTTCTTTCTCCAGCCTCATGCAGCTGGTTCCAGCTGTGGGACACAGGACCACTGTGAAGAGAAAAGACTTTTACAATAACCCTTTCACATATAATAAAAATACGACTGTGAAAGAGAGAAAGAAGATCATCAAATATCAGAATTCACAGGAACTGAGAGGGTGACTATAAGCATTTGGGAACTTTCTTATGCATTTATATAGCACTTTAAGTTCAACTGTTGGTCTTCAGTTTGACCCAGACCATGACAGAAATAGATAATCCCATTGCTTCTGACATTGCTATGTAATTAAGTAGCTGTTCTGCCCCTGTTAACACAGCCATATCCACTGGACTTTCACTTCTCATCCTCTTTCCAGAATGGTCTCTTCCTTTGAAATTAGTTTTTCTACTCAGACCTATCAACTAGGACATTTTGGGAAGAGATTTTCAAATACCTTCTTTTGAACTTTGTAAGGTTTCTACCTACTAGTGAGTGAAACTCTAACTCCCAAGAGGTAATAGAGCTAATTTTTCTTAAAGTATTCAAGAGATTAAACCAAAAAGTCTAAATCATCTTCCCATATGGCAATAAACTTTGACCAGTAAGTCACACAGCAAAGCACAAGCAGCTCCTTCCTATGACATCAGAGCAAAAATGGACTCTTCTTGAAGTCAGAGAGCCAAGAGCCAGGACTTGGTGCTCCAATGACCCCTGGGCAGCTGTGAGAGGGTGGCAGGATGCCCTTCCAAACCCTGCCTCTCACCTCTGAAGTCAGGGAAAACTCTTTGATGGTTGCACCATTAAACCTTTTAGAGCAAAACAGAGCAGGAGATCTGCTTTGGGGCACAGATGGGATCCCCCATCTCTTTACTAAGGTAGCTGGAACACAAAAGGGCCTCTAATTTACCCCAAGCACCAAGTAAACAACGTCACCTGATTTGCTACAAGAATATTCCTCCTACAGCATCTCCCTAAATCCAGAGACAGCATCTTCAAAACCCAGGCACTTCTTTCCTACTGCTTTCCATATACCCAAGTTAATATACTGGACAAAAAATCCTGCAGAGATGGAAACTAATTCCAGGTAGGTAAAAGCAATCATGTACCCTGGTAAACAACAAGAAACAACACAGAGGAAAACCATATTTTAAAAGGCTGGTGCGTAACACTGGGATTGCACTTGCTCTGCTGCCCTGAGCCACCTCATTACCTCAGTGATTGCAGAAATCCTGCTACACTCACTTGGAACTTCACAACAGGATCAGGTGCTGCAGGCAGCTGAAAACCTGTTTAATTAGTAGCTGATCACAAAAACCAAAATGTACTTACTTGCCTCTCCAAATAATAAGAAAATTATTTCAGTTCTTATTGCTGTATCCACGTCTCCACATTAAGCTGTATTATTTTTAAAACCGTGTTTGCAGTCAATCATATTACCCTGTCCTATAGGAGTTTTTTGCTAAGTACTTAAAAAAACACCCAATGCACACAGTGTGGAAAAGCATCTCAGCATAGTATGAAGACCTGTGTTTAATTTTACATTCTTTATTTGGCAAAAATAGTAGTTGTTCTGCACTGAAATTCATATTTGTAATAAAATCCACACTCAGCTGCTCATATACTAAAGAAACAATTCATAGCTGAATAATGTACCAATTCAAAAGCAATCTCTCTAAGCTACAGGAAACCTCTTGAGTTGCTGGTCTAAACAAAATGAAGCCTCAACAAAATGAACCATTTTGAAACTAAATGAAAATTTAACAAATTGATCTGAACGAGAAAATCGTACGTACAATGCAATTTCTTGAGCCACACTAGAAAGGCCTGCTAGAAATCATGTTTGGAAAAAAAAAAAACCGCACCAATAAATCAAAAGATGGTGTTACTGTTTATTTGTTTGTTTGCTGGTTGGTTTTTTTTTTTTTTAGGATATTTCTTTTTATAATGGGACAGTGGTTTTATAACTTTGTGTTTAAATAGCAACTGGCTAGTGCTGAAAGAAAAAAAACACTGGATGGTGTCTCAAGAGGGATGTTCTCTCTTCCAGCTTTAATTTTTAGCTGCCTTTTGGTGCACCTGGCTCCTCAAAAACCTCTCAGCATCAGAGTTACTCTGAGATCAGCACACCAGGAGCCAGCCCTGGCTGAAAAGAAAGGGAGAGTTTGGTTTGTGCACTGCCATGAGCTACTGGAGCAAAATGATTGCAGACCAAAGTTATGAGGTTGCTGGAGCAATTTAGGCTGGCAAGATGAAGAGCAGAGGGAGGGACAGGATGCAAATGCTGGATGTGCAGCCATCCAGCAGTGCAGCAGGAGCATAAAGGGTAATGGAGGAAGGGAAGAGGGGATGGTAAGAGAGGAGGGTTGAAGGCAGTGATTGTATCAAGAATCTCTTATTTTTTCGAAGCAGCATGCCACAAGAAAATGTTATTCCCACTGATCCAGTAAATGAGTCTGTTTTTCATGGAGGTGGCTGAAGGAAATAAGGGGTGGGTAGAGCAGAAGGTGTAGTCATGCAAAAGCACAATTTGCAGTTGGAAGCGGGTTTTGAACAAGAGTCAAATGAGAACACCTTTAGGGAAGACACACAGCTCAACCTCATCTAGGACTACTGGGACATAAAAGGGCAGTTATGCAATTACCGAGGACAAAAGGCCTCTTTTAATTAAAAAATAAATAAGTATGTTCAGCAGGCTCAAAGCTGGGTTAAGAGGTGTCAGTGCTGGTGTTTGTGCCAGCAGCAGGCAGGGATTCTTTCCCAGATTGAGACACATACTGGGTTGGGCTTTAAAAAAAGCTCCTTCCCAATCTGGTCCCAGGGACAAAATTAAAAGTCTGTTGTAACAAGATGAGCAGCAGCGTTAGACATGTGGGACTCAAAAGAACATTTTACCCATCTGAAGCACTAAGAGAAAAGATTTGCACTGTACATTTGTACAGAACAAGGTTTGTTTTTTTTTTAATTAAGTGGTATTGAAATATGCAAACTGTGCTCTGCTCACTCACTCTGCTTGAATTAGTGATTTGCAATGACAGCTCACCTCTAGTTCCACACCTGGAAACAGGAGATAAATCAAGGGATAAGCTGCCAACAGTGGTCTCAATATGGAGAGCACTTTACCCGAGAGCTCCTTGGAGCTTGCTGAGCTGGCACTGCATTCCAGCAGATCCGGCAAGATTATCCATTGATGACAGGAGCTGCAGGCGGGTACAACACCATAACAAACTCACTGGTGCACACTCTGCCTCCAAGCTTTAAAGCGAGAAGGAGCAAAAAAAGCTGCTGCCTTCAGGAGGGGTCTCAGGAAGAAAAGAACTCAGAGAAGTTCCCTGGGATGAGGAGGAGCTGCTGGCACTGCGGGGACTATTCCCAAAACCAGAGTGATGTGGGGACTGGAGCACACACGGCTCCCGTTTGGTACCTCAGCCCTCATGGGCACCCACCTCATGGGAACCCTGCTGCACCCACCCATCCACCCTGCCTGGGAATAGAGACAGGGACTGCTAAATCTCTGCCCAAAGAAAGGACCATTTTCTAATGTCTGCAGTTGTCCATTCAGAGGATCAGCTTCCTGCAGTGCTGGCTAGCAAAGCTCAGCAAGGATGCCCTCTCCTACATCTCCTGGGAGCTTCCTGTCCCCCAGCCAGGACAGGGGTCTGGGCGTCTCTCTCACACACTTACACCATATTAACAACATCCTGGAGAAACGAGGGGGCATCAGAGTTGGGAGAAAACTAAAGCAGAATAAAACCCCGAGGCCAGAAAACAAAACACCAGCACAAAGAAACCAGGTTCAGTGCTGAGGATCAACTTCTGTCTCATAGAAACAGTTTCAAGAAAATGCCACCTCTCATTTGTGCCGGGTTTCACGTGCCTCCACCAGCCAACTTGGCATCCCCCCTGACAGAGTACCATTGGTTTCCAGTGCAGTGTGTCTGGGAAATCTCATTGTTCCTCAAGAAGCACTTCCTAGCTCGTGAAGTTCTTTAGAGCTGCCATGCTCTGTGGCAATCAAAGTGTCTAAATAAATATGCGAAAGTGTGCTCAAGCCAGAAAGCCTTCCAAGCAACCAAGAGAGTTTTTCCCCCTTTCAGCACGGCTCGGCGTCGGCGTCGTTCACAGTCTGTTTTTGCCAATAGCAGTCAGGCACCAGAGCACAGGCACTGCTCAGGAGGGTGCCACGTCTTACACCCCTGCAGGGTGCCAGTCCCACAGGGTGACATCGGGGACAGGAACGCAGGGTGAGAGCAGCCAGGAAGCACACACACACTCACACATACACATAAACACATGATTCAAGCTGCTCTAGCTCACAGCTAATGAAAAAACCCCTCTCAGCACTGTGTGTAGAAATGCCTGAGAGCTGTAAATAACTTTTTCTGCGTTTAATTCATGTATAATGAAACAGCAGTGAGCAAATGCGGTTCAGTACTCAAAAGAAGAGGCTGTTCAAGCAAATGCATCTTCAAGTCTGCATGGCAGAGCCCTCTTGCTGTGCCACAAGCTAATGGATTCCAGTGGCAAAACATGAGCGTTGCACATTGAACTATTAGGTTTGTTATGCAGCTTTAAAAGCAAAGCAGTTTTTCCCACTTCCAAGCAGGAAGGTCCTGTACTCCTCAAGTGAAAATGCAAACTCTAAGCTCACTTTTGATTAGAAAAACAAGACCAGTGGTAACACACAGTGATAGCTGCACCTTTTGGTTGTTCTTTTAAAAGTGGATTTGAAATAGGAACATACCACAAGTGTTAAGAAATTTCCTCAGCATTACAGAGAAAGCACTGTCCTGTGGCAGAGCATAGAACAGATATGGATTCCTCATGGAATCTTTTTTTGTCATCTTCTGTCTTCGTGGACAAATTTACCAGCCAGAGCAATGGTAGAGCATTACTTCAGCCCTTTCCCAAGATTAACACATTCAGACTATGCTGACAATCTCCTTTTCAAACTTCTTTTTTTTTATATAATCAAAATCTTACTGTTTAAAAGAAAGAACCCCAAAAATCCATCGTTTGCAGAAGAATGTATCCATATTTGTTATATGTTAATGCTTTACCACCACAATTAAAAGACTGAAAAACAAACCTGAGTGACAGGTATACTTTTCAAGATCACTGACCTTTTAACTAGGGGGAAAAAATCCCAGCTTTAATTGCACAAAGCTGCATATCATACTTCCCTCCCTTGAGATTTCATTATAGGCCTGAAACCAGAGAATTGCATTGCCAGCTCTTGCCTGCTCTTCCAGCTATTTCTGGTTTTTAATAATTATTCATTAATTGCACACTATGATAAGATCCTCGCTGTTTTGAAACATTTTCCCTCTGGCCCCCGTACTATTAAAGACCCTGATTGCCTGCCAACAGTGTAAAATTAAAAATCAAAGCACTACCTCTGAAAGGTTTAATATGTGCCACATTGAAAGAGTTTCTTCAGCTTACAGCCATGTAATTGCATCACCAGCTAACTGCACAATCTCTCCCAGCGTTTGAAATGCTTTCCTTTGAAACATTCGTTAGCTGAGAGCAGAGGTTTTGTCTAACACCCTGATTTACTCTATGTGCATGCCAGAGCGTTTTTATGTCTCCTGTGTCCTTCCCTGCTTCCTCTCTGCTTTGCCCGGGGCAGGTGGGAGGGAAAGCTGCAGCCACCCGGGCACGAGGTATCCTGCTCCCACTGGGGAGAGGAATTAGGGAGGGAAATGAGGAATCAACAGCTCAAGGAGGAGATTAAAACCAAGCTAAACCTCCTCTCTACCCACCCCTTTAAAGCAGGTGGGGTTTTGTTCCTGTTGAATCCCCTCTTGTCCCCGTTACAAGCCCATCTCTCTCTTCCCTGGTGCTGCTCCCAACAAACAGCAGCCTCTGACACCTGCCCTCCTTCCCTGGGCTGCCCAACCTGGCTGGACCCCGCCTGCTCAGCCCACAGTCACGGAAAGAACTTCCATCAGTCCTTTCCTTATGGATCTCCCCTCCAAAAGGAATGAAGCTCCCACATTTTGCCAGTGGCTACATGAAGGAGCAGGCACCCCATGCCACTGGCTGGAATAAACCCAGCAGCTCCAGTGACAGGCAGCAACTCACAACCACGTCCTTTTGCTGATCCACTGAGATCTGAATGCTGTTTCTTCATCTAAAAATCTCATCTCTAAATCTTATTTCTTCATCATAAAGGTCATGTGGATAAGGACAGGTCGCCAGCGACCAGCCTAGTGCACACATCCTTACTACTGAAGAAGCCTGGAGAAATTTTTTCAATTGAGTTGATCAAAGCTGGTTTAGACAAAAAAAAATGTGGAGATGTAGCTTGCATTGATCGAAGTGAAGTCATGATGTGCCAAAGAGGAATAAAGACGCCCTTCACATAATTTGGCTTCTTTAATGATTTCAATATTAACAGTGCTCTTTCCCAGAAAAAAAGCAATTTTCTACCTTCATTTTTTTGGACCTTGTGATTATTACAAGTGCCAAAAACTGTTTAATGCTTATAAAAGCATACCTTAGAAAGACATTATTCCTCTGCAAGCCCTCAGATCAAGAGGCTTTGGTTATTTTTATCTGGTTTTGCACCAATACACACTTCTAATTCAAAATCTTGGTCCTGCCTGCGTTGTAATCTGGTTGTCCTTCCAGTTCATCAGGTTTCACTTTCACAGTACTTCTAAAATCAGGCTCCTGCAGGTTCTGTGGAGCTTCCCTGGAAAGCTGGGTGGGTCTGCCCTGCTTACTCCCTAACCTGTAGGTTGGAATTCTTCTCCATTAATCCCATACTATCATTGCAATTGAAAACACAAACACTGTAGATAACACTAGATACCTTGGTAAGACAAAGTAGCTTTAGGGAGCCAGAAAAGAAGCTGTTTGTTTTCCAAATTGCAATTTAGAGGTTATATAATAAAATGTGCACTTTGTTTTGCAGAGATTTTCTGTATTCCAGGCTGTTCCGTGAAGAGGAGGAAGGCTGCTGGTGCCAAGGCATTTTTAATGATGGTGCCTATGTGTGGGGCAGGACAGGGGATGGGGGGAAGCTTGCAGGGGTAAATGTGGATTTAGTCTCACAATGTCAGGTACTGAGACCTTAAAGATCTAGGGCTGACTCCATCCTAAAGCTTGGGCCTTAGAGTCTCATTTAAAACAAAATTAATCTGTCATGGTACTAATTTTTTTTACTGGAATTGTACAGATTGATGTTTGAGGGAAATTTCTGGAGTAGAAAGTCGAACGCAGACACAAAGTCTGCACTTCCCCCCAGATTTGTAAGAATTTCCATGTAAATTCATGCTCCATAGGGCATGTTCATTTGAAATCCAGAGATCATGAACAGAGATGAACAGTACCATGTTAAGGATAAAATTATTAAATGTTAAGTCTTTCAATATATATAAAATAACAAAGTGGATTATAACAAATAAATAAAATAACAACTTCAGGATCAGTCTCTGTTCCCAGAGGGAAGCCTGTGTGTGGTGGTAAAGGACAGGCTCCATGCCAGGGACTGCATTGCACAGGGACATCCCCACTGCATCCTGTCACTGCTCCATGGGTGAAGGGCCATCCCTGCAAGGGTGACAGGGGAGGATCAAGGGCCCTGAGAGCCCACAGAGCTGGCCACCAGTTCTGGGAGTGCTCCAGCTTCTGCCCCATCCCCACCTGGCCCTGCATGCCCACTGCAGAGGTCCACGCTGCCCTGGGTGCACGGGACAGTCCCTGCTGCACCAACTCCCCACGTGCAGGCAGGGGGAATTTGCATCTCTTCCCTTCTGAACCCCTCTCTGATGTAGTGTCTCTGCTTTCTGGACCCACCTGGTATTGTTTAGACATGGTTCCTCTCCTGGTTTGGCTCTGCACAAGCAATGCCAGAAGGAACCTGGTGTGTGCCAATCCGCTCTGCACCTCCCCACCTTTTCCTGCACCCCAGTGCGAGCCTGCAGTTGCCCCTCCTCCCCCAAATTCCTGATGTTTGCACCACAATCTCCCTGTGCACAGAGGAACAATGGAGATGACAAAACCCCACACTCCTGAGATGGTGTAGACATAAAATCCATTGTGCATGGACTGTCAGGCACGGAGATATTTTTTTCTGTCTAAAAGGACAGCACGTTGACTTTGATCCTGCCTGTGCAGATGAGAGGCACTGAGGAGAGACAGCTGCCTGTTTCCGAGCCTGGGGCAGCGAGGGGCGAGGCCACAGCGGTGCCCTGAGGGCTCTTCAGGGGAGAAAAGCCCTCATGGAGCTGTGGGAACCCAGGATGACAGACAGGGAGCAGAGCAGGGCCTCTGAGACCAGGAGAGGATGTGCTGCTGTGCAGTGGGATGATTTTAGCCATTACAGCCATGATGCTCAGGCAGCCACTGCACAGCAACCTGCTGCACCAATTTCATGCAGCCACTTCGTGTTGCCACCAATTAGCTCATTAAGGAAAGTGCTGATTAGGAAGGTGACGAACATGATCTACACATGTTGGCTATTCCAGACGTTAAAATGTTCTCCTAAGTAGCGTACACAGGGGCTTTTTTTTCCTTTCTCTCTTTTTTCTTTTCTTCTCTTCTTTTCTACTTTTTTAAATTTTTTTTTTTTTAGTTTTCAAATGCGGAAAGATTGGACTGTTCACTTGCTGGGTTTGGTACACACTGAACAGGTAATACACACCTGGAAACACTGCATCTGCCTTGTCCCACAGCTCACGTGTTAAGTCCTCTGTCACTTTGCTTAGCAGCAAGGAGCAAAGGCCTGACCCCAGAGCAAGGTATTTGGGCTGAATTATGTTCCCTTACTTCTCCCAGCCCCAGCATCTTATATAAATTAATGGCTGGAATAAAAACCTGAAATGAAAGCAGAGGGGAAAAGCTCAAAATAACACTGAGGTTGCTGTGGGCACTAAATAAGAGATCTGGCCCCCAGCTCACAGCTGATGGATTCTATCATGTCAAAGGCAGCACATCCCTCCAGTATCTTCTCTTACAGGCACCATGCTCATTCCCCTGGTTCTGCATTTGGGATATGATAATCATTAACTCAGGGGCACTGCTGGAGCTGAAGGTGCTAACCTTCTCTCTAAAAAGCAAGCCCCTTGCATTGCACAGGGAAGAAGGCTTTATTCCGAGTTGTAATGTCAGATTTTCTTTACTGCAATCTGGCATCGCTCACACAGACAAGCAGGAGATACAGCAACAAAGCCGAGGAGAGAAAACAGAGTTCCCAGCAGGGTTGGCAGAGCAGGTTAAACTTTAAAAGGCACATTTGTACCTGTAGGACAGGCTTAAGAAGTACCCAGGAATCCTGCACTTCCCACAAGAAGAGTAATTGCTTTCTGGGGCTATTTTAAACTAAAAACATCGTCCTTTCTTACACTCTCCTGCACTGGAGTGCTTTTTTACTTCCCCTTTTCAAAAATCAACAGCAAAAAATCTCCAACTTTCCAGTGGTGTAATGCTGCAAAGGCCTCTCCTGTCCCTCTTAGATAGTAGCATCAGAAAAAGCGCATCTTTTTATTATTATTATTGTTCTTTTTCAAGTCCGCTTAGGAAAGGACAAAGACTTGGGTTCTAAAGCCTGGACTCTGCCATTCACTGCCCTGGATGGACATGCTGGGAGCAGACAGTGCCTTGGGCTGCCCTGCCTGTTTGCATCCCAGCACCAGTGCACAGAGGAGTCTGTCTGATAGCTGCTTATCATTGCATGAGCTGATTACACCCCAAAGTGCTGAGGCTGAAGAGAAGGAGCACTCCCAAGACCTGCTTGTGTCTCTGCCAGCTCTTGCCTCCATGCTCACAGCCCTGCAATATCCAAACCACCAAGGAGAAGGTGTCATGAGGGGACACCCCAGCCAAGCACAAGCTTGGGAAGATCAGATTCCAACATCTGGAATAATCCTGTATTATTTGTCACTGGAGACACCCTGTGACCTGCATTCAATCCAAAAACCAAATAAACTGCTCAGTTTCTCATGCAGAAAGGTGGTGGGGGGTTGTAGTTGCCCTACAAATAATCTTGTTCATAAGCAGGTTAATGTAGTCTAGTTCCAGTGCACATTTCTGGGTTGCAATAATGGCAAGTCCTACCCACAGAGCCTGCAACAGAAGCTAATGGAACAGCTCATCTAATATGTTAAATATCCTTTTTTGCAAAATTATTGCTTAAGATGATGATACAGAGGTACATGAGGAAAGGCTGTGCCGTATTTTTCCTTTACTAGTCACATGGGAACAGTATGCCTAATCACCTGAGCAAAACCTGGATTGCATGCTGCCCAAACAACGATCTGTACAAGCCCTTCTGCTGTACCAAAAAATTCCTTACAACTTACAAATATAAAACTTCTTCAAAAAATACATTTCTGGCTCATGCAAATATTTCTGTTCAATTCTATAACCCAAGGAACTGTATTACTCTCTGGTCACATCTCTGATTAATGCCAATGAAATTTCAATGGACCCAGAAAAAATACCAACAGTTGTAACGTCACAGGTAATAGCATTTTTTTCTTTTTTTTTTTTAATATGCTTGGAAATTAACTTGAAAGATGTCACTATCTTAGCAGAAACCATCTAATGGGATGTGTACGCTCAGGGAACCAAGCAGCACAGTTATAATTAAAGTTTCATTATCATTTCCATTAGAAAGTAGTTTCCAAGGGATTTGATTCAACAGTAAATTCTGCTCCGTGATAATGCTTTGGATGCAGGGTTCCTGGACATGCCAGAAGCAGCAGGTAATTCCTGACATTCTGTGACAGTCACACTGGTGTTATTGGCAGACATGTGGGTGTACGGTGGGGCAGGGAACCCAGCCCATCCCCTCTTTGCCACCCCAACCCCTGGACAAGTCCTCTCGACAGCAAAGGTCAGCACACACAATGTACACCCTGGTGACACGAATATTCCCACTGCTCCAGAGGGTCCTGGTCCTTGCTTTAACTTGGCAATTACAGAGCACAGAAAGGAAAATTTAAAATATCCCCGATTTCTAAGAGAGGGCTCCCACCCATGTGGTGCACACAAACTGGGCTTGCAGCTATGGCACGAGGAGAGCTGTCCATGCAGGACTGATGAGGAAGATCAGAGCACTTGACTTGGTAAAGTAAGTAGGAAAGCCTCCATGATTTTCATTAAACAAATTCATTCACCCAATGCCAGTAAAAGCATACCCATGTCACTGGGGAATTTGCTGCTGGCTCAGTTAGGGTTGCCTCTGGCCAAGCCCTCTCCTGACAGCTTATAAGTAAAATGATGCTCAGACCAGGAGTGAATTTATTAGGAGGAAGGAGCTGAGGCTTTCCACACCCCTCTCACTCCAGTCCTCCTCACACACTGCAGAGATCCTTGTATTTTGTCACCACACCACAGCCTGAAGGGCATCTTTGAGTTACAGCAATAAAAGACTGTGAGTACAAAGTAACACTGTGATATCAACACAGAACAATGATACATTCAAATGTGAAATATAGAGATATGGAGGGGGAAAAAATTGCCCAGTGCTGGACCAAACACTTTTCAAGTCTACAATCCTGGAGTCACTCAGCTGTGCTGTACATCATCCTGGTGTGCAAAGCCTCAGCGGGTGAGCAGAAAGCAGAATTTGCAATGGAGATTGGCATTCCAGATAAAAGACCTGAAAACACACTTTTGAGGGGAGAATTGCTTATTAGCTCAAATAAAATTAGCTGAAAGCTTTATCAGATTAAAAAAATAATTGAAAATGTATCAGCATTTAACAGAGACCATGAGCAGGAAAACAACCCCACAGTAAATAGCATGAAAAATTCACAAGTTCAAGCACACTCTGAAGGCCAGAAGTGAAGATTTATCCCATGTGAATAAGAGGAGCCAAGCAGTAATACTGCAATCAGGCAAAGAGAGTGAAAACCTATTTTAGCTTTAAGCAGTTCATGCAAAATTAATATATCACTTATTTATGAGGGGAGAGGTGCCCATTACACAGTATGTGAGCCCTGATGGGTGTCCAGAGCCACTGAGACCACCTTTCACACCAGAATTTAGTTACACTTACAAGGAACCATAAATAAAACTTTTTTATTAAGAGTCAACACACCTTTTTAAACTATTCAACGTGGTTAGTCCTGTGCCCTTCACAAGCATTTACTGTGGGCAGAGCTGTCCCGTGGAGTCCAAAGGCACAGTTTGCTAATGCCACATTGATGTGATTTTAGTGAGTGGGAAACAGGAGCAGAAAATTCTTCTGACACCAGGCACCAGCCAGTGATCCACATGTAGACTTCCTAAAGCCACGGGAAAAGGACACAAGCAAAGCAGCCTAGTAGGTGAAAATTTAACAAAAAACTATCACCTCAGGTTGCAGTTTCACCTTTCATGGTGGAAACGCAGAAATTCACAGCAAGCTGGATTCAAATGGGCCAACAACACACATCCACAAACCCAGAAAGCCCCCAGCACTGCTGAAATGTGAACAGGCTGCTTTTCCTGCTGACTTTGGTCATTTCTTTCAGCTCAGCAATTGTGCCAAATGCTTTCCACATCTACACCTGTGGAGCCACTCAGGTGTGTTTTGGAGCAGAGCAGCCTGGCTCATTCCCCCGCTGGCTGTTGGAGAAGCTGCCAATTTGTCTGACTCCTTCAGGATTTCCAGCACAACCCCAAGGTGCAGCTGCAGCTCCTTGGTGCCACCACCAGCGTGCACAGGGAGCACATGGAAAACAGAGCTCACGCCAGCCAGGGCTATTGATGGTGCCAGGCTGGCAGGTCAGAGGGGGCAGACTCAGTTGAAACATTAGTTTGCTTTCCTTGTCAGTGGAGCACTTTACAATAGATCTTCCTGAATAATTCATTGAATGGGTCTTCATGTGTGCATAGTAGTGTTTGATTTTCCAACTTACTGCACTAATCTATAAATACTGACTATAAACATTCCGAGCTGATAGCTTTATTTTATGTTGCACTGGTATTTTTTTTTTTTTTTCTTTTAAGTGTAGCAAGAGACGGCGCAGATATTTTACTGTCTCTCCCTCCTTGAGAAGCACCAAATGCTCCGGCATTAGCGTTATTAACATCTGCCGGAGCCCCGGCTGCTCCGCTCCCGCAGCTGCTCCCCGGGAGAGGCTGCGGCAGTGAATCAGATAGCGCTAATGAGCGCGTTAATGAACTTCCCGCAGTTGAGCGCCGAGCTCCGAGAGAGGCATTAAAAGCATATCCTGTAGTCTTGAAAAGCGAAATGGTTTGTGGCAGTTGGATTTGTTTGTTTATTTATTTATTTATTCGTTTGTTTATTTATTTATTTATTTGCTCGCCATACATTGCAAAATCCCTGCTCGGGATTCGCTCTGCAAGAGAAACGCACATGACAGAGAAATGCCACGTTGCCATCCAGTCTGAATTTAAAAGTGGAGAATTAAGGCTAACCAGGGAACATATTCCAGCTGGACTTTTGCCAGCTCCACTCTGCCCTGTAGAGGGCTGCCAAACCCTTACTTGCCTTTCATTACCTATCTTCCTGCTCACTCTTCCCACTATTTTGTCCTCAATAAATTGTTTCTTTCACTTTTATTACTTTAATAATATAGTTTGTTCATACTGGAGAACATATTGTTACTGTAATTTAATTACAACTACATTCCATAAGTAAGTTGCTGCTACTTTCTATAAAAACTTCTCCTACACATCAAAATATTTTAAAATTAACAGAGGACCCAGGAGAAAGTTATTTAAAAAACAAAAGTCCTCCAATTGCACCAGGAATTGTTTCCATGGCAGTCTGCAACTGCATATGAGAAATATAAAAAGGAGTCCCTGAGCTACTACTGCTGGGAGCCTCATATGTGTCTTTATAAAAGAGAACATAACAAAAGGTATAAAAAAATTAAGATAGTGTAAATAAAGACAGCAGTTGGAATTGTTATAGAAAAAACCCTGCAATCTTCCAGCCATGCAGCCATTAGGTTAATAATGCTGGTTTCATTCATTTTCTGCACGTACCCACAGTTCTTACCACTCCTCAAGTGACTGCTTTACACAGGTTTTTCTCTGCTCCCTCCCCTGTAAACAAAACCATCACAAGGTAATTTGGCAACATTTTTGCTGCACTTCTGTTTAATTATATAGCAGCCATGCTGGGTTTTGTGGCAAGGGAGACCTAAGCACTCTGCAGCCCTTCCAAGCAATCATGCCAGCACAGAAAAATAGGGTCAGAAGGAAAAATGCCAAACAAATCTTTTATTTCCTGTTGATTTCCTGGGACAGACTGATTTGCATGCAAACTTCTGGGTTTCTCTGAATGCCTTCCTCTAAGAAATAGCTTGGAGAAGATAATGATGCTTCCAAAGATATAAGATTTGGCCTAAAACTCAATTGCAGTCTCTGGCCAGTCTTGGTTTCTGCTGTCCCACCTTTGATGGAGTTTTCCACCCGTCAGGTTTGGGGACCTCAGCATCAGGAAGCTACAGCTCGGCCAGCAATCCTGCCACAGCCCTGCTAGCCCACCCATTTGCCCTGCTTATCTAGGAATGCTGGCAGGACTTTGCACACACACTGGAGCTCTCCCTCTCCTTACTGTGTGCACTCATTCACTGTGGATCTCTGCAGGGCACAAGCCTGACAGCTGCTGTGGGAGTGGAGCACAGGGTTTAGCACCCAAAAGTTTCACTGAAGCCCAGCACGCTCCAGCTCCCCACCATCATTCCACTTGCCAACGCAACAGGGATCTCAGGGTACAGACATGGGGAGAGAGAACCTAAGGCAAGACAAAGCATGGGAGTGTGAAGGGCTGCAAGCACAACATGCCGTTGCTAAAAGCCTCGTCATGTCACCACAGAATGGTGACAAATATACCTCCTGTCATTGCAGGGGCATTTCTCTTGTTTTTACATTACAGCTTTGAGAGGAGCAGCCTGCCTGCTTGCATGCAGCTGCTATTTGGTGTGGCAGCACTCTGTGATCTTTGCCTCCCTGTTAATACATCCACGGGCTTTGATGTTTGACTGCAGTATTTGCAGTAGAGCAGTGGTTGGGAGTTTCACCAACCACCCTATTTTCCCCTTCTCCACTTTTCTAGATCCCACTGTATGAAAATAAATTCTCCATAGGGCATAAACAGCCCATCAAGCTTGCTGCAGGCACCCTGGCATGAGTGAGCTGAAGATAAAAAATCACAGGAGCTGGTGTCAATAAATCCACATATTGAAAGTATTAATTATGCAGTTCTGTTTTGAAGTTCTGTCCACAGCCCTTCTATCTGTGCCATATTGTTTTTGCTGATGATGGAAAAGAGCTCTTTGGTGGCAGGGTGTATTTTCAGGTTGGAACACTCCTTTTGGATTCTGCGTCCTATCAAGTGTGAGGCTGTTGCTTATCCGAAGCATGCAAAATTGCAAAATTAATATTTTCAATCCTACAGAGTTTTGCTAAATGGAAAATACTCCCCACCCCCAATTAGGTCAGCCTCTTGGATTATTTCCTGCATCATTTAATCACCAGAACAATTAATTCCCCACTCTCCCTCCTGTAGAACCACATAGATTGGTGCACAGATTGGCGCTTGGTCCCCCCTCTGCTGCCAGCACAAATTTAGCTGCCATTTCCATGCTGACAGCTCAGATCTGCCTCTCCAATACCAACCTGTCTCGGTAAGTCCCAGCGAGAGGCTCAGCCTGTCTCCCTGCTCCCTACCTGGATGTCCAGCTGTCAGCTTGTGAGCAGTGTGGATGGAGCAAAAATTGAAGTTCCCCTCTCACACCACCTCTTCTTTTCCTGATCTTTCCCAGACCTGCTGCCTCACTGCCCATCTCCCTGGCCCCTAGCTCAGCCTCCTGTCCCACCTGCAGCAGGGCTGGTCAGCCTGGGCTTCACCCTCACTGATTGCTTGTGACTGACCTGAGCTCTCATTATGCAGCACACGCTGTGCTCATTCTTCTTCAGCCTCAGCAAACGTTGCTCTGCTGTGTGTGCATCCCTTCCAAGAGCTAAACAGACCTTTTTTCCAGGGTGCTGAGATGAACAACTTGCCCCTCTCCCCTCTGCTTCCCCCTTCCACCAGGTGAGAGAAGGGATGCCAAGCTGGCACACAGTTTGCAGTCTGTTGCTACTCAACACTGACTCCTCAGTAGCAAATGAGACCTTGGAGCCCACATGTCCTCTGCCCAAAGCATCAGGCTTCCTTATACTCTTCTTGGCTTTAATTAGCTATTCCTGCTCTGTCCCAGGTGACTCCTCACACATTGCATCTGCAAAACCGAACTCAGTTTACACCAGAAATCTTTCAAATCCCTACAGAAATTTCTGCAGCATTCGGTTGCTTACATTCCTTTTTAAAATTCATCATTATACCTTCAGCATGGCACCTGGTTATACATCCAGGGCTGCTGTGAGCTTCAGTGCTGCATATTTGTAA
Source organism: Corvus kubaryi (assembly GCF_017639235.1). Classification (NCBI taxonomy): domain Eukaryota; kingdom Metazoa; phylum Chordata; class Aves; order Passeriformes; family Corvidae; genus Corvus; species Corvus kubaryi. The sequence goes on from NW_024581135.1 coordinate 7,097,351, forward strand.
TACTGCTACTTTTTACCACTGAAATGAAAACTGAATTCATGTACTTTAAGGGAGTGGGGTTTAACTAGAGCAACAGAGGACAGTGCCTCCAAGGACAGATCCTTTAAGGCATTTGCTGACCATCCTTGAGCATTCATTTCCAGGGCCCTGTGCCCAAGTGAAATCCTAGCCCCTTTCTGCCCATTCTCCCTCTGAAAATCAAAAGCCCAATATGATTTTCCAGGATGGACTCTTTACTTGGGAATCTACAGATGTGGGGTAGAGCAGAGCTGTGGTCCCAGTGGTCTCTCTCCCTACCCCCTCCTGCAACAGCGCCTCTCCCCATAGCACCCTCAAAACAGTGGTTTGAAACCCTCTCTCTCCCTTTTCCTAACAAGCCTCTGCCAGGGGACAGGGAAAATTCATTGCAGCAGGAGACTGCTCCATGGTAGATTAGTTCAACATCGTGTTTTTCAGAAATAACTTCTTGCGTCAAAATCCCTCATCTGAGCTCTTACACAAGCTCAGTTTACTGTTGCTGGAGTGTCAGGCTACAAAGAGCACAGAGTAGATACTGAAGGCCTCAAGTGTGGTATCAGCATCACCAAACAGAAATGCTCAAACCATTAATTTGGTCTGGCAGGTAATGGAATAAGACGTGCCTACATCAAAAGATATGTTTATGGTTTGAGAGATTACTTTCCAGTTTGACCCCTAAGTATGAATCAGGCTGCACCTCCTTTCTTCTGCTGGAGAAATGGAGACTTAAAAAAACCCAAAACATTTGCATATCATGCTCAACAAACTAAACTTTATGAAGTTATTCATACAGTTCAGAGAATAAGAGCATCAGATGGAAATGCACTCCAAATGTCAAGTTCTGCAAAACACCATTTAGTTCGAGTTTTCCCTCCTAACACTTCCCCATGGCTAGAAGGAAAACAGACTCCAGCATCAAAAAATATAATTCAGTTAAAGGGACTAGAACATATGGAAATCTGGGGCTAATCCCCAGTCTTTGCAGGAGACTTACTGATTCAATGTACTTTGACAGTAGATTACTGTTTCCCTCCTGCTAATGGAAGTGCTAATTCAGAGTGCTCTGAGCAAGCATCCGCTGCCAACAGAGCCCCAACCCAGCACCCTCCACCCCTGAGCAGAGCAGTTGCACTCTGAGTGCTGCAGAGGCAATTGGCAGACATGTCACAAACCTGATGCATCACAGCCCTGTCAAAATTTGAGGCACTTATCAACTGGAGACACAAAATAGATCTGACTGGTACGAACGTTATCCCTGCACTTTCACACCTGCCAGCACGAGCAGCTCTTTGCCACGCCGTGCTTCCCTCCCCACCAGGGTGCAAGGCAGAACTCAATGATCAAATGCAAAAAGCTTTGTTACACACAACAGTCAATAAGATGCACAGAATCCTTTAAAACCTACATAAATGAATTGTGGTTTATGACTGCAAATCCCCCATGCAGAGGATATTTTCTGAACCTGTGTACGGTTCTATTGAGATTTCTTTCTTCTCTCACATTCTTTGATCTGCTTATTACACCTTTTTTAAAATAAAAATGAGGTTTGGGATCAGAATTAGACTCTGCTGACAGTCACAACCAGAGCACTCTGTTCAATGCAAAACAAATTACTCCCTCAGACTAGTTGTTTATAATGTTTACACAGTAATCATTGCTGGAATTTCAGCATTATGGTATATTCATCATAGCTTGACTTAAATTCTGAGACCTCTTACCCCAGGAAGAACCAGGAGGTTGATTTGCTTTTTGGCATTTCAGAAAGCAGGCTCGGAATACGGAATTTGTTTCCTGTTATTTAGCTATTGTTGAGGAGTCTGAGAGATGATGAATGAAGGGAAAAGAATAGCTTTTTGCAAGGTGTCGGTTTTCTCCCCGTTGGGAATGGAGGTCTTTCCTCTCCTCACTGTACCAGTGGCAGATGCCAATCACATTCAATCAGTCTCACAGGATTCATTTTAAAACTCACATTCCCACGTACAAAACTAGAGAGAGGGGTCTGGGGCTTTTTTTAGCAGCCAGCTCCTTTTTCCACTGCAGCTGTCAGTCAGCCCATCAGAAGGGAGGGACCCAAGAGTGATGGTTCCAGATGCTTGAAGGAAAACCAGTAAAACAATTTCTAAGTAAGAAATTGCTCTCTCTATTGCTTGAAGTGTCTACCACTATGGGAAGTAGAAGAATAATGATTAGTGTCTGGTCTTTTTGCGGACAAGGCTGTGCTAACACCTAGACTATGTGATGGCAGCTTGCTATCCTTAATCACAGAGTAACCTTGAATATTATATATCCTCTAACACTTCCAGTCCTAAGCAGCCAATATTTTTTCGGAAGTACAGGTTTCAGAAATTAAATTAGTAATGGAGTGTGGAGAGATATGGCCAATATCCTCTGAGTGACTAAGGCTGTTTAGCACCCGGGTTTCATTTCAAAGTAGGTTAAATAAAAAGGTACCCAGCACTATCCTCATCCCTGTGCATTTACAGTCTGATATGCTTTTTGAAAAACAGCATTGCATCACAAGAATAGAGCATTTCTCTGTGCTCAGTGCACGTCGGCAATTCACAGGGAATTACGAAGTACAACATGTAGGAACACAGCACTGAAGAGATGTACAGGTCAAGGAGCCCAGTCCCTTGATATTAGAGACAACCACATCACACAATCACATTAATAAATTGATTAAGATCCATCTGCTAAATAGGTGGGGTTTTGCCCCCAAAATCCCAGTGAAAGGCTTTTCCAGAACCTCAGCTTTTTACTGATTAGAAAGCTGCTTCTAATTTCCATCTGAAATTTATTCATGGCCAGTTTATTACCAATTTGTTCTCGTGCCAGCACTGTCCTCTAGCTGAACTAGCTCCTTTCCCTTCTCTCCCTGGTGTTTACTTCTCCGATGTATTTATAGACTGCAATTCACATCCCCTCTCCACTTTCATTATGCTGGGATAAATACGGAGGCAATCCTGATACTCTGAAGTAACTGAACCTCACCACCCCTGTGTTCACCCTGACATCATTTCCATGGGGGTCCCTTTTTTGAATGCCCCCAAAGTCACTATCATACTCCAGAGAAAACCCCACTGCTGCAAAAAGTGACCATTTTCCCAGTTTCTTGGGAACACTCATCTTGGTTCACATTTGCCTCATTACTCAGAAGCCTGAAGGAAACCCTTGAGGCTGTAGGCAGCTCAGCTGCAGTTCTGCCCTCTAAAAGTCATGGGTTTCTGGCAGAAATACTTGTCTTGGACCCTTCTACTTTCTCAGTATGAGAACCAAGTGCTCAATTTAAAGTCCAAAATTTTAATTCCCAAAGATTGTGGTTGGCAGACTTTTATCCAAAAAGACCTGTGAGAGCTGAAAGTGAAGGCCTCTCAAGCCTCTAACACTCGATGCTGGTGCCACACAAAGGCACCAGCTGCTTTCCTGGAGCTGCAAAGCCCCTCCAAGATCAGGTGCCCAACCCTGGTGTGGTGAGACACCACAGGACCTCACAGGCATGGGAGAACATGGGGCACTGTGGGTTTACCTTGACTCCCCAATTTGAAATGAACTGGGCTCATACCCACGGACTCAGTTCTTTCAGCATCCAGGATGGGGCTCTTACTTTCTCCCAAAATCCTCTAAGGTGGATCCCAAAGAACACCTAAACCCTGGTGCCTCAAAAACCATAGTGCCAGATTTTTCCAATTTTCACTGAAGAGAACTTGGAAAAACCTAAAACTTCAGTGAGACAGGAAAATTCTGGCGCTATGTTTTGTGGCATTTCTCGTCTGCATGGTGGTGCAGTGGTTCTAGGACTGGCTGGGATACAAAATTCCCTCACTCAATTGTGAGGTGTCCAGCTCACAGGGCTGCCATGAGGAAACCAAACTCACACACCCAGCTCTCCCAAGCTGACAAATTTCTGCACAAACCAGGCCTCAGGCAGGTGAGATCCAGCAGGGCAGGAAAGCTGAAGGGAGGAGGAGGAGGATGGGCTTAGCCCTATGGCTCAAGCCTTACCAGGATTCAATCACAGCTTGTGGCTGATGCTTCTATATTATTAGATATAAAAGGGTGTTGATTGTTATCAGACATCAAAGGATGCAGCACAAATCATCCCATCAAAGCATCCAATCTGAGCATTACCATCTGTACTGCCACTGCTTGCAAATCAAGCAGGCTGTTCTCAGCTGTGTCATGACTACCACCTGTATTCATTTCTCTCCCATCTGCACGTGATGATGCCCGAAGGTCAGAGCTCAGATTCCTGTAATTCTGCACATGGTTTTTGCTCAATAGAGGAGTACTCTAAAACTTCAAGAAATCCACCTTATTTATCTCTTATTGTTCATTTCTCTGCTGGGAAAAGAAAAAAAAGGAAAAAGAAAGGAGGAAACTGCCTTTCTGGTCTTTACAGATCCTCAACAAAACCCTTTGCGTCCTGGCACTTTCCTTTTTCTCTAAACCTTTAATATTTATAGCCTTTACCATTGCAATCTTTTACAAAAATAAAGCAAAGCTCAAGTTAAATGAAGTCAGTGACCAAGACAAAAAGGTCATGCACAGTTTAAATGGACTCTTAGACTCCTTCCAGTACTTGTAACTGAAAAGGCCTTCAGTGGCCTTAGGACAAATTTGTGCTATAACCTCCAGGCCAACAGATAAACAGGAGAAAAATGAGCTGAAAGATTTAATAGGTTTGGGACACATCCTCACACACTGGGAAATAGTTGCTATCCTGCCCTTAAGGGGACTGTAGCCTCTCATGAAGGCCATGGAAGTGAAAGATTAGAGAGTGGAAATTGGTACAGCGACAGCAGAGCCAGCTACTCCTGTGGAGATTTCCTCCACTCCCTCTGACTCCTGTTATTAGGAATGCAGCACCATAAATGTGAAGGGCACCAGAGCTCACCTGCACATGAATACTACAATTCATGGGTGACACCTTTAAAATCACCACTCTCTGAAATATTATCTGTTATCCACACATTAGTTGTCTGAAGTGGTTTGAGTTTGGTTTGGTGGGTTTTTTTTTTATTTTTCCCCTTTTCTCAGAGGTATTTCAGATTCATAACTGAGTAAGCAACAAAATAAATTGTTTAGAGTATAATAATAAAAATCACATTATACAAGTCCACATTCTCTGGAAGTAACATGGCCCCACTGGGACCAGAACTCCAGAGGATTCTCTATCTGACGTTTGTTTTCTCCTCTCCTGACCTTGGAAAAAACATGCATTAAATGTAATTTTTATAAAAATACATGTATAGATTTAAATGAAACTTTCTCCAGGAAAAGATTGTCCAGTCACAGGGGAAATTTCTGATGTAGCCACAGAGACTCAACCTCAAAATAGCCAGTAATGTGGAAGTTCAGATTAGGTCACAGCCCTGGCTCTGCTGTTCATCTTCAAAACTATCCCCATCATCAAATTATTCATAGAGGAGGTTTTCTTTTGGGGGAGTAACAGGGGAAATGTGGAGAGAGCTCATCCTAGTGCAGAAGAGGAGAAAAGCACAGATATTTTGAAATGGGAGGTGGAAGGGAAAAAGATATTTAATCTAGCTACACCTGTTGTTGCTGCCTACTTTAGAACCGGGTTCAGTTTCTAAGCTTCAATCAAAGCACCCAGGTCTGAAAAGAAATGTTCACATAGAAACATGTGTAATTTGGTCTTGCCTGTCCCAATTCGATGTCTGTCACAGAGTACTACTGACAATCAAACATGCTATAATGTCACATGTTGTACCAGAGCTGTCTGCTGAGGTCTCTATGTTCACTTTCCTCTCAAGCACAGACACCACTGCTGCATATTAATAACCCCAAATATATAAAATTCTCTTTTCTTTTGAATAAATTACATTTCAACCCTTGTTTTTCTACTCCCCTCAATTTACTTCCTCTAGATAAAGATGAGACAACTACAACTCCTAACTCATATCCCTTCCTCCTTTGAATAAATGCATTCAGAAGTAAAATTGCAGCCTTAACAACTTGCTCTAAGAAGTTCAGGACAGCGGGAGTTTTGTGACCACAGAAGCTGACCCTGCATACAGTTGGTGACACTTCACAGTTCCTTCAGGAAATGCTACTTGTGAAGGAAGTCAAACAGCAAAATTTCAGGGAAAACATTAAAATATTCACCTTGCAGCTATTAACATCAAAGGAATTTCAATGTCAGAGCCTGGCATTTCTCAATAATGAGGAAAAAAAGTGGAAAAGATTCCTGTTGGGAGATGGACACCAGCGACAGCCGTTTGAGGCAATGTGCCAGCTGGACTGAATTCAAGTCTCAGCAATGTACTCAAAAGGAAAATTAGGCTTTAAAAGTGATGGGGGTTTTTTTGCATTTCTATGCATTTAAAAAAAAAAACCAACAACAATACAAGTTGAAAGGCAACTGAGGTTTCACTGCTTACTTCCTTACAACTGTCTCCAGTAAGCAGAGCCCATCACCTTCTGATACCGCTTCACATCTCTTAATGGACTGGAGGAACCTTCTTCTAGATTTGTACAAATAAATAAAGATTAGGGACTTGGTACTTTCCAGCACTGCCCCCTAAGAATATTTTCCAAAACCTCTAATAGTCATCTCTAGATTACACATCTCCCATCTAGATGTCCCTCACTCACCAGGATGTGGGAATAGTAACTGGAACATCCTTCCATCAGGTCCAAAGGAAAGCCAGATTGAAGATTGTAATATCAATATTGAACTGTCTTCCCAGACTAGCATGAAAATGACCCCAAATTCTGGATGGGAACTTTGATACAGAGAAGTTACTCTTAGTCAAGAGAGATAGTATCAGGTTTGATGTTCACATGCTAACACCTTTTGTAAGCAGTGAAATAGTGCTTAAAATCAGTGCTTAGCATGCATAGGGAGGAATCTGCCTGGGAAAACTTCCAGTTGAGGTTTGGGGTTTCTTCTTCCTAGCTAGAATGACTTTAAGTAACTTTGATGATTCAACAATGCATTTTCTAAACAATTTGCTTGATCTAAATTGGCGGCATTATGTTACCAGCGAACCCACTGATTCTGATGTAACTGATACAGTTTTCAGGCATTTAGCTTTGTTAAAGCTCAACTCTCTCCATGAAGCAATTAAGGCCATTTGTAAATCTGAAAAGCTAATTTAGAAATTATAAAATTAAGGCTAATGGACTCAATTATAATAAATGCATGGGTCAGCGATTGTAGCAATTTCTCAACCCTTTCTTTATGTGTAGGTTCAGCTTAATAACACACTCCATCTGACAGTGCTGATGGTGTGGCAGAATCTGATCTCCAGAGTGGCTGAGAGAGCTGGAGCCAGGCTGGGAGAGACTGGATGACTCCCTCTGCCTCTGGAGACCACCTGCAAGCCACACCCCCCCTCACGGAGGGTTCAAGGCCCCCAACAGCACCCCACCCCTGCTGCAGACTGCTCCCTGTGGGCACATCTGTACAGCAGATAATTCATTGCCTCCCAGTGACAAAGCACCTTGAGAGTGTCCAGCTTTCACAAGACTGACCCAGGGCATGATGTGCCTGCTCTCGCCTTGGGACTTGGAGAAAAAGCAGCAGCAATTCCCTCCCCAAGTCCCTCCTCAAGTGCACAGGCACATGGCTGGGGCTCTCTGGGGCACACACAGACCTCCTCTCTCTCCCTCCTGCTAATTTTAGTGCACGTCCACTTACATTGACTAGGGTTGGGTTTTTTCATTTCTTGTCCTTCTCTTGCCTGGAGTTTCTTTGTAATTCCAAAGACCTTGCTGATTTGATTCTCCTAAACACATACTCTATTTCTCAGACTGAAGTCCTCAAAATCCTTTTTGCAGTGTCACACTTGGTTACTGAGAGTGTTTTGAAGTGAATAGAGGGGTTTAGCTTCAGAGACTGAACAGCAGGAGATGATTAACACTTGGGGAGAAAAGCTGTTTATTGTGTTTTAAATAGTGCAGAAGAGTTTGGTTTTCAAATTGGCTCTAATTAGTATAATGTACTTGTGCATGTGCACACCTGATCTCTGCTTCACAAGCACCGAGGTCCTTATCAGACTACAGAACAAAAGCACCAAAATCCGCAGCACGAAAGAACAGCTGCTTTTTTCTTCTTCTACAAATACATGCTCAGGTGGTTTGCATGGGTGAGGAGGACACAGACACTGAGCTACCCTCACCAGTTCTCACCACTCATCTTCAAGGGGAAATGCAGGCAGCAGGTTAAATCTCCAGTGGGTGCTGGCAATAGCACAAAATATTGATCGAGCCTGGCTTTTTCATCCTGCTCTTCACGCTTGCTCCTGAGGTGCTTTCCTCCCGGGATTTTGAAGCACTATTTGCCTCTTGCTGCTCTTAGTAACAAGTGATGCAGCAAAAGAAAAGAAAAGCTGGGGACTTCAGTGTTCCCTTTTTCTCCAGCTGTCTCCAGGAAAGGCATTTCAGGATGGAATTTGCTTGCAAAAGGTGACCCTGGCTGAGGAGACAGGCAGGTGAGTGCAGGCAGCTGGGACACCTGAAGGCCACACTCAGTTCTTACCTCATTTTTGTGACTCAAGAAGGGATGCTCTGTCTGCAGTTCACAGCTAAGGCTACACACCAGGAATATCCCCAGAGAAAACCCTGGGGCAGGCCTGCCCTGCAGAGTGGCACAGCAACACTTTGGGCTGGCAGAGGGCACAGCAGCCTGGGAGGCCTGATCCTGACCCTGCAATCCCGACTGTTTCTGCAGGGAAAAAGGCCAATGTTCACACCTTCCTCAGCATCGTGACAGCCTGGGCTGCCTGTGGGTACCCAGCACCCATCCACAGCCGCATGGGGCTGACTGAGGTACCCTTGGCATTAATCAACAGGCACTTGCTCCAGATGTTTTTCATCAAATCCTTTCCTTATATTTTACAGAAGTTTCTGGAAGGAGATTCAGAAGCAGAACCGTTACCCACAACAGCTGCAGGGTGTTTGTTAGCAAAACATCTCTAACCTACACTACCACAGCCATAATGAGAGGAATATTGCAATATCTCACCAACAATAATCCATGTAGCTTAAATGAGATCTGTCCGTAAGCAGCACACCATCAACTGTATCTATTAGCCCTACAGGTACCTGATAAGAAGCAAATTAAAATAGAGGAGATCAAAGAAATGGGAAATTATATTTAGCTGGCTCATATTAAATAAAGTTTTTTACTCAGGCTCACTGGAGACTGATGCTTAAATTGCTACAAATGGAACTGCCATAAAGACAAAAGAGATTATTAAATCTTTGTGCGAATCATACGGATATAGGACCAGAGCTCTGCATTTTGAAAGCATCTTGCAAGCCAGAGAGAGAGTGAGTGAAAGATATGAACTAAATCTAACATTAAGACTTAAAATTCCTTTTGGTATCCATTCAAATAACCTGGAAATCTGTTTCAGAGATGCTGTCTAAAATGACAACAACCTTAACATATACCTTTGAGAGAAGGAGGCAAAATCTACACAGTGCAATCTAAAATTATGTGCTGTGACATGACAAAGCAGCCATGTTTCTCTTAAAAAAAATAACAACAAAAAATGCATTCAAGGTGTTGAATAAAATCACCTAGATTTATCCAGAACTATCAGGGGTCACCCAAGTACAACTCTCATTAAAATGTGACGATGTGGTGGGGACAGTTGTCCCAGCCTGGAGGTGTGGGTGTGCAAGGTCAGTCCCAGTGTCACAACCATCACACATGGGAACAGCTGCACAGAGCCATCCTTTCCATTTATTGGAGTAAAATATGACAGGTTAGACAGGCTTGTGTAATGCAGAATTGATGACCACAGGCTGAATAAATGTAGGAGACAAAAAGGCAAGTCGGAATTCAGTGAGAAGTAGGAACTGGCATGAGCTCTGAGTCCAAATACTGGGAGGGGGTAATGGAGTGAGAGAAAAATCACTGATTTTTTAGAAGAAAACACTTTTTTTACTCAAAAACAAGAAAGGAAAAAATATTCTGAGTCTAGCTTGATGAATCCCTCCAAGCTTCCTATGTGCTACAGGAATAAAGTAGGCATCGCTGCCAGGACTTGACATATGTTAAATTTCCTCCTTTGACAGAGACCTGGAGAATACAGAACATCTGCACAGCTTTATAGTGATATTATCCTATACTCTTAATGGCTGCTAATTATCCTAATGACCCAGTCCTCTCTGTAGATTGGAGATGCACTGCATGATTGGGGTATGGCTGAAGAAGCCATCCTAAATTGAAATTAAGCACCAAAAATAATGCAGCGTATCTCATTTCACCAGCACCACTGCCTGGCACAATTACAAAGGCACATTTAAACCTGAGCACCTTAGTGGGGAAATCTGGGCCCTGGAAGCTCATTCTGGTGGCCAACGGGGAAAGATTCTGGAGATGACTTCTCTTAAAAGAAAATAACTGTGTATAATCCTGTTTGAGCCTTTTCTGTCGTTCTGATGAAACTGATGCCTGGCACCCCAGAAGCCCCTTGGTCTCTTCTCTCCACCCTGCTGGAACCCTCTCAGACCTTCATGGCTCAGCATCTCCCCATGGTGGGAGCACACTCATATATTTTGGAAACTAAAATCACACCACCACACACAGTGCCCACCCGACACAGCTTCTGGGATGCTGAGCACAGCAATTATTTATCCTGTGGGCCCTAAATGATGTACAGAGAGGCACAGAGTGTGTCATGCAGTGCAGTACTAATCATAAATCAGACTAAAATAAATTAGTGCTATCTTTTCAACTGTATCAAATGTGTAGTTATTCCTTTCAGATACATCGTAGCTCTTTTATCCAGAGTAGCATCAAGGTTAAAATGATTAAGTAAGTAATTTCATTAGCAATGATAAATGTTAACGATGATAGAGAGCGATTTTGGATGCATTTCATAGAATCACAGTATGGTTTGGGTTGGAAAGGACCTTAAAGATCATCTTGTTCCAAGTCCCCTGCCACGGGCACCTTTCTCTAGACCAGGTTGCTCCAAGTCCCATCCAACCTGGCCTTGAAGCCAGAGATGGGGCATCCACAGCTTCTCTGGGCAACCTGTGCCTCATCACCTTCCCAGTGAAGAATTTCTCCCTCATGTCTAATCCAAACCTGCCCTTTGTCACTTTGCACAGAAGCAGGAGAGGTTGACATGCTACCAAAAACTGCTGTTACGTGCAAGCATCAAATACACCCACCACAACTTCAAGAAACGTCTCTCCAAGCCACAGTTCAGCTCTCAGATTTTACATTGGAGATGCAGCACATTAACACAGCACAAAATTAGATCTCATTCCTGGACATGCAAATGCAGTCACTTTAGTTAAACACTGCAGCATAAAGGTGTTTCCCCAGGGACCGGGAGCAGGTGTTGAAGTGTGCATGGACAGGGACATGCTGTGCTGTCCAACATCCATTGCATGCCCTCTGTGCCCTCAAATCCTGAACCCCATCCTCGCTGGGATTTGTCTTTGCTATTACAGGGGTTTTTTTCACCAGCTGCCACAAACCTGGCATTTCCTTTCCTCTGCCAGCAGTGATTCTCCCCTCTTTCGTCCCCCGTCCTGGGTGCCTGTGGGGAAGAAAGTGGCAGGGCCAGGCATCAGGGCTTCCACTCAATGGCTGGCACAGAGTAGTGAGGTGAGGAAGAGAGAGAGAGCCTTCAACTCCTTTTCTTGCCACCTGTCCAGTGAAAACAGCTCTGAATTGTTTTGTGGCAATAGGGGTCCCTGTCAAATTTTGTACCACCACCTGCTTGCACTGGAAAACAGACAGGGATTAGCTTAAACAGAGGAGCGAGGAAATAATGTGTGCAGACATAAATAAGGAGATGCTAACATTCAGAAGGTTGTGGTCCTGAAGCCTGAGCATCCCTCTGGATCCCTCTGGATCCCTCTCCCAGTGCTGGCTGGGAGAGGCAGGGCACAGCCACAGGAGGAACCAGGTCTTCCCCCAGCAAAGCTCTTTCAAAGTAGGCCAGAAGCTGCTAAAAAAGCTGCGTGGGGGGTTTATGGCTAGGTTAATTTGCTTATTATTTTTAACCCTCCCAGAGTTAACATCAGCCAATACTTGTTCAGAGCAGGATCTGTACCAACAGCGAGCCCAAGTCCTGAAGCAAAGATGCAGGGTCCGAGCTGTGGCCGGGCTGCTGAGGCCAGGGCTGGTACTGCAGTGACAAATTCAGCCCCAGGGACAGGCACGAGGCTGGTACCCACAGGGCTTCCCCAAAAGCATGCAGGCACAACAGGGTGGCACGCATGGCTGCATTTAAAGCACTTACAGAGAGATTTTACAGGTTACTGTGCACCTGTTTGATACTGTGTGCTACAGAGCATAACAACATTTAGCAGCTGCTGTAAACTGTAGTAAAATTCTTTGAAACAAGTCCAATCGTTCTGAAAACTCACTATTTCCCATGGTTAACACAGCATTAGAAACACTAGGCTTGCATTATTCAAGATTCCCCACTGCATTTTGGTTCTTATACACATTTATTATGAAGGAAGAAAAGTGTGCTACTCTCTGCACCCATGTGTGACCAAAGTGGTTTAGCACTCTGACAGAATGTAAGAGCCTCCTAGCAATGCATGCTTAAAGGCTCAAAGCTGATTCAGGTTAAAAGCATTAGGGGAAGGAGAAAAAATCAAACAAACCCCACCTAATGTGAGTACATGAAAACGCTGACTTCCAGAGCATTCAGAACTCAAAAACATGGAACCAATTTTCTCCAAAACTTGGAACTCCCCAGTGAGGGCTATAAACAAGCTAATTTGACATTGCTAGTTCCAGCCAGCTTAGACTTATGAGTGTGCACATATTTTATTCTGAACTTATGGGAAAAACATATTTTGCCCACGCTTGCATAAATCAAAAACAGCTGAACCAATTTAGCTTAAATTAGAGACTGAGAGAGAGAGAGAGAGAAGAAGGAGGGGTGAAGAAGGAAGAAAGAAAAGGAGAGGAAAGAAGGAAAAGACTACATACAAAACCTTCAGCCTATGGGGGAGGGTGAAAAAAGAAATCCCTAATAATCAGGAAACATTCAAGGTGCACTCAATATTAGCAGTGAAATAATGCACTAGTTTATATTATTGTAAGATTAAAATCTCAGAAATTATTTGAAGGTCTTCACATTACTTGAGCTAGTGCCCATTGGGTGATGCTAAATTTTCTCCTCTTCTTGCAATTAGTCATTTCATTTTCATCTCCCCCACTTCCTCTGCTGTCCTATTTCCTCCTTCTTACTTCTCCCTCCTTTCCTCCCTGCCATTCATACCACTACATATTCCTGGGACACAGATGTACAAGTCGTCTCTCCCTCTGCCACCTGAGGCAGAACCAGCCAGGATGGGCCACATCCCCACCACAGGAATGGTCCCTGTCAGAGTTTGCATGTGCTGTTTGGGGCTCTCTGACTCAGGATTTGCAGCAACACTTCTTCCATCACTTAAACCTGAGCTTCCTTTCTGTGCTTTCCAGGCAGCAGCTGTAAGCCTTGGGGCATTGGAGAAGGTGTTATGGTACAGGACAGGGAAGGAGAGAGGAGCAGAGGGAAGCATTCTGCCTAAGGCAGAAGTGTTGAGGATCCTGGGCAGGACACAGTGCTCAGGCAGCTGTGGGCACAGCATGTAGATGCTGAATCTCCCTGAATCTCCCCCAGGGCATCCCTCACCCTCCACTCTGCCGCTGAGAGTTACCCCTGTGTCCTCTCTGAGCCCTTCCTACTTCCCCTTTCCACCTCCCTTCCCTCCCTTCCCTTGCAGCACCACAAAACCCAGTCTGTAGTCCCACAGAGCTGGCAATTGAATGGCACTGCATAGTAGCTGGAGGTGGGGTTTTGTACTATCATTTTAAACAAAAGATCCAGTTGGTGCCATAACTGGTGCTAGCTGGAAAGCAGCAGCAGGGAGCAGCTGAACTTTCCAGAGGGATGTGTCTGCTGGCCAGTGCAGCACTCCAACCACCCACTGCTTCCTGCAGGGATCTTGGAGCATCAGGGACAATGTCCTCTCACAAATTTTAATTTTCCTTCCCGTATTTTTGGGGTTCTGTTCCCACTCCCACCTCAAGTTCACCCCTCAGGAAAGCCCTCTGCTCTTCAGCTCACCCACCTCATCCTCCTTCCCCCACCAGAGCCACTGCAATCTCCAAAGCAATAAACACTGAGGATGCAGAGGAATGCAGCTCAGTAAGAACTCAAATAAAGTGTAAACATTATCAAACCCTGTCCCAGCACTGCCACCACCAACAGGTGTTACAGCCAATTTCAAGTTTCTGAGATGCTCCCTGTGTTGCTGTGCCCTCTTCACTCCCGGTATAGCTTTCCTATAAAAGTCTGCAGTGCTGCCTCAAATTCTGACTCCTAACCTTCCCTGAACCTTGTCCAATCCCCGAGGGATGTGGGGATGCTCCTGCTGTGGTCTGTTTGTAGCACTGAGCACCCTGGTGCTCTGCAGCAGCTCTTGCTGTGCACAGCACATGCACAGGAACAGCCTCTGGCATGTCAGCCCAACAGTTATGGTCATTTATAGTTCATGTCTACAGCATCTGTTTAGCTAGTTTGCTTATAAATAAATTTGGAATATTCACATGGCAATAATCCACTCCGATTTGAAGGAATTTAATACACGAAATGCAAATCAGAGAGTAAATGAAAAATTAAGTGACCGTGAGAATCGGTTTTTACCATGCAGAGCCAGCTTCAAAATAAAAATGAGAATCATAATCCTACTTTACATATAATTTTCTGCAGGCTTGTGTAATTTACAACTTACACAAAGCAACAGGAAGATTAAAGACATCTTTTGAATTAAAACTAAAGCACTGGGTAGACTCCCTGCAGTAACACTTTATTACACCCTATGCAGCCCTGGGGAAGCTAACGTGTGTTTGTCCAGGGAGCCGAGGGTGGCATTTCCAATATATTTTCTCACAGGAAGCACAAGCAGCAGGTATAAACCCTTCCCACTGCATCTCCCTTCAGCCCTGGATGCTTTCCAGGCTGCCTGGGGAGGAGCATCGAGTCCCGGCGAGCGCTGCCGGCAGCTGCCCATCCCGGAGCCTCCCCCTTCGGAGGGGCTGTGCCTTCCCAGCTTTCTCTGCCTCCTTACCCACCCCGCCTTTGGCAAACTCTCCCGCCGGCAAGGAGGGAGACCCGCGGCACGTTGTGGGATGGAAGTGCCCCCCATCCCAGCCGAGCAGTGCTGGGAATGCCCTAAAGCAGCAGGTCTGTAGAGAGCTCTTCTCCCACTCACAATTCCCACTGCGCACTTACACAGCTTTCAAGAGGAAAGCCATAGAAAGAGGCGCTTTTCAAAAAACGGCAAAACAATCTATTAATGTTTCCGAAAAAAGGTATGACTGTATGGGATCACGTAGGAGAGAACAGACTTCCATTGGGGCTTGGGTAATTTCTCTTGGATAATGGGTTTTTCTTTTCATAAGCAGCTGTTTAGAACAAAACCATAAAAATAAAGTGCCATCAAGATGGCAAACTCCTCTTACTTATGAGTTAGGGGATGCCCCAATTCTTTCCCCACCAATGTCTTCAAAAAACTGGTAGATCAAAGAGAAGTCCAAATCTGGACATAAACCACACATGGTTTATTTTTAGCTGTATTGTGACTACTCATTGTAAAAGAGAAAAAGGATTAAACAATTAGTTAAGAATATAAATCCATACAATGAGCATATAGGGTCCAAGATATACATCATAGATGTCCAGTGATCCAAGAAAAGTTGTCCAGGATGCAGTTTTAATTCCACTGAATAACTTGGTTCCCATTCCCTGTAGCCCTTTTATCTCAACCCCAACTTTAGGAGTCCTCATAAAAATGCCTGGTTCTGCATATGTACGTAAAAACTTTTTTCCAATCTAATTCCTACTCTTGGTGAATTGCTCCAAGTGTTTCTGCAAGTCCTTCTGTGATGACACAGCAAAAATTGCTCCTGCTGCACCCTCTGGGGCTGTTCCCTGTGCTCACACACAGTCCCCACTGGGGGAAGGTGTGCCCTCCTGAAAGGGGCCCTAAGGTTGCAAGGTTCCGTGGTAACTGCAAAGCTTCTGCTGGAGCAAAGCACTGGAAATAAGAAGCCTTCCCACTGCTTTTGAGGGCACAGGAAGCACAGCACTGGTAGAGGATCACTGAGGTGTTCTGTGCATACACATTCATTTTCCGTGTTTTGCACTGGCTTCTCAGAGCAGCAGGTTTATCAGCCTGTGCCACATAAACTTGATTGCTGTTATTTCTCTGGGTTCAGAGTCCTTAAACTATACTTTAAACCCACTGTCAATGATTTCACTGTATTGCTATTCCATAAGCCATTAATCACCGGGAATGACAGTCTGTTCAATGGAATGAAATGCCTGCAGACTGTTCTTTCTGTGCAGCTTGCACCTCTGCTTTTGCAGGCAGGAGGGGCTGTCTCTGCAGCCCAGCTCCCCAGTGCAGGGCAGGGCAGGGCAGGGCAGGGTGGTCCCAGCTCCTACTGCTCATCCCCAGTTCCAACCAGCAGATGTGTATTTCCCTGCCTCCCCTATCAGCCCATGTGTTGTGGGAACACAGCACAGAAATGCACACATATTAGGATGCTTTCTGTAGGATGCTTTCTGTGGGCAAGTTGTTCTGGAGGAGGAAACCAAACCATTTACCAGCAGTGCCGTTCTAGCGCAAATCATAGTCCAGTAAAACAGTTTTACTGGACACAGCAATTTAAAAACATTGCATGGATACAGAGAGTGAAGGTACTGTTGCTAAGCCCGTTATTTCCTTGGGCTGGGAAAAATCCACTTCATCCTCCTCATCAAAAACTGGGGATGAGGAGGAGGGAGGGAGGGAGGGAAAACTAATAAATACATTGAGACAGGCCATTCAGAGGTTGGTCCTTCAGTCCTCATCATTTATTACACTTTTTTGCCAGTCTGAGTACTGGACACAATCTGTAGCTCAGGCAGAACACTTGAAAATACACCTATTCTGTACCTACTCCATTTTCCCCTGTCTCTTGCAAAAGTACTCCATTCCTAAGGAAGCATATCTTAAAAGACAGGCACAGTCCTTAATTCAAACACAGTGCAATTGTAACAGCTCTTTAGTATTCATAATTAATTTTTAGAAAAAAACCCCATTCTATTATAGATGTACACAGAAGAGTAAAACCTATAATATGAATGAGGACACAGCACATTAAAAATGTAAATTAAGAATTAAATAGCAAAACAATGGAGCATTGCCAATATTTTTATAACCATACAAATTGCTCATCAGTATCCAGTGTCATGTTGGCAGATTTGTTCAACAGGGAGTATAAAGCCAGAGACAAGATGATAGACTATCCTTTCTAAAGGATGTACTCTCAGTGCTGTCCTGCCTGTTGTGCATTTTTCTGCTTTAAAATAGGGGGGTGAACGCACTTGGAGCATGAGCGATGCGTTAGGAGAAGGAGGCTTTTTTCCCTAAGTCATGAAAAATTGGGTTCTCCTTCTTCATGCACATTCATCTATAAGCTTTTGTCATCAAAAAAGCAATGCTCCCTGTTATGAAGCCTCTCAAAAAGCACTGTTGTCAAAACATTACTATGAAGTCCTTTTTATTTCAGACCACGTGGAGTGGAGTGAATGCAGTATTTCTGTGCCACCACCATCGTACAGAGCACTTAAATTTCTCCACCAGAAGATCAGAGTTCACCAGTAAGATCTGTGTATGTTGTATTCCTGCTTCCAAGTCTCCTCAAGAAATAACTGGATGCACAGGATTTTGACACTTTGGGTGAAACACTTTGCACTGAGACCGTGAGGGAGATGTGAGCCCTGTGTGATTTCCTCAGGAGGAAGGCCAGCCCTCCTCCCCATCACACTGACACAGGCTGTGACTGCAGCCACAGGTGGGGTGAGGCTGGGAAACTTCCTTTTGGCTTTTCCAAGGAAACAAAGGAGAGAAAAGGCAGCACTTATATCTAAAGATTCCTACTTATAAAGCAGGAATTGGCTTAGCACCCTGAAATAATTTGTCTGCACATCGCTGATGTAACAGAAAACCCATTCCCTTGGAGAGCAGAAAGTGTGGGATTTTAGCTGTGTAACTGGAGCCTTCACGTGACACAACTCTGCACACACATGCCCTTTTCCCTTGCCATAGTAACAAACAGCAGAAGACTATTTTATGACCCAGACACTTTCTCATTATCACTTTTTCACAAGGGTCAGGTGAATGTCACCACTCAGTCCTAAGGGCCCAGTGCATCCTTGCCACGTAGGATGATATCCTGATTACACTGTAAAAAGCTGCTTTGTTTTAATAAATTAAGTAAATTAAAATGTGAACGACAGCATATATCCAGGTGCTCAGCATAGATTCAGCGTTTTAGTACCGATTTTCAGCAATTTACTGAGCAAGAAACCACAGCAATGGCCACATGAGGAAAAAAAATGGGATGGACCCCACTACTCCTGGCATCCCTCCATCCATCTCCCTTCAAAGTGTAATGCTGTTGCTCAGTGACAGCGTGCAGAGGCCTCACCCTGTCCTGAGGGATGTCACTTTCTGACAGCAGCTTGTCCCTCCCTGGGACCCCTCCTGGCCCCCCATCTCTCACCACCCCTGGGACACCCAGTCAGAAGGGGTTTGGATCCAGCCAGAACATTGTGACTGATCAGTAAAGAGGGAAAAAATGGACATTCATAAAGTGTGACTGCTGAACAATTCTCTGAGATATACACTGATGACATTTTAAACCCCAATGCAAAAACTACAAAATTCACGATACTCACTATATCAAAGCGCACTGGAAAATGGATGTATTGCTTTTCTCCAGAAACTCGAATTTCTGTATTATTAAAACAGTTTGGGAAGTGGGAGGAGGAACCTGATAGATTTAAGGTTTATACTTTTCTCCTAGTACATTGCCAGGAAGATAAAATATTTAGTGGCTTCATATTCCCTAACCATATTTTTGACAATATGCTTCATGCTCTATTTGCCACAAAAGTTGTGACACTGCAGTTAGTCTTCAAAGAATAAAGTACGCATTTGTCATGGCAAAAGATCAAAAAATCTCATTTTTTATTACCCTGCCATTGGTTAAGTCAAGCTCTGATAATTAGGATATTGGATATTTATGAGGAGCTATTCTGCCTTTATTACTGCTTTAGGTGCCTGTTGACAGATGCAGCAAGACAATTTACATTGATGTGTGAATTTGCCAGTATTTCAGTAATAATATCCAAGTCTAAGTCTATTAGAAAAAAGGTCCATATCTCACTCTTGGAATATATATTTCCAATTAATTCTGGTTTTGTAGCATTTCCTCTGGCATGCTGTCATTGAGGGTTCCTATCATTTGTTTGTACTCTGATCGAATAGTAGCTCAAAATAAAGTCCAGAGGGTAACTGGATAAGAGCAGGTTATTAGATTAGAAAGGCAGAATGAACCACTACAATCTCCTGGTCTGACCTGGTCAATAAACACAGGCTGGAGGATTCTCCCTCTGAATTGATCCCTGCTGCCATTGCAGCACGGAGGAAGGAGGGGACGGAAACTCCTTCCCTGCGCCAAACCAGAGCATGGAGATTTGGTGGCAGAGAGCAAGTCACCAGGGCCCAGGCAGGTGAGGGGGGAAAGAGCAGCTCAGTGCCAGTCTCTTTTCCCCATGCACCACCTCCGTGAGTTTTTTCACTTCTGAAGGCTTACAAATATTCACTTCTGTTTAGAGGATGCAGGCTGCTGTACCTCTCACACCACGCTCTCTTCAGCTGCCCCTCATCTCCTTGCAACTGGAAACAATTTTTTTTTCTTTATCCCAAAGATTCAGTCTTACTATTGATGCTATGTGATAAAAGCGCACTGATCCATTCCCAGTTAATCTATGTCTATTCTACAAGCAAATGGTTCAATACTTCCTCTAATGATCGTTGCATTTCGGATTTTCTTATGCCTGAGAAAGCTCCAGCAGAAGTTTATGGTAGCAGAACCATAAAACCAAGCATGAAGCAATATATAATTGCAGGAGACTATATGCTTGAGACCACTGATTTAAGCAGAACTGAGTAAAACCCTAATGCCTTCAAGTACAGGCCCTTGAAATGTCCTGCCTGTCTCAAGCATTTCCAGGGAGGAATGAGGCAGAAGGAAAGCTTTATCATTATAGCCTAGACATTTACTCACAACAGCATCATACACCTTTCCTGCTCATTCCCAGCAAGAGTTCAGTGGCTTCTGGAAGTGCTGCATCCCCAGAGAGAAAAGGGAAATTTGGCCTTCACAGCTGAAATGACACAAGGTCCCTGTATCACTCAAAAGGAGCTTGGGGAAAAAAAGAGTAAAAAGCAGCTTCCTCTTGTGCTGAGCCCTTCATGAACCTCTGGAGGGTTTCTTAGTGCTAAGGAGGAAAGGGTGCCACAAAAGGAAGGTGAAGAGCAGCGGTGCTGACTGCTAGAGTGGGAAGTTCAGGGTAATTTATTCTAGCAACAGCTTCTCTCTCCTATTCTCTCCTTCACCATCTCACCATTAATCCGCCAGGTCCTCCTTACTCAAGGTGACAGAGGGAAAAGAAAGTTTTAAATCACATGTCCTTCCCACAGCAAGGCAAATGAAGGCTGACCACTCTAAACAACTGTGTTTTATTAATAGGACATTTACAGCATTTAATGATGCTTTGGCATTTTGCTGTAATGGTCAACACATTTTTTCCCCAGAAGACTTTTAAATTAAGCCACATTTTTTGTTTTGCTCTGGCTTCCACCTGAAACACTCCTCTGGGTCAGAGATATTTACAACATGGATGGTTAGAAAACAGCTTAAAAGGAATAGGCAGGTGAAGAATAACACTGCTTCTAACCCGACCTTTAATAAGTTTTCAGAGGGTTTTAATACATTTTTCCAATTGTGATAGTGAGTACACTCCTTTGGCCTCACTGACACCGTGCTCTATCAGTTGAGCTGGGCTTGAAGGGGAACAGAGGCATAGAGAAAGCAAAGAGCACTCTCTAACCTGACCATACGTGTTACATTTGAATAAGCTTTCCTCAGCTCTCAAGCTCTATCATGTCCACAAAGATCCTCCAAGCAAGAGAAAGAACAGAGAATGTAGGAAAGGAAGACTCACCAGGAGAAAGCTCCAGTTTAAATTACCTGATTTATTCATAACAGCCAGCCCTACCATGGCCACACAAAGGACAGTGCAAGGGCTCTGCTATTGCTGCCTCTCTGTAATATATTTATTTTGCACTAATTTTCCTGGTCACAGAAGTTATCACAGTAACAAAACAGATTTTGCTCTTGTGCTGTCTCTTCTCCTTCCATTGACAGGAACAAGGCAGAAGCTGTGGCCAGTGTTAGAAAGTGTAGTTACACCCAGGTAAGCTCATCACCAAGAAAACATCACAACATTAGTGGCAAAAGCACATTTCACGTGGGAGCTGTTAGAACTCAATAATAGTGCAGCAAATGCATTTCAGAGATCAATAAGGAACAAATAAAGGCAACACAAAGCAAAGCATCACCACTAGGATTCTGCCTGCTTCTTCAAGGCTGAAGCACCCATTAACTACAGGGCATCAGGAAGATGCCCAATAACTTTCCAGTGAGTTATTGCTTTCTGAGGTCCATGACATTACACATTAGGTGCCCAAATTGAAGGAAGACTGGAATGAGGTTAAAGCTATTAAGCTTCAAAGACACGGGAAAGTCTATTCACAAATCTGGAGGAAGAGCAGGAGAAATTGAAAGGAATAGGCTAGAAGTTATTTTCTATGAGTTTCTCGCTTGTAGAAGTACCTGTGGAAGATGAGGTTGTACAGGCTGCTTCTACTTGGCAGACAGCATTTTTCTCCTAGTATGAGAAAAGCCAATATAACCCGTGTTTTTAAATAAAGTAATTGATTAAAGTTAGTTTTTGTTTTACACCTGATTAGAACAAAAAGCCACATCTGAAAGAGGTTTGACAGCACTTGGATCTCACAAGCACACTGACTGGCTGCATGTTAAAGTTAACAAAATAAAGACAAGTTCAGAGCTCTGCAGACATGAACAGGAAGGAGCAGGGCTGCCGGGACACCAGCTATGGGTCCATGGGGACCACACCCCTGTGCACACAGCATACCTGGGAGCCACAGGAGCACTCTGCTCTGCCGAGCTGCAGAACGTGCAGCCTACAGGGCTTGTTTTGTTGCTTTTACGCAGGCAAAGATCTGCATGGCACTAGTAGCCAGAGATCAGCATAATTTCTCCGTATTCGAGATTGCTCTCTTATGGCTCCCAGCTTCCAGAGGGAAGCCCAGCCTGCAGCCGTGAGATATCCCAGGAGCTGTGGACTGTGATCACATCCCAATATTCAGGCACGAAGCACTTATATCTTCTTATTCAGTGACCACGCCTTCTTCTGTTGTAAAATCCTAGCTTGTACTTATTCAGCACATTCTTTTGGTCCCAAGTTTGTGCCCAGCCTGAGCCCACCCAATGGGAGCACTAAGGACGCTGGAAGCCCTGAATTGCTCGTGCTTGGAGAAGGGATGAGCCAGTGGATGCTTCCCGACGGCCCCAGCCTCTGCAGAGAGCTGCAGTTGTGACAGGGGTGCACCGAGGGCTTCCATCAACAGCGCCACACAAGGCAAGCTAAACATGCACCCGTTCCTCTTACAGGAAATTTGAAATCCAGCCTGCGAGGCACGGGGCAGAAGCCGCTTAATTCTGCGAGGAGACTGAATCACTGCAGCTCAGGCCTGAGAGGTGCCAGCGTTGAGGCTGATGCTGGGGGCAGCCACGAGCTGCTGCAGCACAGTGCCCAGGCTGGCTGCTGCTGAAGGCATGCGAGGGGGGAGCAGCAGCCACTCTGAGTCCCAGCTCAGGCTTTGCCTGGGATAATGTCAGCGTTTGCATTTAACCCCTTTCTGACCTCTGTGTAAAATGAAGGTGCTTGGAAGCAAAGCAGAAATAGTAATGAAACAGTTCATTGCTCAGTTCACAGTAAGCAAGGACATCAGAAACTTTCACTGCAGAAACCAGCAGCTACAGTCAGATCAGTCTATTTGATGTTTGAATTAGAGGTTAAGGGTGGAGGAAAAGGAGAATCTCGTTGTTTGTGATAAAACTCATCCCTCTCTCTGGATACTGCTAAGCCATCCCTGGCAGGGATGGACTTTTATCCCTGGCTCAGACTTCTGAAGAACAAATCTTTTTGCATTTTGAATGCACCAGATGGTATGCCTTTACAAAACTGGCCTCCAGGGAAGATACCTCTAAAATCCCTTCCTGCAAGGACTTCACTCTCTCCTGCCTCCCCCCACAAATTACTCAGTCCCGGCTCTGCGTAATGTGGGACAGAAGCATCTGCCTTTCCTTTGGCAATTGCATTGTGTTATGCTATTAAGAAATATGCCCAATCTGCCTTCTTTTCAGCTCAGTATATTGTACTTCTCCTAGATTGATGTAAACCTCAGACCAAATAGTTCTGCATGGCCTAGACTGGGCTAATTGGATTACATTTATGTGAAACCCAGACGTTCTCAGGGGTGATTTGCTTTTTCAGACTGCCATTAGAGTCCCAAGGAAACCAAGTACAAAAGCCTAAACTAATCTCACATTAAACGGGATTTTTTTTTGATCGAGTTGCGCAGGGCAGTTGACTTTTAACAGGAATTCCACATCTAAGAGACTAAAAAAAAATCCCCAAACTCCTAACCCCAAGGCAAGGACTTCAAAATAAGAGAGATGAGGAAATCTGTACTAATGCCCACGCAAGTGCTCAGGCTCACCCTGCTGTGCCCATGGGTGCTGGCAGCTGGTAATTCACGCAGTGGCAAAAGCCAGGGTGTTTAACTCTGCTGTGGCAAATAAAACACACTTACAAAGAGTCAGAAATCATTATCACTACGGTGTGGAAGTGTCCAAGGCTCAGAGAGGGTGCACAGCTTGAAGAAGGTCATTCAGCAGGGCCACAGAGGAGCTGGGATCAGAGCCTGAGTCTCAGACCCCGTAGCCAAGGGCAAATGCATTTATGGCTGACAAGATGTGCTGGGAAGATAAGCTGGTAAGTTACTGGCAAACTTGCTGGCCTAACTTTGTGGCAGTGGAAGAGGAAAAAATCTTCAATCTTGAGCATAAAAAAGGAAGATACTTGTGACACATTCTGAGTGAAATGTTTTGGATGGCTACTGCAGCCAAGGATTCGTTTGGATGTGCCTGCAAGGAAACACAGGGCACAATCAAACCTGCTGGGTGAGGAAGTGGAGCAATCATTCCCAGCAGAGGGATATCCTCACAGCACCTGCATCTGCACCCTGTGGCTGGCTCAGGACCAAGGTGATTTCTTTGAACTCTAGGATTTCCAAACTGTAAATAACCATTTTGTCCTGTGACAGGATTTTGTTAGTATTTGCAAAGGGAGAAGATACTCTCACTTGAAAATATAATTCAGAAAACACTTTCAAGTCTACTCTGAAGCAGAGGGGAGAGCATTCTTTCACAGACATGAGGGATATTAACTATTTTCCATTATCCTACTAATTGTCTCATAACATCCCAGCAGCATTTATTTTTCTTAGTGCAATGCAACTGAATTACATCTGAATGGGGAGTAATTAAACTAGTTAGCTCTTTTTATTTTGTCTCCCTTGCAGACACAGACCCAATTTGGGTTCATCTTGAATGCTGTTGCTATTTGTATGTGCTGTACTTGGAGCTGAACAACAGAGGACATAGAGTAGTAGTTTAACCTGCAGGGCAATTTGGGAAAAGGAACACGGAAAAATCCCAGATAAATGGAATCAGAAAGGCTCCTCTCACTAGATTAGTACCTTTTTCTTCAGAGCACAAGACCTTCAACAAGGAAACCATGGACTGTGTCTCAAAAAGGAGCTAATTTCTGGGGTTTTGCCTGTGCTCATAGCCTAGGCCAGAAGCAATGATGAAGCCTGCAAAGAGAATGATCAGGAGGGGCAAATGAACCCAGAAATGGATGCAGAGATCTCACAGAAGTGTTGCATGCAGTAGGCTGAGAGCTGTGGGCAGCTCCAGGTCAGCACTGCCAAACCACGCTGCACAGGTACCTCCTGCTGTTGGTACAGCCAGCATCCAGTGACCATAAGTGAGCCTGGGGCTCAAGTGGACAAAGAGGTGTGGATTTGAAACCAGGTCTTACAGGTCACTGCAGTGAAAGGCCACTCTGCTCAGCTCCTGACCCCAGGAGAGGCCTGTGTGATGGTAACAGCACTTTTCCTTTGTCTCACCTCTCTCACAGAGGCACTTTCTGGGTGGCTCCCCAACCACCCATGGGTCAAATCAACACCCCATGCCTGTGTGTGCTGGCTGAGCTGTCCCACTTGCATGCACTGAGTTTTCCTGGTGTGGCTTGGGGCACCCCCAGCACTCCCACAGAATTTTCCTTGTGAGGGGGTGACATATCTCAGCTTGGATTGCTTTTCCCTCTTGGCATCACCAAGTTTGTCATTCAGTCAATGGTTGATGTCACTTTTATGTTTGGAAAGGAAATTAGTCAGAGCTCAAGGATAAAACAGCAGTGATTTCTGGCACCCCACAGGTGTTGACCTCTGGGCTTGTGTATGTGAGGAGTGACATTATTGTGTATTGGTGGGAGATAAGAGGTGTCACCACGGATGTGACACAACCCTGAGAGCCCCAAAACTAGGCTGTGCCCTCAGTTCTTCCTTCTCTCTGCCCTAGATGGGTTTGCTATTTATGGCATGGGAGGAACAGGGGACACCTAAACTGTTGATTCTGCAGATGAGAAAACACCTTTTGGCTTTATCTTCTTGACATACTTGAGGCTTCATTTTCCCAAGTGAAGAACTATTTTAATCTTTGTGACCAAAAACATTAAACAACAAATTGCTGCTATAAATACCTCCTGCTTGATGAGGGAAAAAACCCTGAACCTCTGTTCTTAAATTACTATGAGTGACCTCCCTCCTCACCCCCCATCCCATTCCTTCCTGCTCCTTCCTCATAACTGCCTGGTCACCCCACACTCAGCCCTACTTCAGCTATTAACAGGGAATGGAGAAACATGGGAGGGCAGAATGAGAACTAAAACACTGAAGAGATGGAAGAAGTCACTCCTTTTATCAGGAGATTTTCTACCAAAAACACAGAGATTTTTTCTTTTTTAGGTTTTAAAGACAGCCCTTGAGCTCAAACCTAGAGCTCAAATGGGAATCAAGGAGGGTTGGTTTTAAATCAACCTGTTAAAATCCATTCCAGAATAAGCTGCTAAGATGGGCTGTACAATTCATGTATAAACGAGAAGAAGAAAAATCTAGCCCTGGAAGTCATGGAAAGAAGCTTGTTGGACCATGCATACCTTATTAAAAAAGCAGGATGTAGAAAGTAACTAGGCTAGCAAATTACCTTTGTTTTAAATGTGGTGTTTCTACATTTGCTCCAAACTGAAAAACCCCTGTTAATTTAAAACATTCTTCTTAAAACTGAGCAACCAACCAAACTCAGTCTTACATGGTACAGATATATAGCTTGGTATCATTAAGAATATTTTCTGTAAGAAATACAGCAATATGACAGTGAACATATCATTGACAAATTTACCTATAGATCTGTATTATGACAAGCATAAAAATCTATCTACACTACAATACTGCTCTTCATAATAGGTTTTGATAGTTGAATATATGGAAGCTGTCATGAATACAAATGGAGGGAAACCTGCTTTCCAGCTATTCTGCAACACAAATCTTTTTGCGTGTCACTGAAATAATTTCTGCTGCTTTTTAAGAGAAAAGAAAAAGATACTGGAAATGTACTTCCTCTTCCAGCTACACCATTTGAAGATCTTGTCCAATTTTTCTATAGCAAAAGCACAGAGAACCTGAGGGCACAGTCCCTGAGTGTAAGGGCTACAAATTTAGCAACGTTATTGTTAGTAAACATGCTTATTTCACAGGGTATAAAGAATGAAATTTGTTAAATATAATCCTAGAGATGGTGCCATTGGGACAGAACCACTTAAGGTAGGGGCTGGGGAATGAAATTAAATCCTATTTACTTTTGATTTGGGAGAAGAAGGAGGAAAAGAGTTTGCTACTACTGAGCAGTGAGAAAATTGCTGTTTGCTTCACAACTGTGAAGGGGTAAAAGTAGCTATCATTTTAGAACCCTAATTGCAAGCAGGTTAAATAATAAATAACCCAGGCCATATTGTAAGCAAAATATATGCATACGCTTTGGTGTGTGGTGCTGAGGCATGGAAAAAGTGTTTTAAGAAGAAAAATTTTCACTGGTTCTCCAAAAGAAACAGAGGCAGCTGGACAGCAGGATAAAAATCTGAAGTTGTAAAAGCCTTAGCTGAACTCAGAATTCTGACTTATGAAAAGAATAAAATCTTTACTATGCTGTGGATGGGCAATTTCCCATAGAGAAAATCTTCTCCTGTCCAGTGCTTTCTGTTATTAATACTTACTGTATTTCATATTATCTCATCTGTAACAGTTTACAACTAATACGGCTTTATGGAGCTGGCACCCCTTTCTCTAACCAGAGAATTAAAAATTCCCCTTAGGCTGGGCTCCAAAACAAGAGAGCTGACAACACTAGCCCTTCTTCAATCACACTGTGCACACACCTCTGGTCAACAAACTTGGGGTTGTTTTCAGGCAACTGTCCTGCCTGCTGGAAGAAGAGCACGAGAGCTATAAAAAACCCTATTATGGCTGGGATGTAAGAGACAGCCATAGATTTTATGCACATAACACATTCCTGGCTTATAGGGTTTTGTAAGCTACAAAGAGGATGTTGTCTTCAAAGCATAAAGTGGTGGACACTTGGCAATCACTTTTGGTCTTACGAGCATCCAAGGGGAAAACAACCTCTGTCAAATTGAGGTGGTTGTCAGTTGGCTGATGAGAAGCTCAAAATGACCCAAAAATGTGCACTTCCAGCCCAGAAAGCCCAAACCACATCCCGGGCTGCATTAGAAGAAACATGACCAGCAGGGTGAGGGAGGTGATCCTGCTCCTCTATCCCACTCCAATGAGAGCCCACCTGGAGCACTGCATCCAGCTCTGGGGCCCCAGCCTCAGAAGGCTGTGGAGTTCTTGGAGTGATTCCAGAGAAACACACAGAAAATCAAAGTATTTTGGTTTTGTTTGTAACCTGGTCTAGCACTGTGCCCATAGCAGGCTCTTGAGAAGAGATTGTCTTTAACGTCCATTCCAACCCAAAACATTCCATGATTCTGTGAAATCACAGCCTATATAATCACATTTTCCATGAACAAACTATGAAATTAAAGGCAGGGAAGGCTTCAAAGAAATTTCCTGTATTATCTGCAGGTACATACCCACACACTGCTGTTCAGCCAGCTGGGGAGAAAGAGATTGCAGGTAGGGCAAAAAGGAAGATCAGTCTCCAAAAATTCTTTAATTACTCATTTTTGGACTCAAATCAAGTGCCATGAGTAAACTGCATGCCTTTATCCCATTTACAGGTCCCACATGTTTGTTCATTGCTGACTGACCTAGAACTGGCATATTGGTGGGAAACCTAGAGAAAGGGGAAAGGAGAGAGAGGTTTCAGCTTCATTTCTTCACATCTTGATATCACAGGCTCAGAAAACCTGCACTATTAGCATCAGATGATGGTCTTTGCAAAAGTCCAAAGTATTTGGTTATGCAGCAAGCATTAAAGTGACACCACACTCACAGAAGTGACTGTTCCTGTGATGTGTGCCTGAACTGAAATGCTCAGTTTCATTGCTCTCTCCTATCACATTCCAAACAATTCCTTTGCATGTGAAACTGCATGTTAAAAATTATCCAGCTCAGGATATTCTGTGATTCTGTGATTCCATAAGGTCTACGCTCCGCGTGCCATGGGATGTTTACCCTCCTAAATGCATGAAGTTTAGTGCACCAGTGTGTCTGAATGTGCAGTTCTATGAACAAACAATGCTGCAGGCTGTCCCTGTGTTACTCCAAGACACAATCAGACAAAACAGACTCACCCAGGAGAGCTGCAGTCAGTCCATTTGGAAACACGACTGCCCATCAGTGACAAACCAGGGACTCTCTAAAGCAAATAGTTGGACTATTGCTCAGGCTCAAGATGGGGAAAAAAAGCCTCCCAACAGCTCCATGCTCAAATGAAAGAGAGGAAGTGCTTAAAGCAGAAAAGTCCCATATCTAAAAGAGATAAAAATGAAGACTCTTCAAATGCAGATCAGGGAGACAGGAGGTTTTGTAACACTGCCAAGGGAAAAATACAAACAGGCTGCACTTCAGAGCCTCAGTGCAAGTTATATTAAGGGGTTTTCTTCAGAGAAGCAAAGCCTTTGTCTAGTCTAATCTGCAAATACACAGAGGTTCTTTTTCCTCTGAGCAGCTACAAGCTGGTGCAAATAATCCTCTTCATCTTCCAACACCAGCATCAGAGGTGGCTGACAATGATTGTCTACTGGCAGCAATTCCTACTGCTCAAATCCATCTGCCTTTGACAGCTTACTGCAGCTCATTTTCATCTAGTAACCCATGATGAATATCTTAAAATATGCAACACATGTTGGAGCCCCTGGCAATCATGAGCTCTTCAAAGACAAATAATTGCTTTTACAATGAAGATTCTTGCATGTGCATTTTCAGGAAATGCAAAACTGAGTGTCCTAAAACTTGCTACACAGTTGTCATGGAGCCTGTGGTTCTCAGAAGCAGCTGGGCCACTTTTCTCCTGTAAATAAACATTTCTTATCTAGTTTCAAAATATTTGGTACATGCACTTAATATGTAACTGCTCTGTTAATAAAAGTTGGAGGAGATCAACTCTATATGTCAAATTTCCTTCTCACAGTTCTTTCAGGTTCTACTATGTAGATTTTGTACGTTTTGACATAGAAATTATTCATTCTTGTCTGTGCAGTGCATAGACAGCAGGCCCCTGGTCTCAGATTGGGCTCCAAAGCACTACTATGTGATAAATAAACTACAAGTTACATCACTGAAATACCCACATTTATATAATTCAGTACTGCTCCTGCTAAGTCAGGAGAGGCTACCCAATGTCATTGTTTTCAGAAGCTGGGGGTTCTAAATGAGCAGCATGCAGGTGCTTTGAATTTTTTTTAACTTGTTATTATAGCATAATAGGTTGCTTGCAGATTTAAATTTTATTCATGAATTGTCTGCACACCTGCAAAATGTAGATTTATTTTAGCTTGTCTTTCTACAACTGGTCTGAGGATGAAATGCAACTTTGCCATAAAGTTCACCAGCTGCAGAATTTTTTTTCTGTCCCATAATACTCCTTAGATGAGGTTCAAGTGCTTTAGCAGGGAAGCTTCCAGAGCAGATTCTTTCTTATTTCCCCCCAGCTTTTAAGTGGTGTATGTTCCTCCCTGGGTACCTACACAGAACTTGCAGATACTAATGAGAGCTGTGTGTGTGTTCCTGTGGGAAGGCAGGCCTAATACTGAAACTCTGCTCTGCTAGGTGCTCACGTCAACAGTTTCATTTGTTTTGGCTAGAGGTGTCTCTGATTTAGTCATTAATTCCAAAATAGAATTTTCTTACTGAAGTGATAGTTAATCTAAAACGGTGCTACTACATTTAAAATAATAATGTTGTGTTTAAGAAGTTCATTGTTTCTTTTCCTCCACACACAATTTTACATACCTTTAGGGACAACTACCAACCATGAGGAATTAAAGTGCTCCCAAAGAAGACTCCAATTATATCTTAAATTATGTAAAGCTAGTGAATAACTTTTAACCAGGTTAAAGGTATTTCTGTCGAACAGCCAGCTTATTAAAGTTTAAAGAAGGGACAACAAGGAACAAGCCTGAAAAATCTCCACACCTGCACAGCTCCTGGACACCTCTGACTGCAGCCAGAGTCAGTTCACTTTTCTGCCTGTCTTTCCACACCCTGAGGACGGCTGGTCGGAGAGAAAAGAAGATGCAATTTTTGAAGGATGGACCTAGAGAGAGCAACTTAACCTGCTTGGCATTACTAACAACACAGCCTCTACAGGCAAGTGGAGAATAAATTCTCATTAGCCCAACATAACAGGTAAGGCCACTGCATACAAGTCACTTTATGATGATCTGCTGGAAAATAACTCTCAGCCAAAGCACCCTGATCCACCTGGTGTCACAATAAAGCAAAGTGGCTTCACCTGTGTTAAATTTTATATGAAAAACTGTTTTGTTTTGCTCAAGCTATAAATTTCTAATTTAATTATGCTGAATATTGAATTCTACTTGTGTAAACACAAATCGTCAATACATTATTTCGTGCCTAAGGATTTTAGGTCCTTTCCTGTGAGATGATGCATCACAGTTTATTGACTATCTATAACATTGACCAGTTTTTCTTCTTTGCCCATATACCAGAATTACTTACTGTAAAATACTTATTTTAAAACTCAGATGATGATAAAGATATGTCCCCAATGTTATTTCAAAGATACAATTAAAAAATCCCTGAACTTTTAGTAATAAATAAGTTGCAAGTTCATAGTATAGAAAGCAGAATAATTACTCAACTGCTTTAAATAAATCGTGGTACCCTAATGCTAATCAGCTTTAGTAACCTCAAAAAAAAGGAAGTGAATATACATTCATTTATATTCATTACCTAGGCAGGTTTTCTATTTTAGGAAAGCAGAGGGGTTATCATGAGACTTTTGTTTCTATTCCTCCCATAGAACATCAGTCCTTGGATCAAAAGCATAATGTTTCACTTTAAACAGGTTTTTTCTTGCCTCAGAATTTTCTCCTCAAAACTGCATTGAGCAAAAGTGATCAGAACCATTGATACATTAAAATAGTAGGAAAACTAAATAAAGAAGGTTTGAACCCTAGGGACACTTTACTTTCTCAGTGCTGCTTCAAAGGATAAAGAATTTGAAAATCGTGATGTAAAGATGGCAATTATTCCTGACCTGAAATGACCTGAAAGCAGAGTTCAGTAGAGTTCAGTCAGCAAGAATTTTGCCTCACAACATCTGAAATGCTTTTAGCCCGACTGAATTCAGTGCGGTGATCTCCAGTGAAAACTGACAAGTGTGGTGTTTGCCCCACTCTCCAGGCTCTTGGGGATTTGCTGGACATGTCTTTTCCCAAAATATGCCTGATTCTGCTTAAAGACTAAACCAAACAAGCCAAAAACCCACCCTGCTGCTCAGTGGGAGCAACGTGGCCTGAGATGCAGCACGTGGATTGGTGAGAAGGGCTACTCCTAATTAGTCAATAATGCCATGTAAATATGTTTATATACATATTTAATGTCTGTGGGTGTAGACCTAGATCATTTCAGCATTCCCTGGTGTCAAAAAGCCACATTTTGTGGTCACAGGAACCCTGAGGGAAGCAGACGTGGCTTTTCTCTCAGCTGGCTGCTTTCTTTGAGCACCTGACTCCAGGTACTGGGTGTTGCATGGCAAGGTCAAATATACGATGTGTACACACTAAGGGAGGGCTTAGTAATCAGTGCCAACCAGAGAGTAAAACATTCCCTCAATACAACAGGAAAACCCAGGTCATCTTGGCTTCTCTTGAGCCATTCAGTGCAGTTGTCCTACTGCTTTCTCCTGCAGGGCTGGCTAGTGGGCAGGAGAGGCAAGGAGCACACAACAAATTTACTTTCAGAGTGAGAAGAAGTCCCTTCCCAATGACTGCTTTGTGTTCTAAGGCAAAGAGAATGAGAAAACTAAGCATCCCAGACATCCAAGAAAACTACATATTTTCTTCTTGTCTTTGTGGTTCTTAATTTGGGGGGTGGAGGGAGTTTTGTTTTGGTCAGTTGGTTTGGTTTCATTTGGTTTGGTTTTGGGGTTTTTTTTGTTATTTTTAAGGCAGTTCTTCATTAGAATGTAGCAGAGCATCCTGCTTTTGATGAAGCACAATGGCCAAGGGGTCAGGCTATCAGTTTCAACTAATATAAGACAATTCAAGTGAAAAGTGATATATCTGAAAGACAGAAAATAAAATGCAGAGCTTTATTATCAAGAAGGTGAACCAGAAAATAGCATACAAAGATATGCAGGAAATTCAGTAGCAAGGAGAAAGGGAGATTCACCTAAGCACTGCTGTGGACAGGAGACCCAGCCAGGGCTCAGACTACGAATGTAAAGGACTATTCCCTAAGACTACTTGGACCAACATCAGATAGCTTTAATTTTTCACTGATGTCTATTAAATTGAATTAATGCAATGGAGCTGTCTCAAGCCCCAAGAGGCCCCTGGCACAAGTGCCAGCTCCAGGAGCACTCCTGTGTGATTTCCATTCCCAACCAGAAACATCAGTGTTTCATGGAAGGCTTGCAGGAGCCCACTGCAGTTCCTTGACGCTGTCCATGCAGTGTGGGCAAGCTGCCTTCCTCTTGACATCTTAACAAATTCAGGAGCAATTCTTCACCTTGATTGTTAAAGACTAAAACCAAAACAACCCTAATCAATTACAGCATTCAAGGCCCAGGAGGAAATTTAAAAACGAGCTCTCAAGGTCAGGGATTCAGTGGAAATAGATCCTTGCTGACAAGAGGCAGATCTTCCCTGAGCTGATGGCTACATCTGCAGGATAACTGCACCACGTGTGTTTTCAGTGTGTTGAAGCAGCAAACAGGAACACAGGCAGCTGATTGGCAGCACACAGAAGGGTTAACCTTAACATTCCATGACAGAACGTAACCCAAACACGGTCTATGATATTGAGTCTGAAGGGAAAAGAAATCAATTCTGGTTCCCGTGGGTAGGATTTCACCACTTGATTAGAGAAAGAAATGAATCTTTAAAGCATACTTACAGGAAAGGTATTTTCCATTTGCATGAAAGATGGGGATGGCTGCCTCCCAAGTTAATGAAATCAAGTCTTCTGTGCCTGTTTGAGGATTTCACCTACTTGAATTATGCAAATATCAAATATAGCTTCATTGTATGAAACTTCAAAATGAGAATGCTATCCATACATATCCAGGGGGGCCAAAATAATATCCCCACTTCCCAAATTTAACATTGTTTCATTGAAGGCCAGCAAGAGGTTTTGAGTTGGTCCTACAAGATTGTGTTCCAGCTGTGACAGTCAATTTAGAGGACATTCCTGCCTGTCAGCAAATAAGCATTAAGTCATTTTAAATTTCACCTCCATTTGATAAGGTTAAAGCAATTCTCTCTTGGAGATAGAGGCTCAGAGGCAGGGTTTTGAACGGTACTCATCAGGCACAGGGAGGCTGACAGCCCTGTGGGCTTGGAGGAGGGCACCAGGGCGGGCTGGCAGAGTGGATCTGGGCAGCAAGAGGAGGAGCAGCACAGAAATATCTTACCCTTGAGTCAGAGACCAAAGCACAAAGGAAATGGGGCCCCCACCTACAGGCAGGGATCTGGATGTGTGCCAAGGGTGACCTGTGTGGTCCCAGGCCAGCTTTCTCAAAGTTTCCTTTTGGCAAAAGGTATTTGAAAATGAAAGGTATCTGAAAATGTTCAGCTTGCTTAGGCTTGCTGCACCTTCCTTGCAAGTTCAACAGTGGCCCGAAGGAGGATACTGAGTCACACAGGCCACACCAAGGAGCAATAAACATGACCTTTTCCTTCCAGCCCAGAGGAATCCTTGTCTTTATGGCCAGAGATATGTCTCCACTCCCAGCACAGGCAACCACACCACAGACTTGCAGAAATGGTCACATTTTGTACCCCAGAAACTGAACGAGTTCAGTCCAGCTCTCTGCTTGGAAAACTGTCCCTGAACATGTCCTTCTCATGATTAGAAATTTTCTCATTTCTGTCTGTACTCATTCATGGCCCCTATAGACCTATTAGTTCCTGTGCCAATGCTCTCATTTAGATCAGTGGAGAGAACATGGCAATATTTTGTAATATCAGAGTGTTTGCACTGTAGGACAATGTTTCCTAAATTGTCAATATGTACTTAGTAATAGAAAAGAATGCATTTAAATGTTGGCTTGGACCAGAAGACAAATAGAGAGGGGACATTTGAATTCCAAAACTATCAAAAAGCTCTTCAGAATTCAGTAGACGTGTATCTGAGCAGGAGGTAGGAAAAGGGAAGGGAATCAAGCCAATGGAAAGCTTCAGTCTCCAGACATTAGCTTGTAACGATGAATTCCCAAGGCTGCCTCCAAGTACACCAGGTGGGGAAAATTTTCTAAGAAAGGGCACAAGAGAAGCACTGAAGGCAAGAAGAGGGATACAGTCACAAACCTCCACAGGCACAGACACTGCTCCAGCTGAGGGTGATGGCCCTTTGTGCCCACCAGGCAGCAGTTTCAGAAGAACTCTCATTTTGCTCTTCTATTGCTGTTCTTTGATTGGGTTTTTTTAATAGCAAGTCCATACTCAACCTGGATTTAAAGCTCTTTAAATTTGGACTTAATCAGGGGTACTACAACTTTCAGACTCAAGTCTCTAGGCTGAAGAGGAAGATGTGTGCAGGCTGGAGGGAATTTTCTTGCTCTGCAACTGTAGGCAATTGCAAGCTGCTTGACATAACCTGACTTAGGCTGGGCTCCTTGGGCAGAGTCTGAACATGCACTGCAAGAGTGCCAGGCTTCACTCACTGCCCAGTGAGATCAGACTGATTGTGCCCAGAGTCACTCTGCATACTACTGTTTCTGAATTCATTTTGCAAGGTTTTCAAACCAGGGTACAAACCAGACCTTCTTCTTTCCTTGGCACCCACTGCCCCACTGCATTTGCTGATAAAGCCAGCTGTATTCTTCAGTTTGCCACATTAAACAATACAACCTCATTTTAGCTTCTGTTAAAGATCTCTCTCCCCATTCTCCAGTCACCTTGGTAGGGTTTTTTTCCTCCAACCTCAACATGGGTGGTTACACATTGCATTTTTTCAAAAGTCCAAGTTTAAAAACAAATATATTCTAAACCATTAAACTTCAGTAGCTAAGTTGCCCTTTTAGAATCACCATCCAAGATTTCAAAATTATGTGCATGTCTGAAAACGCCAATACGTGCTTTTACACATTTTGGCAGAAGTTGATGTCATCATTACTAGCACTAGAGCTTAGGTATTTTGGCTTTCAAGACAAAACAATCCCTTAAATACCATCTTTTGAACACCTGTGACACAACCCATTTCACCCATTTTAGACAAGCATTTCTTTCAAGCAATCAGAAAGGTCTGTTGAGTAAACCTGTGACAGAAAGTCAGAAGGCTTTTAGCAATTTCACTGTCTGAAGGATAAGGGCAAGCACCAGCGTGCTTGCTTTTGACTTCTGTTTGACCTTCACCACACAGCTCTGGTTCTTATCTAATGGTTAAAACTCTGACATGTTTAAAGTTGTGCTCACGAGAAAGACTGTTTGAACACCTGTGTACTCTGTTGCTGACATACTGCAATCTCTAGCTACCCTAAAAGTTTTATTCTGATTTTTGGTTCGGTCTTAGCAGTTTCAAGAACTCTCTTTTATAGATATCCTTAAGCATTACTAAGAGATTCAGCTGGAGAGGACCTTTATTCTCAGTGCCTTTATGGGACAAATTTTGCTTTATTTTCAAACTCAGGGAGCTCAAACGTTGTCTTTACTGGAGAGAGAGACAATGTGAAGCACGTTAGAATTAGAAAGGAATTAGAAAATCAGCAAGTACTAGAGCCTATCAAATGAGACACATTTTGGCACACACAACAGAGGTAAGTACCACACCCAGAAATGAATAGCTTTTTTTATTGAAAAAATTATGTGGGGGTAGAGGGGTGTAGGGAAAAATAACCAAAATTTGATGGAGAGCATTTCAAGCAATTTTTTTTTCTCTTGTCTACTCAAAATTTTTGTTTTACCATCTTAAAAAGCTCATGTTCCTGTACTTAGCTGAAGGCAGACAGATTACTTGCCTGTTTTGGTGTATACAGAAAGTTTCATCTTAAAAGCAGACATACTGGGACCGACCTAGGACTCATCTGCCCATTAATTTCTCTCTGTGATGATCCCACTTAGACATCTGCAGGAAAAGGAACAAGAACAGAGGGATTTTCCTGTTCTATTTGCACCGAGGTCTTGGCACCCAGCAATATCAGGACTTTCTAGAGTGGAGATCACATATTGTTCTTGACAGCACTATCCTTCAAGGTTATGTTTAACCTCTTTAGGAGCTCATTTTTACATCTGGCCTCCACAACAGCGAGTTTCACAAGGTGAATTTTGTGCCTTATGGTAAAAAGACTAGAATAATTGCAGTTACAGCAATCTAATAGAAGGCCTATGTATGTACTGATCTCCAGGGATTTGGTTATGAAGGAGCAATCAAGACAGTCTTCTAATATTTCTTCAAATCAAAATCACCTTCAGCAGCACCATATCAGACATCCCACAAAAACAAAAGTCTGGGCATGAGGTGGCTGCTCGTTTAGCTGTGTAAGACAGTCATTATGCTGAACAAAAAGCAAACTGGCAATAATATATGGAGGAGCAAATCAAGGTGGATTTGCAGAAATGCTGCATGAACAGGGACAAAATATTTACACTACCCTTGAAAAGGGGCTGAGCTCTTTTGCAAGGTTCAACTAGAGATTGGAGCAGAACATCTTCCTGAACATCTGTGTAGATGCTACCAAATCAAACATGGGAAAAGAAAGCCATCTACACCGAGGACAAGGATGGATGGCTAAGAAATGTTATCTTTTCTAATGCATGCCTGGTTTTTTTGTACTGATGATTAAAGTTTAGTTTCCTGGTAATTGTTACACACATGCACCTGTTTGCAGGTGGTTGTCAAGTGCTTTCTGAGCCTCACAGAAATCGCCCTGCATGTTTCTGTAACAAGAATACACCTGCTGACAAATCCCCAACTCTAACTTCATATCAGCACTATCAACTTAAATTCCTTATTCTAAAAATTCCTAACAACAAAAATGCTAGGTGCTTTTAAGAGGGAATTAATGCAACAATGAGAAGCTTACAGACAGCTTAAGAGGAAACACAGAAAAGTTAGCTCATCACGGTACCAGACCTCTTTCTCAGTTTCACCTTTCCTTGTAAGTCACAATTCGTAAGATGAAAAGGCTCTTGGCAAACTCATTTAATCCATAATATTCTGACCCTGATATTACTCATCCATAGCAGGGATCAGAAGGATAACTGCTTTCTCACCTAAGCAGCATAAGCATGCTTATGGTACCCTCAAAAAGGGCTAAAAATCTGCTACAGCACATTGATAAACAGTTGAAAACTGTTTACCTTCAGTGTTTTAGGAATCCAGCTGCAACAATGAGAGGGAAGAAAATAGTATTTAAGCTGTTAGTCATTTCTCAGTTTCTTACATAAATGTTGTAAACCAAGAAGTTATGTAGGATAATCATAGAATGGTTTGGGTTGGAAGGGACCATAAAGTTTATCTTACTCCAAGCCCCTCCTAGACCTTCCACTAGACCAGGTTGCTCCAAGACCACTCCAACCTGACCTTGGACACTTGTCCAAATCCCTTTGGGTGGCATCCTGTCCTTCAGGTGTGTCAACCTCGCCATTCAGCTTGGTGTCACCTGCAAATGTGCTGAGGGAGCACTCGACCCCTCTGTGTCATTAATAAGGACAATAAATAACAAAATTTAAAGCTTCACTAACAAATGCACAGATATTAAAGTTCTTCCCCATTAAAATTCACAGGCTTGCAATCATTGTTCAAAGATAATGGACCCAACATCAGATAGGAAAACAAAAGATTTAATTATAGGAAATGTGGTATAATTTGAATATGAAAAAATAGAGGATTAGATAATGCATTTAGCTTTCACAGGTGAAGATTCCAGTAAATCATCTGCAAACTTCCCACAAATGACTCCTACCTACTGAAACTGAGGAGCTGCAAGAGCAATCTACATTTGAGATGGCACTTTGCTCAGAAGAGATAGCAAGAAAACAGAGAGAGAAACTGGAAAGTTAATGCTTAGACAATAGTCTCTTGACCAAAGAATAAGGGCTGTGTTTGTCTGAGGGTTGTCTCCCTCAATCTGCTTCACACCTGTAGCAAAATCTGTGCTTCTCCACTTTGAGAGAAATAAATCTCCCTGCTTTCTTATCCACTCTGAAGAAAAAGACAGTTTCCAAGGCTTCTGCTTGTAAGGGAAAGTGTGCTATGGAGGGTTTGCCATGACACAGAGTGTATTTTTTGGAAGCTGAGGTGACACAGCCAGTCCTCAGCACCCAAAGGTGGCACTCCCCTGCCTGTTCCTTGGCTCACGCTGCCACAGTGAGGGATGTCGCCTGCACTTCTCTAATTCCTTCTCTTAGCATACACCTAGGAGTGCCAGAAGAACCAAGGGCCACTAGGTTTATTAGCTACAGCTTATAAGAGAGAGAGAGAGAGATTAATAATATAAAGTTTAAGGCCAACACAGGTAATGGTCTTTAATGAGGTTTAAAGACTTTGGGCAGCTGCAAGAACAGGGCAGAAGTACTTCAGGAATCTTGGCTGTGCACTTATTCTCTGGGCAGCTCAGACACTGAAACATAAAGAACCAAGACCTCTAGGTCTTCGACCTTCAGACCAGGTGAGATACCATCTTCCTTGCAGGCATCAGGGGAAAGACAGAAGCGTGGCCACAGCTTTGAAAAAGCACCAGTAAAGCACTCATTGTCCTCATGGGCTTCTCATGCAAAACCAGCACTCAGATGTCCCCAGAGACCATACCTGCCAAGATATCATATATGGACAATTATGTGGGTTACACTAATGGTGAGTCTGGTCCTCTGACTACAGTATTTGCAGGGTGAGGTTGTTTTCAAAGCTGCAGACTTTTCATGCAGAAGCAATTTTTAAGTACTCTAATGAAAAGTGTAATCACACATTGATTTTTCCATTAAAACTACAAAAGTCTTAAATACCTTGGGGGTGCTGGCCTCAATTAGTCCCTATTCTTCGATTCTATTTCTCTTGGTGCTGTTTTCCATCCCTCAGTGTAGGAGGAAAGGAAGACTGTCTACTTATTCCGAAAGCACAATCTTCTATTACATGAGTCCAGTTAAAAGCAGTAGATAAATTGCTTTCTGTACAATAGGGAGGAAAATTATGCTGGGCTCTCCCTATGTTCCTTTTTAAATTGCTGTGTGGGAAACGTGAACATACAGAGGTCTGGATTTTGGAAATTTGCCTTGAGTCTGTTTTTCTGTGGGGACTTTTTTTAAACTGACAGAAATTCCCCCGCTCTTGAGAGGAGATTATTTGTACGCAATTGCCCTGAGAAGCCATCATCCCTCAATGCAGCCTCATTGTCACCTGTTGAAAAGCTGAGCTTCAGTTTTGTGCTACCAGCACTGATTGGTTTTGCTGTAGACACCAGGTTAATGCTTTTGCAGAGAAGAGGAAGGCAAATTTTACCAAACACCAGCAGGAAAATATTTTTCTTTTATCTCCCTTCCAAGAAGCACGACCGAAAAGAAAAACTTACTGGTTACAGAGGGTGGATGCCCCACAATGCTGAGTGGCCAGGCCCTGGTCTGATGGTCTATGTGTTTTGTGTTCCCTGCTCAGCCCCTGCCACCCATTGCTGTGCTCTGAGTCTCCTACTTGTCTTGAGTAACTCAAAGCCCTGCTCAGGAAAACATATGGATGGAAACGCCATCTGAAGCACAGAGATTAAAATCACATCCAGCCCGCAGCGTACTCATCTTCAGACACGTCTCCAACAAAGTGCCTGAAGAAAGGCAGCTCGATGGAATGATTAAAGAAATGAACCAAGAGGAGTCAATGAAGCTGAGTTTAAAGAACATGGGCTGGAGTTGTGTTCTGGGATCCCATAAATTAGATTGTTCTTTCCATTTTTTTTCTATCCCTAACCTCTACCTTTTTCAGTAAGGAAAAAACCCAGCCAAATTCCAGCCTATGAAGAAGCATTTAATTTTCCTATAACAGAAGTCCCACCATTGTCAAGTTACACTGTGCCTGAGTCATATCCAGATGACAGCCATGTATTTTTCACAACTACTTGAAGTACTCTGAAGTAATTTGCCTCCTGAAATTTGCCAACTGCCTTACAAAATACACTTCCCTAGTGATCTTTGGAAAGGCTATTCCTACACACAATACCTTTATTCTGAGCAGAGCATTAAACTGCCAGCAGTAGTATATGGAAAGAAAATGGTGCTCCATCTTAAGTTCTAAGACATCCTTTTAAATTCTGAGTCAAGGTTTTGTCAAGATTTAGCTTATGTCTTGGTACAGCTGTTCATGGTGTTTACAGAGGCTTTGGTGTTTTTATAGACTAGCCTGGCATTGTTTCAACAACAGCCACCAAAAAAGTGGTATGCCCTTGGTCAGGTCTGACTTCCCCCTGCCTAGATTTTCCAGTCCTTCCCTTTTGCCCATTTTCTTTTTTTTCTTTTTTTTTTAATTTTATTTAGAGACAGGAGCTCTCTTTCATTCCATGGCACTCACCAGAGCCTCAGTAAAGCCTCTGGCTACTCTTGCCCTGTAAAGCAGACCAGACCTGAAGTTATCTGTACCATACCACATCACAGGAAACCACCACTGCCACTGCCTTCAGGTTGACACTGAGTGTATTTGACACACTTAAGTGTTAGACCATGTAAAAAAAATTGAAAAACCACCACCCACCACTTCACTGCCTGTCTCAGATGGAGGCACTGCCACAGGTCATAACAAATTCCTTTGCCTGCTTATTAAAGGAGCTGCAGGATATTTGCTGTCCTGGCAAAATTCATCCTATGTCAGATGGTCCCAAAAGAAGAAAAGTTGCAGTTCTGTAGAGGTGGGAAAGAGAGAGCAGTGGGAATTTCCTGCCTCACATGTCCCAGGGGAGCTGATGGTGCTGGGCTGGTACCAACAGGGCCGCCAGTCAGGCAGGTCCAGCATCAACTCTGGCTCCTGCTGACTGCTGCAGCTATGGCAGTGCTTTAATGCACCTCCACCAACACTTCCACAGCAGCCAGACTACTTTGATATTTCTCTTTTCTGGATGGAAGATCTCGGGAAGGACAGATGTTTCATCATGGACAGGAGACAGAAAAATACTGCCCAGATGTCAAGTGGCAAAGCACCCACCGTGCCCAGCAGCCTCCAACTCAGTGGAAATGCAGGAACAGAGGAGTGGTGCTCCAAAGGGCAAACTGGAAGTGTATAATACAAAGAAAGAGGATGTAGTAGCACTAATGGACTCTCATTTCAATGTCTTTACTGTGGTAGGCTTGAGGCTGCTTTATGCAAAATGATCAAGGCTTTTAGCAGAAGCTGAAACTGCAGCTGCCAAGGGAAACATCACAAGCTTTAGAGGCGACACCATTTTCAGCTGGGATCGTCACAACTCACTTTGTTGTAGAGGGCAAGTTCAGGTGAGTCAGATCCAGTGTGCTGACAAACCAGAGTTGGTTTTGTACAAATGTGGTTCTGTACAATGACCAAGATAAGAAGGGTGCAGCCATGCTCACAAAGTGATCGAGCACTGCTGGTGGTGCTTTCCCTCCAGCAGCTTGTGTGGGGGCTTGTCCCATACTGCTCCCCTTTCCCAATGCTGGCACTTCAGAAAAATTTTTAACTTATTTTCAGCTATGGAAGTGCATTTTTTTGGTAATATTCATAATTTATAGTTACTGCACTTGTTGGGGCTCTCTTTTACAGAATCCTACCTTTACATTCTCTGTGTTTGCTACAACCCACTTATAATATTTATAATAATAATAAGACATATAATTCTCCAAACTCACCCTTTCTTGAGAGCTCTCTGCTAGAGTGCAGGGGCCTCAGCTCAAGTGTTGGAGCAGCAAGATGTCCCCAGTGGCACCTTGTGACCATTTAGGTGGTCACTGCCTTCATGGCCATCAGAGAAAGATAAGATCAAGTAGCCACAAGGACTAAATTGATCCCTGTCAGGGTGTGCCAAGCATATTAAGATGTTTTAAATACTGTTAAAAGCTTGGATTTCATTTAGGAGCCATCAGCAAAGTGTTTTCATTAGTATGGCAGCTACTCAGTTTCTGCAGTGGTGTGACCCCATCCAGAGCCTATCCTGCAAGCATCAATACCACCTATGGCCAGTAATCTTTCACTTTCAACATTTACAATTAATTTCCATGACTGGTCTCGAGTGCCACACAATAACATGACACTAAAAAAGCATTAGTTCCTCCCCGTGTCATCCTCTACTTAGCTTTTTCTCATCGTCAGGAGATTTATGATTTTAATCTCCATTTTATAGAACTTATCACTTTCAACAACCAGAAGAAAATGCTAAATTGTTTTTATTGCTGTTCGACATACAAAGACATGATGCT
The DNA here is from genome assembly GCF_017639235.1 of Corvus kubaryi. Taxonomy (NCBI): domain Eukaryota; kingdom Metazoa; phylum Chordata; class Aves; order Passeriformes; family Corvidae; genus Corvus; species Corvus kubaryi. Next base: position 7,140,535 of record NW_024581135.1, read on the forward strand.
GTATACTGTCATTTACATTTCACATTAAAAGTGAAATATGCTGCGAATGCGCAAGTATTGGTTTTAATTTGACCCATCTGTTACATGAAAAACAAAGAGGACTTCTAAATCACAACATTTAAATTCAGCGATTTGTAAACAGTTTATATGTTCATTTCTTCTGGGTTAAAACTGCCCTAAAGCATCACTCTTATGAAATCTCCAAATTAAATTGCTTTGCATTGTTCTCAGAAATGCAAGCTGGAGTTTCTTCCTCCTCAGTTTATTAATTTATTCCCCAAGCCAAGTAAATTAGCAAGACTTGTATTAAGAGTCTTGCCACTGAAATAATTTTGGGGAATTCACACAAGTATCTCCTGCCTCCAGAAACTGAGGAAGTGTCAGATACACTGGGTGGCAAATTCCCTTATCATAAAGGGCAAACCAGTTGCTTTCATTTATTCAGCACTTTTGCAAGCAGCACTGCATCTGCCTATTCCATGCTAGAGCACCACGAAGAATAACCAAGAAGGGGAAGAAAAGTCAGGGCAATTTACCTTCCCCTCTCAACCTAGCCAGGATTTGTATCTTAGACTGGGCTTTAATGCAGCTGTGGTAATGTACAAGGGGAGGGAGACCCACAGACACCTAAGGATCCCCCAAGCAGCACTTCAAGAGCAGGTATCTTTTTCTGCTTTGTGCAACAGGTGTATTTAGCTACCCTGCTGTGCCTCTGCCCCAGAAATCTGTACTGTCACTGGAGTGAGGGACAGAGAGCCCTTTCAATAAACCACATATGGGGCCTCTCAACACCTTGTGAGAGGAGATGATTTCTTCATTTCATGGCAGCTTCGTGGCGTGCCACAGACCATGGCAAAAGCAGGACTAGGTGAAGAAGCAGAGAATCCTCAGGGAAAAAAAAAATAAAAGGAGGAAAAAAGTGATACAAAATCTAATCTACTTAAATTTGTAGAAGTGGAGAGACCCATGAATTTCAAGTCCCTCTCTGCCGTATCAGTCAGAGCACCAAAAAGCAACACAGAAATACTGGGTCTACAGTGCATTCTTACTCTAGATAGTTAATTTACTACATCCAGCATCATAATAAGCAACCCAACAAAACAGGAACCAACAGTAATGCAGCCAGGGCATGATTAAGGGTGCCTATAAAACTATCAACAAACATGGAGACTACATGGATCACTGCCCAGAAAGATTCCAAGTTGGTGAGATGACAGCCTGATTAATTTTTTGTCTGACAAATGTGGTGAGAGAGATCAGAATCAAACATAATTTCAGGGTTACATGCCTTCAAATAAAACCAGAGGAAAAAAAAAAAAATCAAAGAGGGCAACCGCAATTTGTGAAACCAAATCGACTCTCCAGTCCAGCTTCCTTAATGCTCAGATGCAACACAGCCACCACTGCTGAGGCTAAGCAAGAACTCTCCAAGGAGCATTCTGAATTAACAGGGAAATGCCTTCAGAGAGACACAAGCTTGAGATCTTGCAAGACAGTCTTCCCTCCCATCAGCAGCCTTACTAAAAACACCCATATTTGTCATTTAGTGGCAAAACATCCAAGTAGAGCTACTTTATATCCAGGCAACTGTTGCCTATTGCTACCCCAAAGGTCAAGCTGCAACAGCCTGTCACCCATATTGCTGCACGTAGGCATGTAATAAAATCAAAGAGAAATAGCAGACAGTAAATGGATTTTTCCTTCTTCCCTCCCACCTGTTCTAATGACAAAAAGAACCAAAAATATACAGAAAGATCAGGCTTCTTAAAATGCATCATCACAACCAAAAGTGTTATCCCTCATTTTGTACCACTTTCAAATCACGTTTCCCCTTTGGGAGAGCTTGGTGAGATAAAAACGGAGGTTTCTGGGCTTTCTTGCCATGTGGAAAGGGGGTAGGGGAGGCAGACTAGGATGTGGCTCTTACCCAGGAATAAAGTGATCTGTTTCCTGGAGCTCTTGCCCTCTGAACTTTCACTTTTCCTTAGGTACTTCTCCTGGTGTCTTAGTCCACCCTTCACTGCCACAGTCCCTTCCTTGTGGATCATCAGGGCTTTCATCATGCTGTGGCACATGAAGGTGACAGATCCCAGTGCGATGATGTACACAGCAAAGGCGCTGAAGATGCTGGCTTGAAACAGAGACCACTTGGAGGAGAGGTTGGTGCAGATGGTCATGTTGTGCTTCAGCTCAGGAATGTAGTGCCTGGGAGTAGGTCTGACACAGGAACTCACTCTCTGGTAGCCCTCGATGATCTCCAGGGGATATTCTGTGCCCATGGCAAAGAGCAGGGGCAGAGCCACTATGACAGATGTGCCCCAGACAAAGGCGATGAGCAGCTTCACCGTGCGGGGTCCAGACACAGCCTTGAACTTGAAGGGGTGGCAGATGGCCACATACCTCTCAAAGCTGAGCGTGGCCACATGCAGCACAGTGGCATAGCTGCAGGCTTCGAAGAGGAAGTAGTAGAGCTTGCAGGCAATGTTGCCATTGGGGGCAGAAAAGGGGCTCCAGATGGCACTGTAGAATTCCATGGGCATGCCCAGCAGGATGACCAGCAGGTCGGAGCAGGCCAGGCTGACCATGTGGTCAGTGACCTCCTTCTGCAGGTAGCCTTTCCTCTGCAGGATCCTGGTGGCCTTGATGGTGATGCTGTTGCCCAGGAGGCCCGCAACAAAGATACAGACATAGATAAAAGCCAAGGTGATCTTGATCCCCAGAGCCACCTCAAACTCTGGGACGTGGCTGTGGTCGATGAGATGAGAACAGTCTGAAGAGGGTGTCTCTCCTGCCATGAGCAGTCCCAGGGTGGAGGAGGTGCTCTCCTGCCCTCTCCAACTTTCAAGTTCACAGCAAACAGGTCCTTCCTCACTCTGCCCCTCTCCCCGAGCCGCACATGTCCGAGCAGTCAGGTATAACGTGTGTCTCAACCAGCCACACCTGCGGGGTTTGTTGGTTTGTGAGCAACAGCCTCTGAGTCAGTCAAACAGGAAAGTGTTTCGGTTCTTACCTTTCTTTATGGCAAACGCCTCTTGCTCTTTTTGTATTTTCCTCCTCCTTTCTCCACAGGGTGAAGCCTCTGTTCTCCAGCCCTTCACAATGTGAACTGCTCTGCTTTCCACGCTTGCCTCTTCCCCTGCAAGCAAAGCAGCTTTTGGTCCTGGCCCCAGCAGAAGGAAGTCAGTCTGTGTGGTTATACTATTCTGTTAACCATTAACCAAAATCTTGGCTATCCTTAGTCACTGTCAGCACAGCAGGTTTCAGGAGAAGGGGAAAAAAAATAAAAGCGAGCCCCTCATATCTGAAATTCACTTCCACTCACAGGACGAGGTGTTTCTCCTAAAGCTGTGGTTTGGTTATCAGGCTGAATGTATGAACAGTGCTGAAGAGAAAGTATGTCCTCATGAGTTTAACATTCACTGGGCTTCAGACTTCACTACTGTATGTGCTACTGCCCGCATGCTTCACTACTTCACATTTCCTCTAATGAAGACCTCAGCATCTGCAGTGCAGGTTATGGAGCTTGTGCAGCCACAGACTGATTTACATCAACAGGAGGTTCTGGTTTTCAGCTGCTGCTGCTAAACTGGCAGCTCCTTAAATAACTGATTAGAGTCTAAAGAGGTTTCTTGGAAGTTATAAAATAAGATGAGCTCTAAATTTAGACATGTGGATTGTTTCCCTTCAAAATTCCATCTTCTTAGATAACGGAATAACACAGTCAGTAATCCCAGTCATGACCATGCTTTCAAATAATCTGGACTAGCAGGGATGCAAATGTTCTTCCCCCTCCTGCATCTCACCCCAGGGGGAAAGAATTTAATGCGGTGTTTAGTTTTAGTTACAAACCATAGCAGTGAAGGCTCCCAAGGTAACCCCTGGAAACATTTAATTAGAGGGTGAGTATATGGATTAGGAGACCTTTAAATTACAGTGCAAAACAGCAGTACAGCTTTTGTAGCTGTAACAGAGAGAGGCCCAGCACAGTGATCTGCTCCAATACCAAATCTAAGAACAGTGGGTTCACAAAGTGATTTTTATTAACTAGACAAGCTCATGTGACACTTGCAGCTCATGATAAAAGAGAAACATTAGGAAGTTATTAAGCAGTCTCCTCACATTCAGTGGTTATCACTGTACCTCAGCAGCCCAAGTACATAATGAACAAAAGATGCCCAAAACAGGATAATCAGCACCTGTTTCTGTGCATTACTTATCCACTTCTGTTTCAGAAAAATCACCTCAAACCTTGCACAACTTCAAGCTGTGTAGTCCCAGTCATCTTTCCTTACGTTTGATAATTCACATTTGTTCTGCTCAGACAAGCTTTCTATTATTACCCCATTTCTTTCACTTAATTTTACTTTATAAAAGTGTGAACAAAGATTACATATGCATGACTGAATTGTGGAAATGAAGCTAATTAAAATTTGCTGCTTACCATCAAAAGGGAAAAGGGAGAGAGAGAGAGCAAAAGAGAAGGCCCAATAGGATTAGATCTCCCCCTTTTTTCCCACACCAATTATAAAATGCAGAACACAATTTTACATTTTCAATATTATCTTTAGAACATACACAAAGTTTATTAAGTTTCTAATAAAGAGCTGGTGCCACAAAGGGGATAGGAAGGAAAGAGACAATTGTGGATGATCATAGATGGAGACCATTAAAAATAAAAAAATCTTACATAGGTTACTGGATTAGATAAGCCAGGAGTGAGTATTCCAGAGTAAAATGCCTATCACGGGTGATTATAGAAAATATATCTTCCTGCAGAGAGACATTTCTCCAGAACTAAATGTGCTTAATGCCTCTTTGTGGCATGGAGGTTGAGAGGACATAGTCTTTACCCCAGTGGATGTGATACCAGTTTATAAACTTAGGGTTTCTGTAATGGTCCCACCTTAGGGATTTCATTAAGTTTTCCTTTGTATCTTGTAGCAGTGAATACCTTGAGTTATCTCTGTGTTGTTGCCTTTCCCATAGCAGTTCTGAAAGTGAATGTGGCCTGTGCAGTTGCACCTGGGAGAGCACTCCAGGGAGTCTCTCCTGACCCAATCTGTTGCATTGCACATCATGACTTCGGCTGCCAGCACTGAGGAGGAGGCAAGAGCATGAAGGATAGAAATGGCTGTATTTCTTTCTAAAATCAGCACACATGGATGCTGCACACTGCCAATCACTTGTCAGCCCCTTGGTAAGAAAGCTGAGCCTCCTGGGGGTGCAGATGCCATGGGCACAGGGTGCAGCTGGCTATGTGTGCCACTCCCTTGGCCTGTCCATGCTCACCCAAATGTTTGTAGTGATGCAGTTGTTGGTAAGAGACGACAAGAGGTGGGAGATAGAGAATCACGGAGATGGAGCACAGATTGTTGTTTATGTAGAGCATAAGGTGATTTTTCACCTTCAGAGATAATAAAGCTGCTGTGCTCACCTGCCCCAGTTTGTTACCCAACAGAGTGTACAAGGTTTCCTGGAGGGCTCTTTGCTTTCTTGCCTGGTCCTTGGATAACATCCTGGTGAAAAGCTTTTTGGGGCAGAAGAAAGCAGAGCTTTACCATCCACTGCATGAACACATCCACTGCATGAAGCTCCCCTTGTGCACCCTGTACAGCTCACCCACCACCTTTCATCCCGCCGTGCCTGTGGACCAGGCTGAGCAGGGGGCAGGAGGAGCTGCAAGGCAATCAGTCCTTGGCCAGCTGCTCATTAAAAGCCAGGTCTCCCAAACTCCTGATGAGGCTGGGCCCCCAAAACCAGCAGGTAGCACAAACTGTAGCTGGAATAAATGTTGGAAAAACAAACCCAATGGACAGATGCTGTTGCATTTGGGTGAGTGGGTTGCAGATTAACCTTTTCCAGCGTGCGGGGCCATCGCTGCTCCCACCTTCCCCAGCGCCCTTCCCTCCCCTGCTGCCTCGGGGTGCAGGATCACCCGTGGCTCTTGCTCAATTACCATGCAGCACAGTGCCAAGCTGCTCTGACTGGCACACAGGCACTGCCACACTCGCGTTACCTCTGCAGAATTATTTCTCGATATCTGTGTTGTGAATATGCAAATCCACCTTAATTGGCTACGCTAATCACACTGCTCCGACTGGTTTCTGTTCTCAAACTGTTCAAGCTACTTGACAGGAACAAAGAAAATATCTCGGTTTCTTGCTTCCCTTAGCTTAAAAACTCTAAAACCTAAATGAAAAAGGAGAGCTATCTCAAAAGCAAAGAAAATGAGGCCGTGAAAAGGATTAAAATTTTTTCAGATAAAAACACACTGACTGTTTTTTTCTTGCCAGTCTTTACCATTCCCCATCTCAACAAACCTCTTGTCCCCAGAATATCTGTGATACCTTTGTCTTGCCAGTATTTGTTTAGAGAAAGTGAATCCTGGGCTTGTTCAATTCTCTTTGAAACACAAAGTAAACAAAATGAGATTTCTGCTCTGCAGAGGCAGCTACTCTGATCTGCACAGGCAGAGGGGAAAGTGCTGTGGGAATGAAAGGAAGAAGCAACAAAGACAAAAGTGAAATGTCCAAGTGATTTTAAATGTTTTAAGACATCAATTTGTGTAAGATAGCTCATGTTGGCTTTTAAAATTATTTTTCATTAGAAATTTAAATAATTAAAGACTGCTCTGAAATAACTTGAGGCTTCTTTCAGTTTTCTAGCATCTAACAAGCCTCCTTACCCTTAAGATCTCTTTGTATTCTTTTGGTGAGTTATTCTTGAATTATAATTTTCTTCTTTGGAAGATTATTTTGATAGTTAATTGTGGGGTATGCCCAGGCATACCCCACATTTAATATTATAAATAAATACAAGTCATTTGTGAAATTTATGTCTTAATCATTTCCTTAAGAGTTTGGGTTTGGGTGAAACAGTTTAACAACCATTGTGCTGCTAACTGCTTGGCTCCTTTTCTTTTGGTAGGATGAGAGACTGGGTTATGCAAGCTGGAGAGTGGATCTGCCGTGTAACCTGAATATCCATAATGAATTCTATTGGATTAGATTACCTCTACAAGGATGGCATACGGAAAGCTGCCATCTTTTATTCAGCAATGTGCAGTGTTACCTGCTGTAATGCCATCCTCTCAGAGCATTGTATTGTGTATGCTTATTTGGAGGATAGAGAAATTTGGATTTGGAAATAGGATTTCAAAAGTGCTTCCAGGATACACAGTGAAAAAGATCTCTGCTCCAAATCATTCCGTCTAAATAAATAGATGAAAGCGCTTCTCTGCTTGCAGTGTATTTTACAAATTGGCAAGCAACATGAGGAGAAACTGGTGACAGTGAGACTAAATGGTTTATCTAAGATACAGAAAATCTGTGCAACACCTGAGCCTCCTCACCAATACGCTGGATTCCTGCTAACTTCCTCACACGACCTGCAGCACCCAGACTGCTGAGCAAGAAATGCACTTACACAGGTCTTCACTGGCTGCTCTGGTGTTTGTAACTGATGCTAATTAATGATAATTTAAAACACAAGTACAGCACCAAAACACATAATTATTGTATGCAGCCATATCTGGAATTGTTGAACAATACACCACCTGCTGTCTGATCTCCCCAGTAAATGAAAGATGTTAAAGCTGTTCAAAGCCTTCACTCAACTGCGATGGTGTCTGAAGTAAACCAAATGCAGCAGGAGGTTTGTGGTTTGCTGTGATTAGGTGGGAGAGCACTTTGCCTGGCAAGGAAGTGGAAGGGTTATTGTTCCACTCCTGGAGTAAGGGAAGAGATGCACTTCTCTGTCCCTTGACACTGCAGGAGGTGTTAACAGGCCAAGAAGAGGCCACCAGTCATGGCCCCAAACTGAGAGCAGCTGATAAGACAGGCTGGAAAATGCAGGTAAAGCAAATCTCCTGAAATGAGATGGTCCTTTTTGCATCCTTTGGGAATGAGGCACCAAAGGAAATGAGTTTATTTATATCCCAGGCCTGATAAAGGAGCTGTAACTTAAAACCAAAATGAACATATACACTAAGCCTGGATCCCAATAAACACAAATCGACTGTATTGAACTCATATCCTAAAATATCTGTCAGCCTCCCCTCTGTCTGAAGCACAGTGGCATCAAGGCACAACATTTGGTTCAACAAATCACCACTGTGGGCCTTGGGGCACAATCCCCAGCACACTGAATCAAATCCCATTTTTCTCTGTGTGACTTCTAAATGGCCACCTTGTCCAAATAGACATTAATGGCTGCAAAATACAATTCAAAGCTCCTATTTGAGAGCATACTGAGTTCCTTATGCCATATTTTAAGTGAAATTCTTCTGTGCAGTGTACTTTTCCAGCTCATCTTTTAACAGAGGTTCACACTTTTGGATGCTGCTGTGCTACTGCCCTAGAATAAAAACCTGAGATTTCTTTCTCTGAATGTAGTTAATTGCTGAAAGTGACAAGACAGAGAGAACTTCTGTAAAAATGCATCTCACATCCTGAATTCTCCATAATTTTTGTTAAAAATCTGCAAGGTCGATAATCTATGGAAATGATTGTCACATGCTGGTACCAAAGCACTGCAATTCAGAGCTCATGCTTTTTTTTTTTTTTCCTAACAAACCAACAGGGAATCTTCATAAAAGGTGTTGATGGTTTAATCCTGGTCTCCTGAAAAATCTCTTAATAGAAATGTTAAACCTTACAATTGGAAGGAAAAGCAAAAATTATCTCCTTGCTTCTTGCACTCGCCATTTTATCACCATCAGGACTTGCCCAGCTGAGCTATTACAGAATCATTTTGCCTCTTTTCAGAACTCAGCTGATGGGGTTTAGCCTGAAGCAAACTAATGACAGCTTTTTGACCCAATTCTAAGGAGCCCTAGCAGCACATCACCACAGCAAGGGCACTTCTGTCACCCTGCTCTTTCTCATTTGCAATACATATATGATGCCAAAATTCAAAATACCCTTCTCATTTTAAGGATCTTGTATTTTACCATTATGTAGTTCATTCCCTTGCAGAAACGTCAACAAATTCAATTTCAAATAGCTTGTAAGGAAAAAGGCAGAGTGTTTCACCTGTTGCTGTGATCTGGGCTACAGCAGGTAGCAACAATCACCTCTGGATACAGCAAGAAAATTAATATTATACAGTAATTTATGCATATAGAAGATGCCACATCTCAGTTTCTAAGTAAAAGATGTAAATTCTGCCAGAGCTGAAATCTGGCCAGAATGCAGGGCTTCAGTTCTTCTTCTCAGCAGAAACACTAGGTGAATCTGGCTCCAGGACACCACCAGCTCACTGCTGACTTGTGGAGGTTTGCATTTTTCCTTCACTGCATTTTAGCTGTCATTGAAATGCAGAGGCAAATATTAACAGTGTAATGGGACTGTTTGGCAATTTAGCACTGTATTGACAAATGCAAGTCAAGCAAGGAAAATATAAAACAAACAAACCTGCAAGTGAGCTGATCTAAATTTAGAGGACACACTTTACTTCTGAGTTAGGGTTTGTATTGTTTGCAGTGCTTATTTCTGATGGCCCTGCACGGTGTGTGTGTGGTTCCTCATTTGCTTTGGGAATGCATTTATGCTCACTTTATCTGTGTACCTTCTTTTATTTCTGAAATGCTTGTATTAAACAATGACATGGGAAGTGGCTGGTCCCTGTGAGCTAAATCCTGAAACTGAACAGGGAAATAAATAGGAAATGGGATCCCAAACTGTTTATTTTACCTGTGTTTATGTGGTACTGCATTCTGTGCAAGTGGTTGTTTGAGCACAACAGGACCACCTATCAGAACATACTTGTGATCAATAAATTGTTATGACTTCACATAGTAGGTAAGTAGAGCTCTTCTGTTTTAGAAAAATACAAAAACTCCTTTGTCTGTAGCAAACCAAGTGCTTTTATATAAATTTTGAAGTATGAATTATATCAAGTTAATGTGATAATATTTTATTTATGCCTTTTTTTCTCTTCACTCTCTGAATCTCTAATTCTCTCCCCCTCATCCCCACCCTTCTTGACAATAGTTTCTATCTTCGTTCCTTGGCATACTCTTCCTACTAAGAAAACATATGCTTCGAACAGCTGGAAATGCCAGCCTGCTGCCACAAGGCCTGTTTTGACATCTGACACTGTCACCCCAGGATTGCCCGCTGGCAGTGAAGATCTTCCTCGCTGGAACCAAGATTTGATTGGTGCCATCCTAAAGAAGATGTGTAAAATATTCTTGCTACCCCAGGAGTCCCTCTTTTCTCTGTTGACAAAAAGAGCTCCCAGCACAAACACAGAGTGGAGACAGCATGTAAAAATCTTTGTGTGTGCATCAGCTGACATATCCCACTCATTTTGTGAATGTTACTTTGATTACCCAACTGTTGGGTGACTTTTCTTTGCTATTGTAGCTCCCAGTCTTAACTTTTCTTTGACTTAAGAGCCATCAGGAAGAATCACTGCATGCAGAAACCAGCTAGCAATACAGACTGCTCAAGAGCCATTAGTGTTACAGGACATCCATTCTGATGAATAAAGAACTCGGGTCTAGGTCAATGGACCAGAATGGTCCAGAATGGACTTGCCTGGTTTGCTCCTAAATAAACATTTGATAAGGAATAGAGATTATCTGGAGACACTATCCTAGAAAGATAGTCTCTCCAGATGCTACCCAGAAAGAACAAACCGGAATTTGTAAAAATACAAAGTTTTAACTCAGACTCATGCACTATCTACAGAAAGAAAAGGCTCTCTAGGGTACAAAAAGAAACCTGGAACTGTCAAACATCAGCCTAAAGGGATGATAAGTCAGGAAGGTCTCCTAGAAAATGTTTTGTGTGTGTTTGCAAGATTTAGAGTTGGTCTTGGGTTTTTTTCTACATGTGAGCTAAGTTTAAGAGGCCTTGCAGTGAGAGACTCCTGCCTGCTGAGGTTTCCCTCTCCTCTTTTGGCCCTGAATTGGCAAAGTCTCCTATTACCAACACTGAGGTCAAGCCTGACTGCATGGGTTGTAGGAAGCCCCAGACTGGGGACTGCTGATCTGGAAGTTATGCAGTGCTGCTGTAAAAATAAATGTCAGTCTTAAATCTAAGTACTTGATGCCTTTAACTCCACAATGTGATTAATTCAGTGAGAAGGAGCTGAGGAACCACTGAATGTGGTCAAAACAGCCATTTTGCTTTGTTAAGTGAAAATACAAGCTCTTTCATTGCTCCCTTTGTTACTGGCAGAGATAATTTGCCTCCCACACTGAAACATTTTGGAAGAGAGCATCACTCCCATACCCTTTCAGTGTCTGTACTGCTATTTAATCATTGTTTCATTCCCACTTTGATTGCAGCATGGCTCATGGAGACTGCTGTTTCCAAGGCATTGCACCTCTCACATGGAAGCTGTGAGAAATGACAGATCCGGCTTCTCAAACCGAGGAGCATCACATCCTTCCCAGGGAACTTGGGATGTGTCCCTGAGAACTGCTCTTCTGCACAGTGTGGGAAACACAGGAAGCACCTCCCATGAGCAGGGAGATTTCCCTCTCTCCCTGAACAGGTGGCTGTAAAGCCCTTCCCCCTTTTATCCAGACTGATAATTCCTGACTATTCTAACCTTCCAAAATATTTTCAAGTAGTCTAACCCTTGGGAAACAAGTTAATATGGATTTCTACAATGCAAGCTCCAGCAAGTCGTTGCTCTTTTTTTCAGTCATACACTTTTTGAGACCATTTACATCTCTGTTACATATTGCTTAATAATTGTTTTTGACAGGTTAAACTGGTAGTGAGTATAAAACAAAATAATCCCAAGATAGTGAGCTGAACAGTTCAGTGGTTCTCTAACACATTACACTACTGAAAAGCCTTAAGGAGCAAACAAGATGGGAATCCCACAGACCAGGGTTAGATATAAAACAGATTAAAAATGAACATAATTCCCTAACCTTATAGCACCCATAGGAACCAAAAACTCTTCTGCAGAATTTAAATTTACAACATTAATAGAATAAATAACTGCATTAGAATTCCATGATTTGTGTTACTAGTCCATGGAAACACTTTAATTCCTTTTATCTCCTATGAGATCCTTCCCATAAGGATTTCTCTAAATTATACCTCCTGTCTTTCAGTGTTGTGGATTAATAATGTTTCACTAATGAGGATTAAATAGCTCAAGAACTCTGTGATGTGTGCAAACAGAAACACTGTAAGGCAAGATTCGTATTCAGAACCAAGAACTTTGTTCAATTTTCGAAAACCTGGAATTATGCTGCAGAACTTCTCTAGGTAAAACTTAACTGCCTTCAATAAAAGCTGTGCTTTTTCACTCATAGGTTTATTCATTAAAGACCAGAAGGGAGCAGGCTGATTGGATCCCATGACGATCACCCAGCCCCTCACAGTGAGCACATTAGATTCTGTTTGGCTGAGATACCTGCACCCTCCTTCACTCAGAGACCTCAAGATACGGAGGCATCGTTATTTCTTTTTTGTAGTTCCTTAAAGTATGAGTACAGGTTCTTATTTGCACTGGTTTGATTTCTGCCTCCAGACTCTAGTTCTTGCTGGGACTCTAATTTTAGTTCAAATGGCCCTTGAGAAAGGACTTAGAGACTCTTCCAGTCACCCATATATTGTCACCTGCGTGTGGTCTTCCTGATTATTTCTTCCTTATACCAAGATATCTGGCCCTGGTCATGTTTGTTTTCTACCTGGAATCCAGCTTTTTACACCTCTCAGGTCAGGGCTTCCCATGAAAAGCATTACTGTCTTCAGCCTCAGCAGGGTGGTACACTTGGGACATACCTTCCCAGCCCTATCAGCTGTTTCTCAGCTAACACTTCATTCTTCCCCCTCCTCCTCCTCTCTGCCACAGTATCACCTTGGCAAATTGCATTGAATTTCAATTAATCTCCTAAAACATCTTCCAAGCTGCTGTTTTCCAGGGAATTCTCCCTTCTGCAGAAGCATCCCTTACAGGTTGTCTGTTGGTTGCATTTTGTGCACGGGCTCAGATTTATCGAATAAACTACGAATCAAGCTGGGATACCCTGCCCTCATGCTGACCACTGCTCCAGGCTTTAATCCATGTACTTGCAGCTGGATCATTGATAAAAATGTTCAGTAGTTTCAGATGGTGTGTGAACTGTTTGAAATACATCCAAGTTTTTCTGATTCCCAGAGGGGATACCCAGTTCCAGCCCATGATTAGCCTGAGCTGATCAGTCGATCTGCTACATTTTCTTTAATGTTCCCCCAACCAACCTCCCTGGAGCACTCCACGAGTTCTGTAATAATTGCCAATGACACCTCACTTTTGAGATCTGCTAGCTCATTTTTAATGCATGCTTCACTGAAGCTGCAGAATGCAAAATTTTTCATCAGAATATAAGAAAAATATTATCAATATCTACGCAACAGCCATTATCAACACATTTATAATCTCATTCAAAATCAGGTTTCCTGCATAAGCTATATTTTTCAGAGAAGCTGTGCTGTTTTTTATTATATTTCTGTCCTTTGAATCTCTATCATTTAAACCCCTTATTAACTTTTCCATTATTTTGCCAACGTTAAGGATAAGAGTATAGTTTCTCACCCATGTCAAGTTTTTTAAATCTTTGGAAAATGCTATTACTTTAATTATTTAACCCACATTTCATGATTTTAAAAGAGCATCACAAGGCCAGAGATGCTGTTTTAAAAATCCTCTTGTCAGTTTTGTAGAGTGCAAGACATCCAAGTCTGCTGCTTTAAACTTAAGTCTTCCTGCTGTGATATCAACCAAGAAACTTCACTGAACATTTCTGAATCACTACAGACAATTTTGCTGTCTTCACCTGGAAACAGCCTAACACTTGAGTGTAGTCTGAAGGATTAGGGTGTGATTTGACTGCAATATTCCATTGCATCATATGGCTGTATTTCATTTCTAAGTTCTGTTTTTCTCTGTCTATATAGTAAATAGCTGGACACTACAATCCTACTGCAATCAACTGCAATAGCTCTTCAACAGGTTTCAGTCCAACCCCAACTGAATTATGAATGAAAAAAACTGCTGAAGTGACTTTCCAGCTCCCTGACATCTCCTTACTATTCCTGACCTAACAGTAGGGAGCTAGCGTGTGGAAAAGATGAACCACTTCCATTTCCATTTTGAGCAAACTGGTGTATTAGCTGTGCTGAAGGCTTTTTGGTACTTGGGCAGGTGTGAATCTGTTTTACTGGGTTTTGGTGGGAATGCAAAGAGAGAAATGCAGGCTGCAGATGCCAGATTTCTACTTTGTGTTACTAAAGTCCTCCTAGCTTAGTAACATATGTATCAATAAATATGTACTGAGGTACAAGTGGGTAACCTGCTACCCAAGCACTGCAGTAACTCTGAGTGGAAGGATTCTTCTCCGAGCTCTGTTGCTCTGGCTTAGGCTGCTCATTGGGACAGTTGTTTGCTTTTGCAGCAATAAAGGATTAAGACTTTCATGTTCTGCTGCAATAAGCCTGCAGTCTTTATGCTGCAATTCCAGAGCACTTAATCAGAAGCAGACTTAGCAAGTCACACAATAAATGTGTTATCAGTTTTACCTTATCAGTAAAGTTAACATGAGCACACTGCTAGGAAAAATCTGTCTGGTTTTAGTGGTACACAGGCTGGGTTTTCAGCACCAGTTCTGATCCTGAAGTATTCTGTAATGCCCAAAAGGATGGCATGTAAGCATCTCATTTATGATAAAGAAGTGTCAGTATAAACTCTGAAGCAAAAGTTGCAAAGCTGGATTTCTTGTCTGGCAGTAGATTTCCAAACAATATACTTTGTACTACGGTCATGTTTCAGTGCTGAGCTGTACGATTTATCCTACAGGTGTCATTGCACACTCTCAGATTGCTGTGAACTTCAGACATTGATATAAACATTTTATTAAGTTGTTCTAATGCATTGCTGCCGTGATGAAGGTCTGGAAATAGATTGATTTGGCTTGAATGTTGTTGTAAGATATTCCACAATGACCTCAGAGGTAAAAATACTGTGAAAAAGAAAATTTTCAAAAGCCAGCCTTTAAGGGTAAATGAAAGTTGTTGTTGTTGTGTGGAGATTTTAGTCTCAAATCTCAGCATGTAAGAACTGAAATTCCCTGCCACACTGGGACAAACAGCAAACTGTGTGACACAAGCTCCTGGCCTCAGGCAGCTCCCTGCCAGCAGGGCTGTGCTGGAACTCCTGCCCTGTCGCTACACATCAGAGAGGCAAGAACCAGAGGCAATCACCTGCCCCTTAGACTCGCCACAGCAAGACACAGACCAAAACTCCTCTTGTGCAAGAGTCACCACGAAGCCAAGCAGGGCAGGAGGAGTGTTGGAGCAATGACCTTCTTGCTCTAAAGCCACAGCTTCCTTTAACTGCTGTGAAAGTCGATTCCACCTTTGGAAGCACCAACAACTTTTGAGATCCACCCTGTTCCCCAGGCTCCAGTCCCAGTTTGGGCTCTCCTGACCCACAGTCAGGACTGGGGTGCTTTAGTTACATAGGGTTAAACCAAAATCACTGCATCCTCTCACTGGTGCTGGTTAGCACAGGGCAGTAATGAGCATAGGTTTAACTCTGGTTTATACCATGTTAGATCCTCAGAACAAGGTACCTTACCTAAGTGGTGACTGAGCCATGGCCTTGTCCTGGGCTGAAAAACCAACAGACCCACCACTAAGCTCTTTCTTCCAGCTCCATGAGTGATTCTGGGTATTCCACAGCACTCAGCTTCTTCTCAGATTAAAGTAGAAGGAGGAAGGAAGAGCTGGCACTGTCCTCTAGAGACATTTGGCTTCTTATGTTAATGCTGACAATTTAAATTACCCTTATCTTTTTTAATCCCTCTCTCCCACATTGCAGAAACTGTAGCCAGCTCAGAGGAGAAGCAGAAGCAGACTGGGAGCAGCAGACACCTGCTTTTCCTGGAGGAGATGAAGAATATTATTTACCTATTGAACAGCAATATGGCCTTAAGTAAGAATATGCAGATTCAATTTAATAACCAGCTAGGAAAATACACACTGTCTGTGCTTGGGATTGGATCCACAGAGCCACAGAGGAGTTTGGCAAATGGCTTTTTCCATGTTTTTGTGTGTGTGTATCAGTGGTCAGCTCTGTACACATTTGCTAAGGCTACTGTTCATTTCAGATAGCTCTTGCCATTTCAGCTGTGGAAAAAAATCTTGCTTTTTGTATCTTTATGAAGTATTATTTAAAAGTCAAAGAGTTATGGTTACCTGGCAACCTATAAATGAAGTCTTTGGAAAAGAAACCTGGAAGAAGGGACCTGTTGAATATCAGGCTTCTTTCTACATTGTACATGAACCTCTCTCACAAAAGATTTCAAGTGTAAATGGCTCTTTCCACTCTGGGACTAGTTTAAACTTAGAAGTATTAGCAAAATACAAAAAAAATATAAATATGTTTATATGAATAAGAAAAGATGGTAAAACCTTTTCCCTGACCTTTTCACTATCCTGCCCTGGCCTGTAACTTCACCTGAGCCGCAAAAAAAGCTTCAGTTCTCTTTGAAAGGCTGCAAGTGTTTAATTAATTAATTAATTAAAC